>NC_057798.1:16655498-17015886 GCF_018294505.1 Triticum aestivum | reverse complement strand
GGCATCGAGGGATCGGGAATCCGGACATAACTAGTCCTTAAGATAGAAGAAGGGTCGCCGTATTGTTCCTCTTCCACAACAACGTGGTGGGTAACCTGGGGAGAGTTAATCTCTCTCAGATCGGGTTTAGGCCCAATCTGATCGTAGTCTGTAGCGACTCCCAGGGTGGCGATGCGGTCCAAGAGCTCGTTTAAGGAAGAGAGCTCCATCGGATCTAACTGCTCGGCAAGTTCCGAGTCAACATGAAGATTGCTTTCGATGACCCGAGAAGTCATAGTCGGCGCGGCGGCCGAACATGCGGTCATAAGAAAACTGCCTAGCCGGAGAGTTTGGCCGATGGCCAAATCTCCTTTAGCATCAGTGTCGTCTTTAAAGACAGGATGAGGCATCCTTCCTGATGGCGACAACACAGAGGAACTCTCAATGGAAGCACCAATGTCGGTGTCAAAACTGGCGGATCTTGGGTAGGGGGTCCCAAACTGTGCGTCTAGGCGGATGGTAACAGGAGACAAGGGACACGATGTTTTTACCCAGGTTCGGGCCCTCTCGATGGAGGTAAAACCCTACTCATGTTTGATTGATATTGATGATATGGTTAGTACAAGAGTAGATCTACCACGAGATCAGAGAGGCTAAACCCTAGAAGCTAGCCTATGGTATGATTGTTGTTTTTCCTACGGACTAAAACCCTCCGGTTATAGACAGCGAAGAGGGTTAGGGTTACACGGGGTCGGTTACAATGGTAGGAGATCTACATATCCGTATCGCCAAGCTTGCCTTCCACGCCAAGGAAAGTCCCATCTGGACACGGGGCGAAGTCTTCAATCTTGTATCTTCATAGTCCAGGAGTCCGGCCGAAGGTGATAGTTCGGCTATCCGGACACCCCCTAATCCGGGACTCCCTCAACGACGATGAGTTCGGCCTGCTTGAGAATCCCATAGAGCAGGAGCGCTTCAAGCATCGGCTTATAGCCACTGCGAGGAGCCTGAAAAAGAAACAGCAGCAACTCCAAGCTGATCAAGATCTGCTCACAGATAGATGGACGGAAGTCCTGGCAGCCGAGGAATACGGACTTGAGCACCATACGGCTGACCGGCCACCTCATGGCCTGGATAAAGTGGCATACCAGTCCGCATACCAGCCAACACCCCCACGCCAACATACTACGGCCCGGGGCAACAAAACGAGACAGCCAAGATCTATCTACGGATCGCGGGGGCGCGCCTCGGTACGCGACGAGGACCGTCACGCCGGACACATCTTCAAAAAGTCCGGCCGGGATGAATATAGCCACCCAGAGCAATTCGACCTGCATAGCCACATAGCCCAGCACAGAGGCGCCGCGCACCCCCTGTGCTTCACTGACGAAGTAATGGATCATGAATTCCCAGAAGGGTTCAAAGCCGTAAACATCGAATCATACGATGGCACAACAGACCCGGTAGTATGGATCGAAGATTTTCTTCTCCACATTCACATGGCCCGCGGAAACGATCTGCGCGCCATCAAGTACCACCCCCTTAAGCTCAAAGGACCAGCCCGACACTGGCTAAACAACCTGCCAGCAAACTCCATTGGCAGCTGGGAAAACCTGGAAGACGCATTCCTCGACAACTTCCAGGGCACATATGTGCGACCACCTGACGCCGACGACTTGAGCAACATCACTCAACAGCCCGGAGAGTCAGCCAGGAAATTCTAGACTCGGTTCCTAACTAAGAAGAACCAAATAGTTGACTGTCCGGACGCCGAAGCCCTGGCGGCTTTCACGCATAATATCCGTGATGAGTGGCTCGCTCGACACCTCGGCCAGGAAAAACCCAAGTCCATGGCAGCTCTCACAACACTAATGACCCGCTTTTGCACGGGCGACGACAGTTGGTTGGCCCGCAGCAGCACTACGCCACAGCCTGGCAATTGTGATGGCCGCGACAATAATGGCAAGCCACGACGTAACAGACATAAGCGACGGAACTACGTCGACAGCACTGAAGACACCACAGTCAATGCCGGATTCAGTGGATCCAAGCCCGGTCAGTGGAAGAAGCCGTTCAAAAGAAATAATCAGGGACCGTCCAGTGTGGACCGCATACTGGAGTGCTCGTGCCAAATTCATGGCACCCCGGACAAGCCAGCCAACCACACAAATAGAGATTGCTGGGTATTCAAATAGGCCAGCAAAATAAACGCCGAAGACAAGGACAAGGGGCTGCACAGCGACGATGACAATGAGCCCCGATGTCCAAACACGGGGGGACAGAAGAAATTTCCCCCTAGGTGAAAACGATCAACATGATCTACGCCACGCACATCCCCAAGTGGGAACGGAAGCGAGCACTAAGGGACGTCTACGTGATGGAGCCAGTCGCCCCCAAATTCAACCCTTGGTCAGCTTGCCCGATCACCTTTGATCAGAGGGATCACCCTACTAGCATCCGTCACGGCGGCTTGGCCGCATTGGTCCTAGACCCAATCATTGACGGATTCCACCTCACGCGCCTCCTTATGGATGGTGGCAGCAGCCTGAACCTGCTTTACCAGGACACAGTGCGCAAAATGGGCATTGACCCTTCAAGGATCAAGCCCACTAAAACCACCCTTAAAGGTGTAAGTCCTGGAGTAGAGGCCCGCTATATGGGCTCTATAACATTGGAAGTGGTCTTCGGATCTCCGGATAACTTCCGAAGCGAAGAGTTAATCTTCGATATCGTCCCCTTCCGCAGTGGTTACCATGCACTGCTCGAACGAACCGCATTCGCCAGATTCAATGCGGTACCACATTACGCATATCTCAAGCTCAAGATGCCAGGACCACGCGGGGTCAAAACGGTGAATGGAAATATGGACCGCTCCCTGCGAACAGAAGAACATACTGCAGCCCTTGCGGCGGAAGTACAATGCAGCCTTCTCCGACAAACCAATCCGGCGACAAAAACTTCGAGCACAGTCAAGCGAGTCCGGAGCACCCCGCAACAGGATCATCAGGCACGTAAAGAGCGCGACTAGCAGTCCGGCCTCCGCTTAAGCCCCATCAAAGCAGCATCCATGCCACATGCACACAATTACGCACTTAAAATACCATGGGCATAGGCGGAGGCGCATCAACGACTCAGTCAATAGTGCGGGCAACTGCCAAATACTTTCATACTCTTTCCCTCTTACCTTTCAGGACACCGCGTTGGCGCAGCATCCTCAAAAGAGCCAAATCGCCAGACTTATAGGGAAGAGACATCCAAGGAGGCAATAGACGTTGTGCACATAAGGAAACACCCAGGTGGATTCTTTTTACGATCATTATACCTGCTTTATCTATCTGAACACAGCCTGCCCCTGGATAGGACATGTCAAATAGTCCTATTTTATCTCTGCTTAAAGCACCCATTGTAAATGTACGCTTAAACGTATTTTTCATCAATGGGAGATTATATATAGCGTCAACTTATTATTCTTATTTGAGCATTTTTTCTCTTATAAATGTTTATTTGATATTGCATCCGTACACTTTAGTGCAGCCGGTTTACCAGGGGCCTCTTATGGCGCCCCGCTTTATATGGAAAATAAAGTCCAAACACTTTCAACAGTGCGGCACCCCAAACTTATAGCACTATATGCATCAGCTCCGAACCATGTCTTGGGTCTACAGTTGGGATAGCCCGGCTCCCTTGTTTTGGTGCCTTACATTCCGTTATATCGGCTAAGGTAGCGCAGGGAGAACTACTGCGATTGTGTCCCGGTTCTTCCGGACGAGAACCTCAGTAGAGAAAGCCGAAACTGACCGGCATGATATGGCGAGAGCTGGTCGCTGTTCGAGAGGTTTTAGAATCCTTAAAGATTTTCCGCTTTAGGCGATAAATCGGCTTCGTCCGATCTAGGCGTGTATAGTGCCCCTATTCGGCCTTCCGGATTCTAGGGGCTTTGCCGAAATTTAAAATGGTAGACTTCTATGGCTAAGTGAAAGTTATAAAGCCGCATAGTCCGATTGCCTTGTTCGCTACGCCGGACACCTCCTTAAGGGACCAAACATCTGGGTAAAGAGTGTCCGGGTTTTTCACGCGGGGGCGGACGCCGACAACTGGCCTACTTTCAGGATTTTATAAACAGCCGCACAGAAGGTAATATTTTAAATAACAAAAGCGCTACATAGCGCAAGTAACTTCGTCTTTAATTACAAACATGACAGAAGTGAATTCATTCAAATATGGCGTCGTTGGTACACTCATTGGCGATGAGACGAGCACCCTTCATGACGCCATCGTAGTACATTTCAGGATGGCGATGCGCCTTGCCCTCCGGTGGCCCGTCCTTGACCAGCTTCTCCGCACCCAGCTTGCCCCAATGCACCTTGACGCGGGCAAAAGCTCGGCGGGCACCTTCGAATGAAATAGATCGCTTGATCACTTCAAGCCGCAGGCAGGCATCCACCATCCGCTTGATCAGGCCAAAGTAGCTACTGGGCACTAGCTCACCAGGCCGCATCCTGACTATGAAGTCTTTCATAGCCAGTTCGGCCGCCCTGTGGAGTTCGACCAACTGCTTCAGTTGGTCGCTCAGAGGCATCGGATGTTCGGCCCCATCATACTGGGACCAGAACAGCTTCTCCGTTGAGCTCCACTCCTGGGCACGGTAGAACTCCGCGGCGTCTGAGATGCTGCATGGCAGATCTGCAAATGCCCCTGGAGAGCTCCGTATTCGAGTAAGTAAAAGAAACGCCTCCTCCAAATGTTTGCTTTGCATAAAGAATTTCTTACCCGCTGCTATCTTTCTGGCCTCCTTGATCTCCTGCTGTGCTTTCTCAGCTTCGGCCTTGGAATCTTTCTAATCCACAAGGGCCTTCGCAAGCTCGGCCTCCTTCATCTTCAGATTATGCTCCATAGACTCACACTTCTTGCCGAGGTCCTGGAGCTCCTGCTGTACCTCGCCCACTCTAGCACTTTGCTTTTCGCGCTCCTTACACTCCGAGGCCGCCTTGTCTTCGGCCTCGGACAGTGCCATCTTCAGGGACGCCAATTCGGCGGTGGCCCCTGTTACACGGTCACGACACTTAGGTGTTAGACTCGTCAATTCTGCCTATCCTTAAACGCATAAGAGCGGGAATTACTTACCCTTGTTCTCTTCGAGCTGCCTCTTCGAGCTCTCCCTGCGCCTGCTCCAGGTGCCGCTTCAGTTCGACAACCTCGGCAGTACGGGCAGCAGCAGCAAGCAGCACAGCCTGCTTATTCACAATAATACATATTATTAGTCTCCTGCGGATTATAGTTGACCCTCCGTTTGGCTTTTCTTTCAGAACACCAACCAGAGTACCAGGGCCTACTACCTATCGGGTGGTAATTTCATACATTTCTTACTTACCTCAAAACCCGTCAGAAGGCTTTTGCAGGCTTCGGTTAGTCCGCTTTTGGCGGACAGAACCTTTTGAATCACCGCACTCATAAGAGTACGGTGCTCTTCTTCCATGGAGGCGCCTCGGAGCGCTTCCACCAGGCTATCCGGCGCCGTTGCTGCCGGAAGTCCTCGGCACGGGCGACTCGCCCTGCCTAACGGGGGGCTGCCCCCCCCCCCAAGTCCGGAACCGTTGGGGATTCCGGAGTAGTGTTCGGTCGAGAGTTCGCCCTGTTGCGGCTCTCGTCGATGAAACACTTGGCAATCTACTTTAGTAAATAGGACATTGAAACCGAAATCAGCAAGTCTAGATACTGAAAGTAAGTTGTAGCCAAGAGATTCAACGAGCATAACATTCTGAATGGAGCTATCATATGAGATGGCCACCTTACCGAGGCCAACCACCTTACCCTTTGAGTTGTCACCGAAAGTGACATACTTCCGAGGACTATCATTTTCAGCAAGCTCACGAAACATGTCTTTATCTCTGGTCATGTGATCGGTACATCCACTGTAAAGAACCCATTCCTTTCCTCCTGACATATATCCCCGAAGATTTGCCATAAGACCAAAATGTCTCATTGCATCGTCAAGATCGAAGTCACTAGCATCATCCTCATCATAGTATCCATGTTCAACATCGTCATGTGGTGGATCAAGTCCTCGAGAGGATAATTCGTTAGAGTGATTTTGACAATGATCTTGCGTATGAATTATTATAGCGTCAGCAATAATATCACCAATAATTCCAACATCTCCTTTGGCACGGATAAGGTCTGTAAGTTCAAATAGACGATCACCAAACATAGGATCACTAGTATTTATCTTACTCAAGGCAATAGACTTATGGAGAATTTCATCTAGATTTTTCAAGGAATAATTTGGAAAGCGTTCCTCAAGAAATTTCCATATAGTGTAGGCACACTCAAGAGTAGGTAAGTTTCTAATTAAGTTTCTAGGCAAGCCTCTAGTGATAAGATTAACAGTTCTCAGATTCCTAATCATGTCAATTGATTCATCAAGGGTAGGATGCATAGGATCAACATGAGGTGCACAAGGGCTAGCAATGTACTTGTTCAAATGATATTGATTGAAAATTACAAGCATCTCATTTTTCCACTCATGAAAATACACTCCATCAAAAATAGGCACTCTATGTCTAAGACTCCCCAAAGTAGACTCATCCATCTTCCTCCAATGGTGATTAAACCAAGGCAATGGAGACCAATGCTCTGATACCACTTGTAGGATCTTGAGAAGAGGTGTCTAGAGGTGGTGATTAGACACTAAGTACCAAAGTTGCAGTTTTTAACTTCTTTAGGTCTAAGTGGAGTTTAGGCACAAGTTTAACATTCACAATACATAACAAGAAAGCATGCAAGGAGTATATGAGCAGCGGAAAGTAAAGCATGCAACTTGCAAGAATGTAAAGGGAAGGGTTTTGGAGGATTCAAACGCAATTGGAGACACGGATGTTTTTGTCGTGGTACCGATAGGTGGTGCTATCGTACATCCACGTTGATGGAGACTTCAACCCACGAAGGGTAATGGTTGCGCGAGTCCACGGAGGGCTCCACCCACGAAGGGTCCACGAAGAAGCAACCTTGTCTATCCCACCATGGCCGTCGCCCACAAAGGACTTGCCTCACTAGCGGTAGATCTTCACGAAGTAGGCGATCTCCTTGCCCTTACAAACTCCTTGGTTCAACTCCACAATCTTGTCGGAGGCTCCCAAGTGACACCTAGCCAATCTAGGAGACACCACTCTGCAAGAAGTAACAAATGGTGTGTTGATGATGAACTCCTTGCTCTTGTGCTTCAAATGATAGTCTCCCGAACACTCAACTCTCTCTCATAGGATTTGGATTTGGTGGAAAGAAGATTTGAGTGGAAAGCAACTTGGGGAAGGCTAGAGATCAAGATTCATATGGTAGGAATGGAATATCATGGCCTCAACACATGAGTAGGTGGTTCTCTCTCAGAAATAGGATGTCGGAAGTGTAAGCTTGTTCTGATGGCTCTCTCCATGAATGAAGAGGAGGTGGAGGGGTATATATAGCCTCCACACAAAATCTAACCGTTACACACAATTTATGAAACTCGGTGGGACCGAATCAACAAACTTGGTCGGACCGATTCAGGAAACCTAGTGACCGTTAAGGTTTTCGGTGGGACCGACATGCAACTCGGTAGGACCGATACGGTTAGGGTTAGGGCATAACATAATCTCGGTCAGACCGATTACACAAACTCGGTGAGACCGATCTTGGTAATTAGCTAACCAGAGAGTTGGTCAGGCAAACTCGGTGAGACCGATTACTCAAACTCGGTGGGACCGATTTTGGTAATAAGTTAACCAGAGAGTTTGCATTGTAATCTCGGTAGTACCGATTGCACAAACTCGGTGAGACCGATTTTGGTAATGGACATACACAGAGAGATTACAATCCCATCTCGGTGAGACCGAGATCCCTATCGGTGAAACTGATTTGCCTAGGGTTTGTGGCAGTGGCTATTACAACTAAACTCGATGGCGCCGGATAGAAAGAATTGGTGGGGCCGAGTTTGACTTTAGGTCATATGTGTGGAAGTGGGAAAGTAGTTGAGGGTTTTGGTGCATATCACTAAGCACTGTGGAGCAAGAAACTCATTAAGCAACACCTCATCCCTTCTTGATAGTATTGGCTTTTCCTATAGATTCAATGTGATCTTGGATCACCAAAATATAAAATGAAGAGTCTTGAGCTTGAAGCTTGAGCCAATACTTTGCCCTTAGCATCTTGAAGGGGTTCCCACATCCTTTAGTCCATGCCACTCCATTGTTGAACTTATCTGAAACATACTAGATAAAAGTGTTAGTCCAACAAGAGATATGTTGACATTAGTTACCAAAACCACCTAGGGAGCACTTGTGCTTTCAATCTCCCCCTTTTTGGTAATTGATGACAACATACATCAAAGCTTTAGATAAAGATATAAAAATAGCAAGTAAAGCTTCGGAAAGACATGTAACAAGCACAGGCTCCCCCTACATGTATGCAATCATGTGAATATGAAATATAGAAGCATGTGAGAGCATAACCATGATAGAGTAGGCAATGTGTTACATGTATCTTGGCCATATGCATCAGAGCAAAGAATATTAAAGAAAATACCTTCATGCTCATGAGTCCTTCTTGCAAACTGTATGTACATCAGCTAGAATTCCTCATACACATGAGTGTGATGCATATACTTACCTTGTAGTCTTGAGTTGGCTTAGGATGGAATGAACCTGCGCAAACAAGGTTAGATAACACAGGTACATCTACTAGCCAGAGCAAACAGAAGAAACCGCAAGAATACCAAGACTGGGATGACATGTAGAGAGTAAGTACTAAGTACTACATTGGATTAGACATATCCCCAAGGGTAAAGGAATGCAATGAGTTTAAATGATTTCTTTCCCTTAGATGTCTTGCTCCACCTGAATCTAGCATGGGATACTGGGAGAAGATAGGGAACAGAAAATCAGAGATGAAAGATATAAATGAACAGAGCTAATGCAAATAAGCACATATGAACATCTCTTTCCCCTCAAGAAGACATGTGGCATCTATCCTCTTGAACACCAACCATCTGGGATCCTTGAGAAATACTTTCTACTTGAGTATTCTCTCCCCCTGGAGATCTCTTTCCCCCCTTGTGGAAGTACATGTCTTTTGGAAGTGATGAGCTTTGATGTGATCACTCTCTCCCCCTTTGACATCAATTTCCAAGAAGGGTTTGATCCTTGACTCAGCATAAAGCATTTATATAAATGTGATGCTTGTAGAGGACAAGATTCATTGAGTGGAGCTGGATCAGAGGAAACACAGAATAAGTGGCAAGCTGTTTTTCCTGTTGTGAAATCGGTGGCACCGAGTGGTATGCTTCGGTTGTACCGAAAGGATTCAGTTGGACCGAAAACAACAAATCGGTGAAGCCGAGATCATCACAGAGAAAACACTTGTAAGATCAAAATGGGGTTACTGAATGATATGAAATTTACTGAATGATATGAAATGAATTGGATGCAGGAAATGCAGAGCAAACAGAAAAGAAAAGAAAGAAATCTAGATGAAGTTTTTTTTTTGAAAGGGGAAACAAATATGCATGAGACAAATGCAAAAACACAGAAAAGAACACGAGAGAACTTCATCTAGAGATGGTCGGCGACAAAGTCACCTATGTTAGAGTATATTGACTTAGGAGTCTAGTGAGATCACTTGATCATAGGTCATACTCATCGTTTAAGCTCAAAATGGGGTTACCATTATTCGTTTAAGCATCTTGATGTATTCACATCTTGTCGAGTTGCTTTAGCTCATGACTTAGAGTAAAGCTTCTCTAAGACGGAATAACATACCTTGGTTGGTGGTGTTGACCATGTACTTGAACTTGTGTGGGTTGCTCAAGGTTGATGTAACTCATCAAGAATTGGGAGCACCACTTGGAATTTGAGTCCATCTACCTACATGGGTTAGTATTTGCAAGGAGGAGCACTTGTGTATCCAAAAATGACAATCATGAAGCTCAACATAGAATTTGTCAAAGGATATGTTTGAATGGTTCCGTGCTTCCTTGTCTTCAACCACCATAGTGTAGAGACTTGGTGATGTAGAGATTGCTCAAGATGTGAGTAGATTACAATCTCATGGAATTTGATTCAACCAAGTACCTACATGGGTTATATAACATGCAAGATGCAAATATATCCAAGACATAAGATTTTCATTATAAGAGAAATATCAAGGATTAGTCATAAGCTCATGTCTTGCATGTATCCAATGGAGTTTCTACTCCAAGTTTGAAGCATCAATGATGTTCAATTCTCCTCTCAACCTGCAAAACACTTTCTCATCAAGAGGTTTAGTGAATATATCCGCTAATTGCTTTTCGGTGCGAACATGCTTAAGATTAATGTCACCCTTAGCAACATGATCTCGAATGAAATGATGACAGACTTATATATGCTTAGTTCGAGAATGTTGTACGGGATTATGACCAATTTTGATAGCACTTTCATTGTCACAAAGCAATGGAACATGTTTCACATATATCCCATAATCTTTAAGAGTTTGGTCATCCAAAGTAATTGACCACAACATGAACCAGCAGCAATGTACTCCGCTTTGGCGGTAGATAAGAATACCGAGTTTTGTTTCTTGGAGGACCAAGACACAAGAGATCTACCAAGAAATTTACAAGTACCCAAAGTGGACTTTCTATCAACCTTGTCTCTGGCATAGTCCGAGTCGGAGTAGCCAACAAGATCGAAAGAGGCCCTCCTAGGATACCAAATGCCAAAATTTGGTGTATGAATTAAGTATCTCACTATCCTTTTTACGACCTTAAGATGACATTCTTTAGGAGCAGCTTGATATATTGCACACATGCACACACTTAGCATAATATCGGGACGTGAAGCACATAGGTATAACAATGAAACAATCATAGAGCGATAAACCTTTTGGTCAATTGGTTTACCATCTTTGGTCAAATCAAGATGTCCACTAGTAGGCATGGGTGTAGACATACCTTTGCACTCTTGCATATTGAACTTCTTGAATAAGTCCTTAGTGTACTTCGTTTGAGAAACAAAAGTACATTCCTTAGTTTGCTTGATTTGCAACCCAAGAAAGAATTTGAGTTCACTCATCATTGACATCTCAAACTTCTCCAACATTAGCTTTCCAAACTTCTCACTAAAATGAGGGTTAGTTGATCCAAATATGATATCATCAACATAAATTTGGCATACAAATAATTCTCCATTAACCCTTTTAGTAAAAAGTGTGGAATCAATTTTCCCAATTTCAAATCCCTTTTCAAGAAGAAACTTGGTCAAGCATTTATACCAAGCTCTAGGAGCTTGTTTAAGACCATAAAGAGCTTTGTGAAGTTTGTAAACATGATTGAGTTCCTTAGGATTGATAAAGTCGGGAGGTTGTTTAACATAAACTTCCTCCTCTATTTCACCATTTAAAAAGGCACTTTTAATGTCCATTTGGTATAAGGTGATATCATGGTGATTAGCATAGGCAAGTAAGATGCGAATGGATTCAAGCCTAGCAACGGGAGCATAAGTCTCACCATAGTCCATACGTTCGACTTGTGTGTAGCCTTGGGCGACGAGACGTGCTTTGTTGCGAACTACTTGTCCATCTTCATCTTGCTTGTTGTGAAACACCCATTTGGTACCGATGATGTTGTGGTTGTTGTCGGGCTTCTCAACCATTGTCCAAACTTGGTTTCTCTCAAAGTTGTGTAGCTCTTCATACATAGAATTTATCCAATCTGAATCTTCCAATGCTTCTTCGACCTTCATAGGTTCAATGCTAGAGATGAAAGAATAGTTTTCACAAAAGTTAGCTAAACTAATTTTAGAGCGAGTGATTCTCCCGGTTTGAATATCATTGTATATTTGCTCTACGGGATGGTCTTTAGCAATTCTTTCTCGAACTCGTGAAAGCTTTTGCTTGGGTTTTGGTTGAACATCTTCTTCATCTTGTTCTTCTTCTTCTTCTTGATCTTCATTGTTGGCGTTGTTGTTTTCTTGTCGTGGTGGAGAAGGAGGTTGTTGACGTTCGTGATGTTCTTCCTCGTTTTCTTCATCTTGGTGTGTTCCACTTGTGGATGCTTCCATATCAACTCTTGGTTCACATTGTCGTGAAGTAGAAGCTTCCACTTGGACGGACGAGGTACTCTCCTTCACCTCCGTTGGACGGACCTTGCCGATAGACAAGTCTTGGATTGCTTCCGAAGGATATTTGTCTCCTACATCAATTGGCAATGGCTCTACTTGCGAGCCGTTAGATTCCTCAAACTTCACATCTACCGTCTCGTCAACCTTTCGGGTGAAATTGTTGTAGACACGGTAATTCTGAGAGTTTTAGCCATAACCTAGTAGGAAACCTTCATGTGACTTAGGAGCAAATTTTGAACGACGATGCTTATCAAGAATGTAGCACTTTGAGCCGAATACTCGAAAGTATCCAACTTGGGGTTTGTTACCAGTGAGGAGCTCGTATGCCGTCTTGCCGAGTAGCTTGTGAAGATACAAGAGATTTGTTGCATGACAAGGCGTCTCAACTGCTTCTGCCCAAAAGTGCTTCGGCGTCTTGTACTCATCAAGCATCCTTCTTGCCATTTCGATGAGCGTCCGGTTCTTCCTCTCAACAACTCCATTTTGTTGAGGTGTGTACGTAGCCGAGAACTCGTGTGAAATCCCTTCTTCGTCAAGAAAGGTGTCCACATTTGCGTTCTTGAACTCCGTTCCGTTATCGCTACGAACCTTCTTCATCTTTACTTCAAATTGATTTTGGGCCTTCCTAGCGAAGTTTTTGAAGATCTTTTGGACCTATGATTTGTCATCGAGAAACAATACCCACGTAAATCTTGAAAAATCATCAACTATAACTAGACCAAAAGAATTTCCACCGAGACTCTTGTAAGCGTTGGGACCAAAAAGATCCATGTGTAGTAGCTCAAGTGGCCTCCTTGTGGTCATGATGTTTTTCACGGGATGCCTTCCTCCAACCTGTTTACCTGCTTGACAAGCACTGCAAAGTCTATCCTTATCAAATATGACATCGTTAACACCAAGGATATGATTCCCTTTAATAAGCTTGTCAAGGTTTCTCATGCCAACATGACCTAGTCGTCTATGCCATAACCAACCTTTTGAGGATTTAGCAATGAAGCAAGTTTTAGGTTGTGCCTTTTTAGAGAAATCAACAATGTAAAGATCACCTCTACGTATACCGGTAAAGACCATTTTATGATTGTCTCGACGAAACACTTGGAAATCTACTTCAGTAAATAGGACATTGAAACTGAATCAGCAAGTCTAGATACTGAAAGTAAGTTGTAGCCAAGAGATTCAACGAGCATAACATTCTGAATGGAGCTATCATGTGAGATGGCCACCTTACCGAGGCCAACCACCTTACCCTTTGAGTTGTCACCGAAAGTGACATACTTTCGAGGACTATCATTTTCAACAAGCTCACGAAACATGTCTATATCTCCGGTCATGTGATTGGTACATCCACTGTCAAGAACCCATTCCTTTCCTCCTGACATATATCCCCGAAGATTTGCCATAAGACCAAAATGTCTCATTGCATCATCAAGATCGAAGTCACTAGCATCATCCTCATCATAGTATCCATGTTCAACATCGTCATGTGGTGGATCAAGTCCTAGAGAGGATAATTCGTTAGAGTGAGCTTGACAATGATCTTGCTTATGAATTCTTATAGCTTCGGAAATAATATCACCAATAATTCCAACATCTCCTTTGGCACACATAAGGTCTGTAAGTTCAAATAGACGATCACCAAACATAGGATCACTAGTATTTATCATACTCAAGGCAATAGACTTATGGAGAATTTCATCTAGATTTTTCAAGGAATAATTTGGAAAGCGTTCCTCAAGAAATTTCCATATAGTGTAGGCACACTCAAGAGTAGGTAAGTTTCTAATTAAGTTTCTAGGCAAGCCTCTAGTGATAAGATTAACAGTTCTAAGATTCCTAATCATGTCAACTGATTCATCAAGGGTAGGATGCATAGGATCAACATCAGGTGCACAAGGGCTAGCAATGTACTTGTTCAAATGATATTGATTGAAAATTACAAGCATCTCATTTTTCCACTCATGAAAATACACTCCATCAAGAATAGACACTCTATGTCTAAGACTCCCCAAAGTAGACTCATCCATCTTCCTCCAATGGTGATTAAACCAAGGCAATGGAGACTAATGCTCTGATACCACTTGTAGGATCTTGAGAAGAGGTGTCTAGAGGGGGGGTGATTAGAGACTAAGTACCAAAGTTGCAGTTTTTAACTTCTTTAGGTCTAAGTGGAGTTTAGGCACAAGTTTAACATTCACAATACATACCAAGCAAGCATGCAAGGAGTTTATGAGCAGTGGAAAGTAAAGCAGGCAATTTGCAAGAATGTAGAGGGAAGGGTTTTGGAGGATTCAAACGCAATTGGAGACACGGATATTTTTGTCGTGGTTCCGATAGGTGGTGCTATCGTACATCCACATTGATGGAGACCTCAACCCATGAAGGGTAACAGTTGCGCGAGTCCACGGAGGGCTCCACCCACGAAGGGTCCACGAAGAAGCAACCTTGTCTATCCCACCATGGCCGTCGCCCACGAAGGACTTACCTCACTAGCGGTAGATCTTCATGAAGTAGGCGATCTCCTTGCCCTTACAAACTCCTTGGTTCAACTCCACAATCTTGTCGGAGGCTCCCAAGTGACACCTAGCCAATCTAGGAGACACCTCTCTCCAAGAAGTAACAAATTGTGTGTTGGTGATGAACTCCATGCTCTTGTGCTTCAAATGATAGTCTCCCCAACACTCAACTCTCGCTCTCACAGGATTTGGATTTGGTGGAAAGAAGATTTGAGTGGAAAGCAACTTGGGGAAGGCTAGAGATAAAGATTCATATGGTAGGAATGGAATATCTAGGCCTCAACACATGAGTAGGTGGTTCTCTCTCAGAAATAGGATGCTGGAAGTGTAGGCTTGTTTTGATGGCTCTCTCCACGAATGAAGAGGAGGTGGAGGGGTATATATAGCCTCCATCTAACCGTTACGCATAATTTACCAAACTCGGTGGGACCGAATCAACAAACTCGGTCGGACCGATTCAGTAAACCTAGTGACCGTTAGGGTTTTCTGTGGGACCGACATGCAACTCGGTAGGACCGATATGGTTAGGGTTAGGGCATAACTTAACCTCGGTGAGACCAATTACACAAACTCGGTGAGACCGATTTTGGTAATTAGCTAACCAGAGAGTTGGTCAGGCAAACTCGGTGAGACCGATTACTCAAACTCGGTGGGATCGATATTTGTAATAAGTTAACCAGAGAGTTTGCATTGTAATCTCGGTAGTACTGATTGCACAAACTCGGTGATACTGATTTTGGTAATGGATATACACAGAGAGATTACAATCCCATCTCGGTGAGACCGAGATCCCTATCGGTGAAACTGATTTACCTAGGGTTTGTGGCAGTGGCTATGACAACTAAACCCGGTGGCGCCGGATAGAAAGAATCGGTGGGGCCGAGTTTAACTTTAGGTCATATGTGTGGAAGTGGGAAAGTAGTTGAGGGTTTTGGAGCATATCACTATGCACTGTGGAGCAAGAAACTCATTAAGCAACATCTCATCCCTTCTTGATAGTATTGGCTTTTCCTATAGACTCAATGTGATCTTGGATCACCAAAATATAAAATGAAGAGTCTTGAGCTTGAAGCTTGAGCCAATCCTTTGTCCTTAGCATCTTGAAGGGGTTCCCACATCCTTTAGTCCATGCCACTCCATTGTTGAAATTATCCGAAACATACTAGATAAAAGTGTTAGTCCAACAAGAGATATGTTGACATTAATTACCAAAACCACCTAGGGAGCACTTCCGCCTCGTCGTCTTCGGACGAGGCTTCGGAAGAAACCTTACGCCGGAGACCCTTCCTGGTCCCCGGGGCGTTCTTTTCGGCCTTCTTCTCCGGCACCTCGTACGGTGTCGGGACTAGCATCTCCGTCAGGAGAGCATCTGCTGGATCTTCCAGCAACAGAGCCGGATAGTCATTTTGCTCTGCTGTCTTCACATAATCCTGAGGCAAATATATATAAATACCTAAAACTGCCCCCATGAATGTATTGGGAAAAGAGTAAACCCGGTGGTGGTCCCAAAACTCACTGGATTCGGGGGCCGCGTTGCATGAAGTACGCGGTCCTCGGATGTGGGAGGAGGTACTTTGGAGGCCTTGAACAACACTTTCCATGCGCCTTTGTGCGTCATGCCGTAGAGCTTCCGGGGCGTGTGGTGTTCGGCCAGGACGAACTCCCACAGATTAACCGCCCGCCTTTGGCAGGGCAGGATCCGGCGAACGAGCATGACCTGGATCACATTGACAAGCTTGATGTTCTTGTCCTTCATGCTTTTGATGCATGTCCGGAGTCCGGCCAGCTCCGCGGAATCGCCCCAGGACAGGCCCTTCTTTTCCCAGGAGGTGAGCCGTGATACGACTCCAACGTATCTATAATTTATGAACCATTCATGCTATATTACTATGTGTTTTGAATGATTATGGGCTTTATTATCCACTTTTATATTATTTTTGGGACTAACCTATTAAACGGAGGCCCAGCCCAGATTTGCTGTTTTATGCCTATTTCAGTATTTCGAGGAAAAGGAATATCAGACGGAGTCAAAACGGAACAAAATCAACTGGAGAAGTTATTTGTGGAAGGAAACCCACCTGATGGACTTGGACTCCACGTCAGAAGATACGGGAGGTGCTCACGAGGGTGGGGGGCGCGCCCTCCCCCCTGGGCGCGCCCCCCTACCTCGTGGGGCCCCCGTAGCTCCACCGACGTACTCCTTTCGCCTATATAACCCCATATACCCTAAAAACATCAGAACAGAAGATAGATCGGGAGTTCCGCCGCCGCAAGCCTCTGTAGCCACCAAAAACCTCTCAGGAGCCCTTCCGGGCACCCTGCTGGAGGGGGATCCCATCACCGGTGGCCATCTCCATCATCCCGACGCTATTCATGACGAGGAGGGAGTAGTTCACCCTCGGGGCTGAGGGTATGTACCAGTAGCTATGTGTTTGATCTCTCTCTCTCTCTCATGTTCTCTCTCGTGTTCCCTCTATGGCACGATCTTGATGTATCACGAGCTTTGCTATTGTAGTTGGATCTTATGATGTTTCTCCCCCTTTTCTCTCTTGTGATGAATTGAGTTTCCCCTTTTGAAGTTATCTTATCGGATTGAGTATTTTATGAGAACACTTGATGTATGTCTTGGTGATCAACTTGCGGGTTTCGTGACATTGGGAACCTATGCATAGGGGTTGGCACACATTCTTGACTCTCCGGTAGAAACTTTGGGGCACTCTTTGAAGTACTTTTATGTTGGTTGGATGGATCTGAGATTGTGTGATGCATATCGTATAATCATGCCCACGGATACTTGAGGTGACAATGGAGTATCTAGGTGACATTAGGGTTTTGGTTGATTTGTATCTTAAGGTGTTATTCTAGTACGAACTCTTTTATAGATCGATCCGAAAGAATAGCTTTGTGGTGGTTTCGTACCCGGCCATAATCTCTACGTTTGTTCTCCGCTATTAGTGTCTTTGGAGTGACTCTTTGTTGCATGTTGAGGGCTTGTCATATGTTCTATCTATGTTATTATTTTTGAGAGAACTTGCACTGGTGAAAGTATGAACCCTAGGCCTTGTTTCCTATCATTGCAATACCGTTTACGGTTACTTTTACCACTTGTTACCTTGCTGTTTTTATATTTTCAGTTTACAAATTCCTTTATCTACCATCCATATTGCACTTGTATCACCATCTCTTCGCCGAACTAGTGCACCTATACAATTTGCCATTGTATTGGGTGTGTTGGGGACACAAGAGACTTTTTGTTATTTGGTTGCAGGGTTGGTTGAGAGAGACCATCTTCCTCCTACGCCTCTCGCGGATTGATAAACCTTAGGTCATCCACTTGAGGGAAATTTGCTACTGTCCTACAAACATGTGCACTTGCAGTCCCAACAACGTCTACAAGAAGAAGGTTGTGTAGTAGACATCAAGCTCTTTTCTGGCGCCGTTGCTGGGGAGGCTAGGTAAGTGAAGGTATATCTTTAGATCTTGCAATCGAATCTTTTTGTTTCTTGTTTTAGCACTAGTCTAGTTTATAGAAGAAAATTACAAAAAAATGGAATTGAGTTTGTCTGATATGCTTCATCTTTTTAATATCTTTTGTGAGTATGATGGAAAGGAAAATTGTGCCAAAGTGATAGAAGAAGAAATCTGTAAAATGTTTGGCACTAAATATGTGAATGATGAGCATGATTGCAATGTTGTTAGTATGAATTCCTTGAATATCCATGATGCTAATGATATGCAAAGCCACAAGCTTGGGGAAGCTATGTTTGATGGAGATGATATATTTTGTCCCCCAAGCTTTGTTGAGCAAATTTACTATGATGAAAGCATGCCTCCTATCTATGATGATTATTGTGATGACGCGTATGCTATAAAGAATAATGATAACCATGAAACTTGTCATCTTGATCTTAATTTTCAATCATATGATAGTTATTTTGTTGAGTTTGCTCCCACTATTGTTCATGAGAAGAATTTTGCTTATGTGGAGAGTAGTAAATTTTCTATGCTAGTAGGTCATGAAAAGAATGATTTAGGTTCTGGTTATATTTTTGAATTCATTCATGATTCTACTGAAAATTATTATGAGGGAGGAATATACGCTTGTAGGAATTGCAATAATATCAAGTTTCCTCTCTATGTGCTTAAAGTTTTGAAGTTATGCTTGTTTTACCTTCCTATGCAAGTTGATTATTGATCCCATAAGTTGTTTGTTCACAAAATCCCTATGCATAGGAAGTGGGTTAGGCTTAAATGTTCTAGTCATATTCTTCATGATGCTCTCTTTATGTTTCGATTCCTATCTTTTATGTGAGCATCATTGAAATCATCATGCCTAGCTAGGGGCATTAAACGATAGCGCTTGTTGGGAGGCAACCCAATTTTATTTTAGTTTCTTGCTTTTTGGTTCTGTTTAGCAATAAATAATCCATCTAGCTTCTGTTTAGATGTTGTTTTGTGTTTTAATTAGTGTTTGTGCCAAGTAGAACCTTTGGGAAGACTTGGGTGAAGTCTTTATGATCATGCTGTAAAAAACAGAAACTTTAGCGCTCACGAGATTAGCTAGAACTTTTTACTGGAGAGTGCTATTTAGTTGATTCTTTTTGAAAATGATTACTAGAAAAATTACTCAGGTCCACCAATTTATTTTAGAATTTTTGGAGTTCCAGAAGTTTGCGTTTGTTACATATTACTACAGACTGTCCTGTTTTTGACAGATTCTGTTTTTCGTGTGTTGTTTGCTTATTTTGATGAATCTATGGCTAGTAAAATAGTTTATAAACCATATATAAGTTGGAATACAGTAGGTTTAACACCAATATAAATAAAGAATGTGTTCATTACAGTACCTTGAAGTGGTGTTTTGTTTTCTTTCGCTAACGGTGCTCACGAGTTTTCTGTTAAGTTTTGTGTTGTGAAGTTTTCAAGTTTTGGGTAAAGATTCAAGGGACTATGGAATAAGGAGTGGCAAGAGCCTAAGCTTGGGGATGCCCAAGTCACCCCAAGGTAATATTCAAGGATAACCAAGCGTCTAATCTTGGGGATGCCCCGGAAGGCATCCCCTCTTTCGTCTTCGTTCATCGCTAACTTTACTTGGAGCTATATTTTTATTCACCACATGATATGTGTTTTTCTTGGAGCGTCATTTTATTCTCTTTATCTCTTCTTGCTGTTAGTTAGAATAATTTTTTTCATCTTTAGTTTCTATAAAAAAGTCAAGGATAGCCTGCCATGCTTATTTTGCAAGTATGTATGTTGCTGTTTGAAAACAGAAAGTTTACCGCTGTTGCAAAAATTCCCTAGACAATTCAGAGAGTGGTACAATGTTGAATATTTTTGCATATTGAGCTCTGATAAATTTACTACAGTGGGAATTTTAGTTCATAATTTTTGGTGTTAGGGAAGTATGATGAATCTTGCATTCTGTACAGACTATACTGTTTTGACAGATTGGTGTTATGTTTCCATTGTTTGCATATGTTTGCTTGTTTAATGATTCTATTTGAGGATAGGAGTATTAAATATGCAGAGGCATTTAGTATGCAATGTTGAATATTAATCTTAGTGACTTGTTACAGTAAAAAATGATAAGGTTTTGCATTGGTTTATACTAACCTATCTCACGAGTTCTTGTTGAGTTTGTTGTGAATCAAGCTTTTGATAAAAAGAGAAACCATGATATGAGAGGAATTAAGGAGGCATAAAAGCTCAAGCTTGGGGATGCCCAAGGCACCCCAAGATAATATTTCAAGAAGTCTCAAGCATCTAAGCTTGGGGATGCCCCGGTCGGCATCCCACCTTTCTTCTTCAACAACTATCGGTTAGTATCGGTTGAGCCAAAGTTTTTGCTTCTTCACATGATGTGTGCTATACTTGCAATGTAATTTTATTTTGTTTTGCTTGCTGCTTGAATACAATACCAATATCTGAAATTCTAAAATGGGAGAGAGTCTTCACATAGTTGCATAATTATTTAGCTACTCATTGATCTTCACTTATATCTTTTTGGAGTAGTTTGTCATTTACTCGTGTGCTTCACTTATATCTTATGAGTAAATGGTTGAATGAGTTGATTGTCATAAATCTGAAATTATATATGCCTCATTTTCTTATCCCATGGGGAGTAATGACTTCACGTCTAAGAAGTAGAGGTTGTAAATTTATTGACAGTTAGCAAGCATTGTATTAGTCAATTGAACAATTCATGAAAGAATATTGAAGGAAGAGAGATTTCACATATAAATATATTATCATAGACATCTTTAATAATTGGGAGCACTCATTAAGTATGACATGCTAAAGAGTTGATGTTGGACAAGGAATACAACGTAATGGGTTATGTTTTCTCGCATCTCAGTTAAAGTATATTGTCATGGATCATTCAAACATGTTGAGCTTGCCTTTCCCCCTCATGCTAGCCAAAATTCCTAGCACCAAGTAGAGATACTACTTGTGCTCCCAAATATCCTTAAACCCAGTTTTGCCAAGAGTGTCCACCATACCTACCTATATGCGGTATTTACCTGCCGTTCCAAGTAAATTTGCATGTGCCAAACTCTAAACCTTCAAATTATAATCTGTTTTGTATGCCCGAATTGCTCATGTAGCAACTAGCGGCTGTCAGTGTCTTCCATGCTAGGTGGGTTATTCTCAAGAGGAGTGGACTCCGCTCCTCATTCACGAGAAAGTAGTGGTAACCAGGATGCCCAGTACCATGATCAAAAAGATCAAAGCAAATCAAAATAATTAAACAAAATTCCCCCAGGATTATTGTTAGTTGGAGGCACTCCTTGTTTCGAGCAAGCCATGGATTGATGCTTGTTGATGGTTGGGGGAGTATAAATTTTTACCATTCTGTTTGGGAACCGCCTATAATGTATGTAGTATGGAAGATATTGGGAACTGTTGGTTGTTACGTTGACAATGATATCATACCTCTCAAAATTATTTATCTCTATTTTAAAAATTGAGCTCTGGCACCTCTGCAAATCCGTGCTTCCCTCTGCGAAGGGCCTATATTTTACTTTATGCAAGAGTCAAGGTGATCTTCACCTTTCCCTTTTTAATTTTATCCTTTGGCAAGCACTTCATGGTGGGGTGATCCTGATATATATATCCAATTGGATGTAATTTAGCATGAACTATTATTGTTGACATCACCCAAAGGTGAATACGTTTGGAGGCAACATTATAAGCAACAATCTTTCTCTGTGTCTGATTAAAACTTCATAACCACAAGTATTGCGTGAGTGTTAGCAATTGTAGAAGACTATATGATGGTTGAGTATGTGAAGTTTGCTAAATCAAAGCTCTGACATAGACCCTTCCTGAAAATAGGATGAATTGCAATTGTTTGATGACTAAGAATGAAGTTTGCTAGTTTTCAAGAAAGTTTATGGTCTATGCTTTGACATGTAAATTGCTTGTTACTTTATCGTGAGAAGTTTTATGAGATGAACTACTGTTATGACATATTATCATGCTAGAAAAGGTGATTGAAATTATCATTGATCAAACTTGTGCACCTTCTAGCATTCATACTTCATAAATTCTTTCTTTTATCATTTACCTACTCAAGGACGAGTAGGAATTAAGCTTGGGGATGCTGATACGTCTCCAACGTATCTATAATTTATGAAGCATTCATGCTATATTACTATGTGTTTTGAATGATTATGGGCTTTATATCCACTTTTATATTATTTTTGGGACTAACCTATTAACCGGAGGCCCAGCCCAGATTTGCTGTTTTATGCCTATTTCAGTATTTCGAGGAAAAGGAATATCAGACGGAGTCAAAACGGAACAAAATCAACTGGAGAAGTTATTATTGGAAGGAAACTCACCTAATGGACTTGGACTCCACGTCAGAAGATACGGGAGGTGCTCACGAGGGTGGGGGCGCACCCTCCCCCCTGGGTATGCCCCCCCTGCCTCGTGGGGCCCCCGTAGCTCCACCGACGTACTCCTTTCGCCTATATAACCCCATATACCCTAAAAACATCAGAACAGAAGATAGATCAAGAGTTCCGCTGCCGCAATCCTCTGTAGCCACCAAAAACCTCTCGGGAGCCCTTCCCGGCACCCTGCCGGAGGGGGATCCCATCACCGGTGGCCATCTTCATCATCCCAGCGCTATCCATGACGAGGAGGGAGTAGTTCACCCTCGGGGCTGAGGGTATGTACCAGTACCTATGTGTTTGATCTCTCTCTCTTTCGTGTTCTCTCTCGTGTACCCTCTATGGCACGATCTTGATGTATCCCGAGCTTTGCTATTGTAGTTGGATCTTATGATGTTTCTCCCCCTTTTCTCTCATGTGATGATTTGAGTTTCCCCTTTTGAAGTTATCTTATCGGGTTGAGTCTTTTATGAGAACACTTGATGTATGTCTTGGTGATCAACTTGCGGGTTTCGTGACATTGGGAACCTATGCATAGGGGTTGGCACACGTTCTTGACTCTCCGGTAGAAACTTTGGGGCACTCTTTGAAGTACTTTTATGTTGGTTGGATGAATCTGAGATTGTGTGATGCATATCGTATAATCATGCCCACGGATACTTGAGGTGACAATGGAGTATCTAGGTGACATTAGGGTTTTGGTTGATTTGTATCTTAAGGTGTTATTCTAGTACGAACTCTTTTATAGATCGTTCCAAAAGAATAGCTTTGTGGTGGTTTCGTACCCGACCATAATCTCTACGTTTGTTCTCCGCTATTAGTGTCTTTGGAGTGACTCTTTGTTGCCTGTTGAGGGCTTGTCATATGTTCTATCCATGTTATTATTGTTGAGAGAACTTGCACTAGTGAAAGTACGAACCCTAGGCCTTGTTTCCTATCATTGCAATACCGTTTACGCTCACTTTTACCACTTGTTACCTTGCTGTTTTTATATTTTCAGTTTACAAATTCCTTTATCTACCATCCATACTGCACTTGTATCACCATCTCTTCGCCGAACTAGTGCACCTATACAATTTGCCATTGTATTGGGTGTGTTGGGGACACTAGAGACTTTTGTTATTTGGTTGCAGGGTTGTTTGAGAGAGACCATCTTCCTTCTACGCCTCTTGCGGATTGATAAACCTTAGGTCATCCACTTGAGGGAAATTTGCTACTGTCCTACAAACCTATGCACTTGCAGGCCCAACAACGTCTATAAGAAGAAGGTTGTGTAGTAGACATCAAGCCGCATAGGGATTTTGGATCGAAACTCGGGGGCCGCCGCCCTGTTGGCGCCGCGCTGCTCGGTGATGTAGAACCACCCCGATTGCCATCCTTTTACGGTCTCCGTGAAGGAGCCATCCAGCCAGGTGACTTTAGGCATCTTGCCCACCATGGCCCCTCCGCACTCCGCTTGTTGGCCGCGTACAATCTTCGGCTTCACGCAGAAGATTTGCAGCTACAGGCCGAAGTGAGGCCGGATGCGGAGGAAAGCCTCGCAAACGACGATGAACGCCGAGATATTGAGGAAAAAATTCGGGGCTAGATCATGGAAATCTAGCCCATAGTAGAACATGAGCCCGCTGACGAAGGGTGGAGTGGAAATCCCAGTCCACGGACGAGGTGGGCGACGAACACGACTCTCTCGTGGGGTCCTGGGTTCGGAATGACATGCCCAGCGTCCGGTAGCCGGTGCGCTATGTCTGCGGCCAAGTATCCGGCCGCCCGAAGATTTTCTATGTGCGCCTCCCTGACGGTGGAAGCCACCCACTTGCCTCCTGCTCCAGACATGTTTAGCTGTGTGGAGGAGACTTGGGCTTGGGCGCTGGAGCTCGAGGGGGCAAGAATGGGCAAAGAAGGAAGAAGGCGTGGGTCAAAATGGAGAAATCTTATCCCTTTATAGAGGCGACGAAAGCGGTGCGCCTCCCCACTTGCCCGTTGGGAATCGCTTTCTTCCCAAGCGCCACGATTAATGATGTGGTGGGATTACCCATACGCGTATCGATGAGAATCCCGTGATAAGGAGGCATGATCTCTGCTTTGACAAGACGTGTCAAGGAAACCGCCTCGCAATATGCGCTGTGGCTGGTTATGGAAAGACGGTTCGAGTAATGACCTGACCGTAGTGACACGTCGCGTTGCCGGAAAAGTTGTCAGAAGATTGCATTTGTGAAACATAATTCTCTCTACGGTGGCATCATTTTGTGGATCCGGACACGGTTTGAGTGTTCGATAATTACCTTGGAGTATTCGGAGAAGGAACCCGCCTTGCAATGCCGAAGACAATACTGCGCGCCGGACTCATCGTCATTGAAGCCTGGTTCAGGGGCTACTGAGGGAGTCCAGGATTAGGGGGTATTGAAGCGTGAAGATACAAGACTCAAGACTTCGACCCGTGTCCGGATGGGACTTTCCTTGGCGTGAAAGGCAAGCTTGGCGGTCCGGATATTATATTTCCTTCCTTGTAACCGACTCCATGTAAACCCTAGCCCTCTCCGGTGTCTATATAAACCGGAGAGGTTGGTCCTTAGTAGACCGATCACAATTACAATCATACCATCATTGGCTAGCTCTTAGGGTTTAGCCTCTACGATCTCGTGGTAGATCTACTCTTGTACTACCCATATCATCAATATTAATCAAGCAGGAAGTAGGGTTTTACCTCCATCGAGAGGGCCCGAACCTGGGTAAACATCTGTGTCCCTTGCTTCCTGTTACCATCAGCCTTGACGCACAGCTCGGGACCCCCTACCCGAGATCCGCCGGTTTTAATGCCGACATCCATCTCCACCAAAGTGCGCAGCAGCCATGTCTTCCTCCGCCTCCTTCCAGCCGACGCTCAGCGGGGGGTTCCCGGAGAAGCTCTCCCGCACCAACTACGTTCTGTGGCAAACGCAGATCATGTCGCAGCTGTGAGGCGTTGGCATCTTCCACTACGTCGGCGGCACGGCTACCGAACCGGCCAAAGTCCTCACCCCCAAGGACGCCGCCGTTAAGGAGACCTCTGGGCCGAATCCTCTCCATCCGATCTGGGTGAGGGAGGACCAGCAGGTCCTTGGATACCTGCTCCAAAACCTCTCCAAGGAGGTGCTCGTCACGGTGACCACGATCACCACGGTGCGCGAACTCTGGGTGGCACTGGCGAGCATGTTCTCATCGCAGTCACTCAGCCGTGTCAACAACATCCGCACAACGCTGATCAACGCACAAAAGGGAAATCAATCGGTGGCCTCCTTATTCGCCGCCATGAGGGGTCTCACCGATGAACTCGCCGCGGCCAGAAAACCCATCTAGGACGACTAGCTCTTGTCCTACAACATCCACGGGCTGGACCAAGATTACCAGCCCCTCGTCTCCACTCTGGACGCCCACGTTACTCCGGTAACCCTTGACCAGCTCTTTGCCATGCTTAGTAACTTTGATCAGCGCATGGCGCAGTACCATGGCTCCGGTGGTGGCTTCAAGTCGTCGGCCAACTTTGCCTTCAGAGGCCGCAGCGGCGGCCCTTGTTCGCGTTCCTATTCTCGTGGCAAGGGGAGGTTCGGATACGGCGGTGGTGGCTACTCCAACAACCCTCGCGGCGGCGGATGCTCCGGCAGCTCCAAAGGACGTCGCGGTGGCGGCGGTGGTGGCTCCAACAGATCTCATTCGGACTTTCCTCGCTGTTAAATTTGTGGCAAGCTTGGTCATACGGCAAAAGATGTTGGTACTGCTACGAGGAAGATGATGGTGACTCCTCGCAGGATGAAGAAAAGGTTGCTGAGGCAGCCGATGGCTCCTATGGAGCCGACACGAACTTGTACGTCGACAAGGGCGCCACAAACCACATCACCAACGAACTCGAGAAGGTCACCATGAAGGAGAAATATCTTGGCAAGGATCAAATCCACACGGCCAGTGGTGAAGGTATGGGTATACGTCACATTGGCCATTCAATTTTTAATACCCCTAGTCGTAAAATTCACCTCAAAAGAATCTTGCATGTTCCTAGTGCTCACAAAAATCTTCTCTCCGTTCATAGAATTGCCATTGACAATCATGTTTTTCTCGAGTTTAATCCTTATTTCTTTTTTATCAAGGATCAGGCAACGAAGAAAATTCTCTATCGAGGTAGATGTGTTCGAGGGATCTACCCGTTGATTCCGGAGTTTAAAAGATTCAATAAACAAGCTTGTGGTGCTATCAAGCTTTCGTCTACACGATGGCACGATCGTTTAGGACATGCCTCTTTTTCTTTGGTTGAGAAGTTACTTAGGAAAAATAAGCTCCCGTTTGTTGGAGAGCGCAATATTGAAACTATTTGTGATTCATGTCAGTGTGCTAAAAGTCATCAATTACCATATCCCATATCTACTAGTGTCTCCACCAAACCTTTGCAATTAATCTTTCCTGATGTGTGGGGCCCTGCTCCCTCCTCTATTGGCACACACACATACTATGTGAGTTTTATCGATGACTATAGAAAAATTTTGTGGACCTATATTCTTAAGAAAGATCCGATGTGTTTCAAGTTTTTCAAAACTTTCGAGCACTCGTTGAAAGAAAGTTTGATAGTAAAGCTTACTAGTCCACAGGTCTCCGCAGAGAGAGTCTGCTTTTATTACTTCCTTTGCTGATTCACTCTAGCCCCCCCTCTGCCTTTCGTGGGTGTTTGTTGTTTTGGCCCTTGAGATCTGTTGTAAGTTTGTGTAACCTTGTATAGCCTCGCTCCTTCTAGCCCCTCCCCCCCCCCCCCCCGTCTCATGTAATTATGGACTCCTAACCTTTTAAACATCTAATATAAAAGTCAGTGGGAGGTTTTTCCCACTGTCCTGGTTCCTCAAAAAAAAAGTTTGACAATAAGATTATAGCTGTCCAATCCGATTGGGAGGGGGGATACGAGAAACTCAATTCCTTCTTCCAATATATAGGCATATCTCACCAAGTATGATGCCCACACGCTCACCAACAAAACGGGTCGGCCGAATGCAAGCATAGGCACAACATTGAGGTTGGTTTGGCAAACCTAGCAGGGGCCTCCATGCCCCTCAAGTTTTGGGATGAGGCCTTTCTTACAGCCTCGACATCATCAATATGTTACCTAGCCGTCTCATCAACAATGAAACACCTATGGAATGTCTCCTCCGCATCAAACCAGACTACACATCTCTTCGTGTCTTTGGCTGTGCTTGTTGGCAAAATCTTCGTCCTTACAACAATCACAAGCTCATGTTTAGATCAAAACAGTGTGCTTTCCTTGGGTATAACGCCCAACACAAAGGTGTCAAGTGTCTTGACATCTCCACTGGTAGGGTATACATCTCACGCGATGTTTTTTTATGAGACCAAGTTTCCTTTTGCGGATCTCCATCCTAACGCCGGTGCTCTACTCCGCAAGGAAATCTTGCTTCTACCATCTCATCTCTCTAGTTATGATCAAGGGGGAATTAATGATTGTGATGATCATATGTTGACTCACCCTGCTAACTGTCTCCATGAGCCTTGTGATGACGCAGAAAACAGCAGTGCAAAAATCGCAGCAAATGGTGAAGAAAATGGAGCAGTAGATCAATATTTCATGTGCCCTGGCCCGGGGGACAAATCCTCCTCGGGATCGATTCAGGAGCTGCTGTCGCACAGCCGATCCCCTTCGGGATCTGCGCCTGGCAGCGAATCTGCCGCGACAGGCGCAGGCGGGCGTGCGGACGCGACAGCCGCAGGTGGGCGCGCGGGCGAGTTTGCGCCAGCCACGCGGCAGATCTTGGCAGGCCGTAGCGCCGCCCCTCGCACGCGTGAATCGTCTCCCAATGGGTGGCACGCCGATGTTGGCTCGGGCTGCGTGCGGCGAGAGGCCCAATCGCGGGTGTACAAGCGGCGCAGCGCGATTCGTCAGGCGGACGCGGGGCCAGATCCTGTCCACATGGGGCCCAGGCAATCATTGGGCCATGATGACGCGCTCCGACCTAGATCTTCTGTGGCCAAATCGTCCCTCACACCACAGTTGGCGACCGCAGAAGATCTGACCCCGACATCGCTTGCCGACGCCACGGGTTCTGGAGCCGCTCGCGGATATACTCCTCAGGATCGAGAGAGGATCAGCCTGATCCAGACTCGGGATCTTCTGCGCCGAAGCTCTCTGCGGAGGTTCCTGTTACTACTCCGTGTCGCACACGACCACAACAAGGGGTAATGAAACCTATTCATTATAAACATATTAGAAAATATGGGATGGTATGTTCGACAGGTGAACCAGGAGAACCCAACACTCTCGAAGAGGCTCTTGGTGATGCAAGTTGGAGAAAAGCAATGCATGATGAAATCATGGCACTTAAGAAAAAAAAACATGGCATCTGGTTCCCCCACAACAAGGTAAAAATCTTATTGACTGTAAGTGGGTCTTCAGGATAAAAAAGAAAGCTGATGGAACCATTGACCATTACAAAGCTAGACTTGTAGCAAAGGGCTTCAAGCAATGGTATGGTATTGACTATATGAGGACACGTTTAGTCCAGTTGTTAAATCTGCTACCATCCTCCTTGTTTTGTCCATTGTTGTGTCCAGGGGATGGAGTCTACGAGAGCTAGATGTACAGAATGCGTTCCTCCATGGTGTTCTAGAAGAAGAGGTTTACATGAAACAACCTCCTGTGTTTGTAAATACATGCGCACACTTCATGTGTGCAAACTTGACAAGGCCTTGTATGGACTGAAACAGGCCCAAAGAGCATGGTATTCTGGTCTCGGTAAAAAGATGCAAGCACTTGGTTTTGTTCCTTCAAAGTCTAACACTTCGTTATTTATCTGTAACAAGTCAAGTATATCCATATTTGTTCTCATATATGTTGATGATATAATTGTGACAAGCTCATCTGATGAAGAAATACCAGCACTGTTGAAGGATTTGAGTGCAGAATTTGCCCTCGAGGATCTAGATCTACATTATTTTCTTGGTATTGAGATTAAGCAACACAAGGATGGTCTTCACCTCTCTCAAAAAAAGTATGCAACAGACTTAGTGAAAAAGGTTGGTTTGCAAAGTTGTAACCCTACACCCACTCCTTTATCTAGCACAGAAAAATTATCTCTTGCTAAAGGAGAGCTTCTGAATTCAGAAAATAATACAAAATACAGAAGCCTGGTAGGTGCGCTTCAGTACTGGACACTGACCAGACTAGACATTTCATTTGCTGTTAACAAAGTATCTCAGTTCCTCCATGCACCTACTACTGTTCACTTGACTGCTGCAAAACGCATAGTAAGATATGTGAAAAATACATTGAGCATTGGCCTAAATTTCAGCAAGTCATCCTCTACACTTATTAGCGCCTTCTCTGATCAGGCTGGGCAGGATGTCTAGATGAGGCTGGGCAGGATGTCTAGATGACAGACGCTCAACTGGTGGTTTTGCAGTATTCTTTGGACCTAATTTATCTTGGAGTGCAAGGAAGCAAGCCACTATTTCAAGATCCAGCACAGAAGCAGAATACAAAGCATTTGCAAATGCAACAGCAGGGATCATATGGGTGCAGTCAATTTTGAAGGAACTAGGTATGAAAAGCACTAGAGCTCCATATCTATGGTGTGATAATCTAGGTGCTACCTATCTATCAGCAAATCCAGTTTTTCATGCTAGAACTAAACACATTGAGATAGATTTTTACTTTGTTCGAGAAAGAGTTGCAAATAAACTCTTAGTCATTCGGTTTATTCACTCTCAAGACCAAGTTGCGGATGATTTCACCAAAGCTCTATCCACAAGAAGTTTTGAAGACTTCAAGCATAATCTCAACTTGATGAAGTTGTGATTAAGGGAGGGTGTCAAACACGATGATATTGTGGCGTGTACAGGAAGGGGATCATCAACTGTTGGAGGAGTAGTTAGTTAGACTGGATACTTTGTAATCTTTATCTTCTTTTATCTCTAGTTTTCTTCCTTTCCAAGATGTATCTCTTTCAACAACCTGTACGCGTATCTGGGTTCGCACCCCATCTATTTAACACACCACACGTCGGCCATGATAGGTAAGACGTTTACCGCAAGTTGCACAGTCGGGAGGACGTATGAGAATGTCACATTTTCACTCTATATATGGAAACTTGGAATGTGTGTGTGTGTGTGTGAGAGAGAGAGAGAGAGAGAGAGAAAGAGAGAGATACTTAATGGCCCGCTCCCAGGCTCAATTTGTGGTTTCGACGGTATGTACGATGATTCCTATGTACTCCCTCTGCTCCTAAATACTATCCCCTCTGTAAACTAATATAAGAGCTTTTAGATAACTAAAGTAGTGATCTAAACGTTCTTATATTTCTTTACGGAGGGAGTACAAGTCTTTCTAGAGATTTCAATATGGACTGCATACGGATGTATATAGACATAGTTTAGAGTGTAGATTCATTCATTTTATGTCATAGGAAGTCCATATTCAAATCACTAAAAAGACTTATATTTAGGAACGAAGGGAGTAGTCCACAGTGGCAATACGTACGATCATGTACAGCAGACAGACAGCGTGTGTGGAGGGGGGGGGGGGAGAAGGAAAGAGAACATTCAAAGCAAACACAGTTGCACGGCGATCACGGGTTGATTTGTGGTCGTTGAGAGAGAGTGCGTACAAGGTTGTCACATCTGCTGTATATCACACGAGATACCTCTATCTTGCGGCCACATATATGGAAACTTGGAAAATGAGAGAGAGAGAGAGAGAGAGAGAGAGAGAGAGAGAGAGAGAGAGAGAGAGAGAGAGAGAGAGAGAGAGAGAGAGAGAGAGAGAGAGAGAGAGAGAGAGAGAGAAACATATGCCCAATTTAAGAATGGGACGATAAAACGTTCCAAGCAAACCAGCGACGTTTTAAGAATGGGACAACAAAAAGTTTGGTGCATAGTCCATTTTCAGAATGAGAAAGTTAGCTGGCAAACGTTTCATTTTTAGGTTTAGAACCGAACGGCTTGGCTAAATGCTTGAGGGTGGAATTGAATTCTTGACCTCAAGTGTTTGGTCCTTATAGCCAATAGCCAAGTAGACCAACAACCTTTTTTTTATGTCTTGTAACCCATAGCTTATTTGTATGTACGCAACACAACCAAGATCACTGGCCCAATTTAAAATAAGTCGTGAAATGGTAGATGAGGAGACTTGCCGTAGGACAATTTGTTCATCGCCCTGGGAACGAGGTTGATGCCAGTGTTTCTCGTCAGATCCAACGGTCATGGTCTACCAGGCCACAATGGTAATAAGTTAGCACATACTGTTACTGGCATTCTTATGCTCATATGCTACAACTATCAATATGACAACTATGTGTGCCAGGTGCATATGCTACAGTCACCAACGAGACAATTATTAAGTTACCCAATTGTATATGCTATTGTTACCAACATGATTATTTTGTAGTTACACAGTTGCAAATGTAATCGTTACCAACATGGAAATTATCTAGTTACCCAGTTATTCATGCTATAATTAGTAATATCCCACAAATATGTTACCAAGTTGCCCACGTTACAGTTTTTTTTTGAACTTTGCCCACGTTACAGTTACCAACACAGCACAACTTGCTACAACATAACTGTTGATTGGGGGTTAACTGTAGAGAGAAATACCTGAATAAAGGCAAACCAGCTATTGGAGGTCTTGTTATTATACACTACCAACTATATTTGTTGTCATTATATCTGCAGGCAAAGAACAAGCATGGCACATTGCTTGACGGGACCGTGTATGGCGCGAGAATGAAATATTTGGGTCCAAACGCGCTGGCATGAAAGAGGGCGCGAGGGACCAACATAATTCGGACCAAAATAATTATATTTGTGGCCCCAACTTGTTCTGCCACGAATCAAAGCCTCCTCTCAAGACCTCCTCCCCGACCAACATCGTTGTCGACCCCTCCTACCCTCGACCGCGCCCACCACAGCCGAACCCCTCCGCCAACATGTCCGACCGTTGATCTTTTTGTGAGCTCTCATGATATTTATCTCCATGTGTATTGTGTGAAAATATGTACAACTGGCCGAAGAGAGGGGATGCATCATCTTCCATAGATATCCGCATGTCATTCATCTTCCATAGATGTCCGCATGTCAGAGAATAGCTCTGATGACCAAGAGTCTCACAAAGCTTTGGAAGACCTTATCATGGATGTTTGAAAGTCAATTAACAAAGACAACTGAAAAGCTTGCTGGTTTCCTAGACCTTTTGCCAAGATATTGGTGAATTTGGCCCAAATATCACATTGTGCTTACCAAGGTGGGGTTTGCTTCTTGGCACCTTATGGTGAGATCAAAATCAAATCAGTGAATTGTTCTTGGGGCCTTTCATAAGCGACAAATGATAACTATTAATTTGAAGAAAAAAGCAGTAACTATTGATAGGTGTCTAATTTGTTTCAATGCATAGTAGATACAATGTAGTCTTGGTGGGTGGTGTGCAGGGATAATATTTTGTAGGTGTTGATTATAAATGAGTATGTCTTTGATCCAGATTTTCAGCGGTGACACAAGAAACCGTGTATTCAATTGATGTGCGCAATGTGTCATATACTCATATGACAATAGTTATCCTTTTTCAGTTTTATGGTAATATTTATGCTTACCATACTACCAGAGTGACATCATAATGATTTGTGTCTTTGCGAGCGCATAATTTAACATCAAGTACGTCTGTTTCTTAGCTTTGCATCAAGTCTCTAGCATATGTGTGCGCTAGCGACTATGGCAACAGAGAAGATCAACACAGACAACGACAATCGTACGACTGCATGTGCATCTAGTAAGTCCTAGCGACCCTTTTTTGAGAGGAAGGAGGCCCTCCTATTTTTTATTTTGTTTTTTGAAGGAGGCTGTCCTATTTGCTTGCACGTGAATCATAATTTGACGAGATATTTTGTTTTTTAAACAAATAAAAAACGATGGATGAGAGTTTTCTAGCGGTTCAACCAGGTTTTATTGCTCGAATTCCACATATTGTGATATAAGAAACGGATCTTGGGGGTCAGACACCAAACTTGTCGTCCCTGATAAAAGGAATGTGAAAACTTGGCTAACCTATCTGCGTCGATATTTGCAGCTCTACCTTCAAAAGAAATGTTACGGTTGAAAGATAATTCCTGTGTCGCTACATTTGTCAATGTCATTGACCACCTGCTTCGTGTCTTAGGCTATGATGAAGTTTTGTAGCATCAGATCTTCTTGAAGGAAATATGCCCTAGAGGCAATAATAAAAGTTGTTATTTATATTTCCTTATATCATGGTAAATGTTTATTATTCATGCTAGAATTGTATTAACCGGAAACTTAGTACGTGTGGGGATACATAGACAAAAAAAAAGTGTCCCTAGTATGCCTCTACTTGACTAGCTCGTTAATTAAAGATGGTTATGTTTTCTGACAATAGACATGTGTTGTCATTTGATGAACGGAATCACATCGTTAGAGAATGATGTGATGGACAAGACTCATCCGTTACCTTAGCATAATGATCGTTAAGTTTTATTGCTATTGCTTTCTTCATGACTTATACATGTTCCTCTGACTATGAGATTATGCAACTCCCGAATACCAGAGGAACAACTTGTGTGCTATCAAACGTCACAACGTAACTGGGTGATTATAAAGATGCTCTACAGGTGTCTCCGAAGGTGTTTTTTGAGTTGGCATAGATCGAGATTAGGAATTGTCACTCCGTGTATCAGAGAAGTATCTCTGGGCCCTCTCAGTAATGCTCATCACTATAAGCCTTGCAAGGAATGTGACTAATGAGTTAGTTACGGGATGATACATTACGGAACGAGTAAAGAGACTTGCTGGTAACGAGATTGAACTAGGTATGAAGATACCGACGATCGAATCTCGGGCAAGTAACATACCGATGACAAAGGGAACAACGTATGTTGTTATGCGGTTTGGCCGATAAAGATCTTCATAGAATATGTAGGAACCAATATGAGCATCCAGGTTCCGGTATTGGTTATTGATCGGAGATGTGTCTTGCTCATGTCTACATAGTTCTCGAACCCGTAGGGTCCAAACGCTTAACGTTCGATGACGATTTGTATTATGAGTTATGTGTTTTGGTGACCGAAGTTTGTTCGGAGTCCCAGATGAGATCACGGACATGACGAGGAGTCTCAGAATGGTCGAGAGGTAAAGATTGATATATTGGAAGGTGCTATCCGGACACCGGAAGGGTTCCGGAGTGTATCGGGTACAAACCGGAGTACCAAAGGGGTTACCGGAACCCCCCGATGGAAGATATGGACCATATGGGCCATGGGAGGGAGGCTAACCAGCCCACAAGGGGCTGGTGCACCCCCCACAAGGGAGGAGGCTGAATTGTACTAGGGAAAGGGGGCGCCGCCCCCCTTTCCTTCTCCTACTCCCTCTCATCCCCCTTTCCACCTCCGTAAGAAGGAAAAAAGAGTGGGGGCGAATCCTATTGGGAGTGGAGTCCTAGTAGGACTCCCCCTCCTTTGGCGCGCCCCTTGTGGTCGGCCTCCGCCCCTCCTTTATATATGGGGGCAGGGGGCACCACAAAGCACAACATTGTCTTAGCCGTGTGCGGTGCCCCCCCTCCACCGTTTACTTCTTTAGTATCATCATAGTGCTTAGGTGAAGCCCTGCACGGATCACATCATCAGCACCGTCATCACTATGTCGTGCTGACGAAACTTTCCCTCGACCCTCTGCTGGATCAAGAGTCTGAGGGACGTCATCGAGCTGAACGTGTGCTGAACTCGGAGGTGCCATACGTTCCGTGCTAGATCGGTTGGATCGTGAAGACGTTCGACTACGTCAACCGCGTTAACCTAAATTCCGCTTTCGCTTTACTTGGGTATGTGGACACACTCTCCCCCTCTCGTTGCTATGCATCTCTTAGATAGATCTTGCGTAATCGTAGGAAATTTTTGAAATTGCATGCTACGTTCCCTAACACTTCCCCCAAGCATAAACCCTCTCTGCATGCAATACCTTCCAATGTTGCTACGTCAGTAATGCCCATGATCACCAGGGCTGAGCTTCCGAGGTATTTACTAGTTGTATCTGGACACACTCTGCTACTAATCCCTTTGCATGCGCTCTTGAGATTTCTAAATCGACATGGATCTTTGCAAACCCTGGCAGGGGTGCCTTAGGTTTTGATATTGTTACTCTTGGTACAGCAGGATCCTTCGTACCTTTTGTTGGTAGCACATTCAGCTTATTGATGAATCGAGTGAAGAACTAGTGAGTGGCGGATGGGCTCTCACTTGGTCATGAATAGCCTTCCTCCTAGCCCCCCAGATAGCCCATGTAATTGCTAGACGAATGAACGCACCGTGTGACAGTGTGTCAATCATAGAAAAAATCCATTGCTTGGGGCTCGGCACTATCATTGCACAAAGGTGTTTGGCCAACTATCCATCAACCAGTGCCTAGATGTAGCAAGACATCGAGCACCTCAGCATGGAATGACGCCATGAATCCGGGGCACCACATGATGGAGTCAAATCTAGAAGATCTCGTGTAGGGGGTCCCGATCTAGTAGCCTTGGTGCGATGGTAACAAAGACACATGTTTTACCCAGGTTCTAGATCTCTCGAAGAAATAACACCATACGTCTTGCTTTGATTGTATTGATTGAGGGGGTACAGGAGTACATGTTGATCTACCACGAGATCGTGTGTGTATGAGTTGGCGTCTACGGTCCTCATCTCTTGGCTCATATAGAAATGGGAGGTGCCTAGGGTTACACATAGGTCTGTTACATCTGTGGTAAATGTGCCAAAGATCGCCTCTAAGTCTTGGAGTATGCGCCAAGTCTTCGAAAGATTCCATCTTGAGTCTCCTGGGTCCCAATGAACATGGCCCACGGTTGGTCGTTTTGGGGTCATTGGCCCGACCCATATGTCCGGGAGCCGACGTGGTTAGCACCCCCTAGTCCATGACACTATCACCATAGAGACCACAAGCGCACCACAGTGCCATGTTTCGGTGTGCTCGTACGTCCTTAGTGGGAAGTGCATGTTTTTGTGAGTCTCCATAAGAACATGTGTATTTTTCCTGGAACTTGAGTCTTCCCAAGTAGTTTACATGAATCGGCATAATGATCGACGAGAGCTGAGGGATCGTTCCTCCTGCTTCGGCTCATGGGTCTTTTGCGGGCCGGCCCAATCCTCTACCTCATTTCCCCTCTTTTTTTGCCTAGCAATACATGTTTTGTCCTTTGGACGGTCGGGGCTTGTTCTCTTAGAAACCTCCTATGTGGTACCTTTAGCGCCACTTTTCTTCCTTGACGCAATGGGAACTTGGTCGTGATGCACAGGCTTGTTCGTTCGCTTGGCTCGGTGTCAGCCGTTTGAACGGTCAAGGGTTGATCCTTTGACTTTTGAAAAAAACTTACTCTGATAAATTAGTAAAAAAACATGAAATTTAAAAAATGGATCATAGAAGAGTTCGTATGTTTATAAAAAATCCTGAATATGAAAATGTTCAAATTATTTAAAAACTTCATGAATTTGAAAAAACAAAGTTCATGGATTTTAAAAGAATTCATCGATTTTGAAAAAAAGTTCACGAATTTGGAAAAAGTTCAGGAATTTTGAAAGAAATCATGGATTTTCAATCAATTGTAAATTTTGAAAAGAGATCACCGATTTTAAAAAAAATTGTGAATGTGAAAAGATTCATAGATTTGGAAAAATATTCACAAATTTGAAGAAAGTTCACGGATTGAAGAAAGAATAGTGAATTTGGGAAACAATAAACTGGGAAAAAATCACAATTTATTTTTTCTGAAAAAGGAACAACAAAAACCTAGCCTTAAAAAGAAAAGAAACAAAAAGAAAGGACTAGTAACAAAAAAACGCGAGAAGAACCAGACTACTGCTAAACTGTTAAATGGGCTGGGCCCTTTGGTGGGGGTGGGTGCCGTGTACGATTAACACGAGAGCAACTAACTAAAGGGGCACTTTTGTGGGCTCGGAGAAAGACAAGTGGTGTGTCTTGCCACCGTCATGTGTCACGTGCTAGAGCTCCCTCTAGATTTGATTTTTTTTGTATGCATTTTCGGGTTTTAGATGAGTGTTTTTTAGGGTTTTTCTGCTTTCCGGTTTACGCATGGTTTTCCTAGGTTTTAGAGAAAATCACTAATCTATTTTTGCATGATTTTTTTCTTTCACGAGAAGTACAAATATCCTTCTGGTGGAGTAACAGATTTGCGTCCATAAGAAGTGTGCTTCTCAGAAAAAGAGAAATATTCAAGAATATTTTTTTACATGATTAATATTTATTTTTTAGCTTCCACGTAGGTACAAATTTGCTTCCCGTGGAGGCACATATTTACTTTCACGAGACGCCTCAGAAAAGGAAAAATATCGTAATTTTCTTTTGCATGATTTTTTTTCTGTTTCATGAGAAGCAGTTATTTGCTTCTCGTGAAGGCACAGATTTGCTTCTTCGAGGAAAGAGGAAAAATCATGATTTTCCATGAGAAGCGTAAATTTGCATCTGGTGGTGGCTCAGACCTGTGCTTTTCGAAAAGGGGAAAAAGTGGGAAACCCGTGTTTTCGGCTACCTTTTTGTCGTGATTGTTTTTATCAAAAAGTTTTAATATGGGATCTAGTTTTGAAGATCTCGACACGAGAAATCAAACGATGAAAAAATGATTCTGCATTTGAACGTACGGTTCACAAGATAAAACATTTTGAAAAATGAATCTACAAAAAAAGAGAAAACTCTCATGTCGCGACAAGTGGTCCCCATGTAGCGTGCCAGTTTCCAGCACTTAAGAAGGGGGAATTGACCTTTGCAAGGGATACTCTTAACTAGTGATTTCGGATTTACACTCTTTTAGCGCTGAATGATGTGCGGTTTGCTTGTGCCTTTTTTCGGATAATGGACTTCATGCTAATTATGTAAACTTGTCGAGCAAAGCCAACCAAACTAGTAGAAAACAGGGGATACGTCCGGGCCAGGTATGCCCATTAGTCCCGGTTCGGTCATCAACCGGTACCCATGGGCCCATTGGTCCCGGTTCGTGAGGCCAAGGGCCTGCCGGGCCTCATGGGGCCATTGGTCCCGGTTCGTCTGACACCTTTGGTCCCGGTTGGCGCCACGAACCGGGACCAATGGGCCTCGCTCCTGGCCCACCACCATTGGACCCGGTTCGTGGCATGAACCGGTACCAAAGGGTGGTCTTTAGGGCCAGGTCAGGCCACAAACCGGGACCAGTGAACCAGCCAGGGAGAGGGCTTTTGTGTGTAAAACATTAAAAGCAAAAGGAATTTTCATAAAATAAATAAAAAAGCAAAAAAAGGAAAGAAAAATAAATAAGTAGACACAAAATAAAATAAATAAGTAGAAACAGAAAATACTTTAATAAATAAGTAGAAAAAAATAAACTTTAGTAATATCAAATAAATAAACTATAATAAAATAAATAAACATAGCAACAGAAACAAAATCAAATAAATAAAGCCAAAAGAAAGAATTTTCATAAAAAAAATAAAATAAGTAAAAAAGAAAAGAATATAAATAAGTAGAAACAAAATAAACTTTAATAAATAAGTAAAAACAAAATAAACTTTTATAAAACCTCTAGTATTATTGAAACTAAAATTATATAAATTTTATGGAACTAAAATTATCAAAGTATTTTCTGTTCAAAACATTAAAAGAAAAGAGAATTTTAATAAAGAAATTTTTATTAGAAACTTTAATAGCAAAAAGAATTATAAAAAAGAATTTTTTGTTAGAAACTAAAATAACAAAATATGTTTTTGAATATAATTATAAAACACAGTAATATTAAATAGCAGGAAAAAGAACCACTCAAAAATCTATGTTTATAGTACAGTTATTCAAGTGGCACTAACAGAAAGTTTATAATTTTTATTACCTAAAAGCAAAAGTAACTAAAAAAAGCAAAAAAAAATTAATGCAAAAAACAGGAAAAAAAAACTTGGAAAAAAATGCCACCTACTGGGCCAGTACGGCTTGAATACGACTAGAAACCCTACCATGGGCCAGGATTCAGGACCGCGGAAGGCCCAAAAGGCCCAACAGGCATAGCGGTGACAATTAGGCCCGTAAGCCTGCAGTCGAGAGGAGCTCGAGAGGGGTGCGGCAGAGGGGCTTGTAAACCACTGGGCGCCCCTCTCAACTAGCGAGGTGGGACTAAAGTTTTGGCCACGGGCAGCACAAACTGTTGATCAAGCATCGCCGTGAAAGATCGGGCCTTCTACGCGCGCGAATTAGCATCTCGCTAGTCCATGCCTCATCATAAGATTGCTCACAATCCCGTGCAACATTCTCGGACTAAGCATATTGAAGTTCATCATGATTTCATTCGAGATCATGTTGCTAAGGGTGATATTAACCTTAAGCATGTTCGTACCGACAAGCAATTGGCGGATATATTCACTAAACCACTTGATGAGAAAGTGTTTTGTGGGTTGAGAGGTGAATTGAACATCATTGATGCTTCAAACTTGGAGTAGGGACTCCATTTGGATACATGCAAGAAATGAGCCTATGACTAATCCTTGATACTTCTCTTATAGCGATAACCACATATCTTGGATATATTTGCACCTTTGCATGTCATCTAACCCTTGTAGGTACTTGGATGAATCAAAATCTATGAGATTGCAACTCACTCACATCTTGAGCAATCTATACATCAGCAAGTCTGTACATTACGGTGGCTGAAGACAAGGAAGCATGAAACCCTTCAGATATATCCTTTGAAAATTCCTATATCAAATTTCATGATTGTCATTTTGGATGCACAAGTGCTATTCCTTGCAAAACTAATTCGCGTAGGTAGATGAACTCCAATTACAAGTGGTGCTTCAAATGAACTACATCAACATTGAGCATTCCACACAAGTTCAACTACATGATCAAGATCAACTCCACCGCCCAAGGTATGTTATTCCATCTTAGAGAAGCTTTACCCCAAGACATGGGTCAAAGCAACTCAACAATATGTGAATACATCAAAATGCTTGAACGAAAAATGGCAACCCCATTTTGAGCTTAAACGATGAGTATCCTATGATCAAGTGTCTTCACTTGACTCCTAAGTCAATATACTCTAACATAGGTGACTACGTCGCCGACCAATTCTTGACGAAGTTCTCTAGTGTTTGTCCTTGTTCTTGCATTTGTCTCATGCATTTTGTTCCCCTTTCAAAAAAACAAACTTCATCTAGATTTCTTCTCTTTTATTTCTGTTCTGCATATCCCTGCATCCAATTTACTGCAAATCCTTCAGTTAATTCCTTGCAAATCCATGTGAGATCTTATTTGCTTAGTGAGCTGAGCTGATTAGTGTTTTTTTCTCTGTGATGAACTCGGACACACCGACTTGCCTCTTTCGGTCAAACCGAAACATTTCGGTGAAGAAAACAACTCGGTGTAGCCGATCTCAATGCTGAGAAAACACTTTGTCATTTGCATCCTACACATTTCGTTCCAACTCACCTCGATTATTCTTTTCCTCTACCAGCACCCTATTTTTCCCTGCTACTTTGCTATGTGACTCAAGGACCAAACCTATTTTGGCTCATACTCCAGAAGTTCTCTTCTTGGAAATTGATCTCAAAGGGGAGAGAGAGAGCTCACATCAAAGCTCAATCATATCAAAAGGGGGAAAGAGAGATAAATAATCACATCATAGAGAGACCCCCGTTGCTTGGTATTCAAAGAGGAGAGAAGTCACATGTCTTGAGAGGGAAAAGACATGTTCATGTTTATGTTTTTTGTGAGTTTGCTTTGATCTGATTTTCTATTCCCTATCTTCTCCCACTATCCAATATAAGATTCAGGGGGAGCAAGACATCCAAGGGAAGGAATTCATTGCATATCTTTACCTTTGGGGACATGTATACACTCAAATAGAGTACCTAGTACGCACTCTATACATGTCATCGCAATCTTGGTACTCTTGTGGTTTACTGCTCATGCTCTGTTTAGTAGATGTTTCTGGGTTGTCTAACCTTGTTTACTCACATTCATCTCTTCCAAAGCTAGCTCGAGACCACAAGGTAAGTATATGCATCACACTCATGTGCATGAGGATCTCTTGCTGATGTACATATTGTTTGCAAGAAGGACTCATGAACATGAATGCACATTTCTCATATTCACACCATTTACTATGATGCATATAGCCAAGATACATGTAACTCATTGCTTACTCTGTCATGATTATGCACTCACAGGATCTTATGTTCCATATTTGCATGATTGCATACATGTAGGGGGAGCCTATGCATGTTACATGTCCTTCCAAAGAGTTACTTGCGTTTATCTATATCTCTATCTAAAGCTTTGATGTATGTTGTCATCAATTACCAAAAAGGGGGATATTGAAAGCATAAGTGCTCCCTGGGCGATTTTGGTAATTAATGTCAACATATCTCTTGTTAGACTAATACTTTTATCTAGTGTATTTCAGATAAGTCCAATAGTGGAGTGGCATGGACAAGAGGATGTGGAACCCCTTCAAGATGCTAAGGACAAAGGATTGGCTCAAGCTCAATGCTCAGGACTCTATATTTCCTATTTTCAGTGATCCAAGATCACATGGAGTCCATAGGAAAGCCAATACTATTAAAAGGGGATGAGGTGTTGCTTAATGGCTTGCTTCCTCAAAGGGCTTAGTGATATGCTCCAAAAGCCCTCAGCTACTTTCTCATATCCACATATGTCCCAAACCAAAAGTCAAACTCGGCCCCACCGATTTGATCCATCCGGAGCCACCGAGTTCAATTGACATAGCCACCGCCAGAAACCCTAAACAATTCGGTCACACTAATGGGATTTTGGTCTCACCAAGATGGGCTTGCAAATTCTCTGTTGTCTATTGCGGTATTTTAGGTCTCACCGAGAAGTTGTAATCGGTCACACCGAGTTTGCCTGACCAACTCTCTATTTTGCTTATTACCAAATCGCTCCCACCGAGTTTGTGTAATCGGTCAAACAGAGATGAGGTTCTACCCTAACCCTGGCACATCGGTTCCACCGAGTTGATCATAGCGGTCCCACCGAAATGCCTAAAGGTCACATTATGAACTGAATCGGTCTGATTGAGTTTTATGATTCGGTCCCACCGAGTTTGGTGAATTGTGTGTAGCGGTTAGATTTTGTGTGGAGGCTATATATACCCCTCCACCCTCTCCTCATTCGTGAGAAAAGCCATCAGAACATGCCTACACTTCCAGCATTCATTTTTTGAGAGAGAACCACCTACTCATGTGTTGAGGCCAAGATATTCCAATCCAACCATATGAATCTTGATCTCTAGCCTTCCCCAAGTTGCTTTCCACTCAAATCTTCTTTCCACCGAATCCAATCCTATGAAAGAGAGTTGAGTGTTGGGGAGACTATCATTTGAAGCACAAGAGAAAGGAGTTCATCAACAACACACCATCTATTACCTTTTGGAGAGTGATGTCTCCTAGATTGGTTAGGTGTCACTTGGGAACCTCCGTCAAGATTGCGGAGTTGAACCAAGGAGTTTGTATGGGCAAGGAGATCGCCTACTTCATGAAGATCTACCCTAGTGAGGCAAGTCCTTCGTGGGTGATGGCCATGGTGGGATAGACAAGGTTGCTTCTTCGTGGACCCTTCGTGGGTGGAGCCCTCCGTGGACTTGCGCAACCGTTACCCTACGTGGGTTGAAGTCTCCATCAACGTAGATGTACGATAGCACCACCTGTCGGAACCACGCCAATAATATCCGTGTCTCCAATTGAGTTTGCACACTCCAATCCCATCCCTTTACTTTCTTGCAAGTTGCATGCTTTACTTTCCGCTTCTCATATACTCTTTGCATGCTTGCTTGATATGTATTGTGAATGGTTAAACTTGTGCTTAAACTTCACCTCAACTTGAAAAACTTAAAAACTGCCATATTGTGTGTTGAGGGTCTATTCACCCCCCCCTCTAGACACCTCTTCTCGATCCTTTCACCCGTCCAAACATAATACTTGGTCCTTTCCTAGCGTGCCTTTTCCACCTAGTCTACCCTCATGTCGTGATTCAGGAACACCAATCGGCTTAAGGTCAGGAATAAAGTCAACAAAAAACTCAATGAACTCCTCTGTTTCATGGCCCTCGGAGATGCTTCCTTCTGGCCTAGCATGGTTATAAACATATTTCTTTAAGACTCTCATGAACCTCTCAAAGGGGAACATATTTTGTAGAAATAGAGGACCCAGAATGGAAATCTTGTTGACTAGGTGAACTAGGACGTGCGTCATGATATTGAAGAAGGATGGTGGGAACACCAACTCAAAACTGACAAGACATTGCACCAAATCATTCTGTAACCCTATTAGGATTTCTGGATCGATTACCTTTAGAGAGATTGCATTGAGGAATGCACATAGCTTCACAATGGCTAATCGAACATTTTTCGATAGAAGCCCCCTCAATGCAACCAGAAGTAGTTGCATCATAATCACGTGGCAGTCATGACACTTTAGGTTCTGAAACTTTTTTGCTGCCATATTTATTATTCTCTTTATATTCGATGAGAAGCTAGACGGGACCTTCATACTGAGCAGGCATTCAAAGAAGATTTCCTTCTCTTCTTTGGTAAGAGCATAGCTGGCATGACCCTGATACTGCTTGGATGCATGACGTCTTTTTCGTGGATACATTGTTGGTCCTCCCGTGCCTCCGGTGTATCTTTTGTCTTCCCATACACGCCCAAGAAGCCTAGCAGGTTCACGCAAAGATTCTTCGTCACGTGCATCGCATGTCGATTACAGAGCGGACCTCTAGTTCTTTCCAATAGGGTAGGTCCCAAAATAAAGATTTCTTCTTCCACATGGGTGCGTGTCCGTTAGTGTCATTCGAAACAGATTGTCCGCCAGTACCCTTCCCAAAGATTACTTTTAAATCCTTGACCATATCAAGTATATCACCACTAGTATGGTGGCGAGGCTTCTTCCGGTGATCTGCCTCACCTTTGAAATGCTTGCCTTTCTTTCTTAGGCGATGCTTGATTGGAAGAAATCAACGATGTCCCAAGTAGAAATTCTTCTTACATTTATCCAAATATATACTATCAGTATCATCTAAATAGTGTGTGCATGCGTGGTATCCCTTGTTTGTTTGTCCCGAAAGGTTACTAAGATCAGGCCAATCATTGATGGTTACAAATAGCAACACTCGCAGGTCAAATTCCTGCTAAGTGCTCATCCCACACATCTACACCTTTTTTGTCCCACAGCTGTAAAATTTCTTCAACTAATGTCCTTAGGTACACATAAATGTCGTCGCCGAGTTGCTTGGGGCCTTCGATGAGCACTGGCATCATAATGAATTTCCGCTTCATGCACAACCAAGGAGGAACGTTATAGATACATAGAGTCACAGGCCAGGTGCTAAGATTGCTGCTCTGCTCCCCAAAAGGATTAATGCCATCTGCACTTAAACCAAACCATACGTTCCTTGCGTCATCTGCAATGTCCTCCCACTTTCTCTCGACTTTTCTCTAATGCGACCTGTCAGCGGGTACTCTCGACTTTCCGTCTTTCTTACGGTCTTCTTTGTGCCATTGCATCAACTTGGCATGCTCTTTGTTTTGGAACGAACGTTTCAACCGTGGTATTATAGGAGCATACCACATCATCTTGGCAAGAATCCTATTCCTGGGGCGCTTGCCCTCAACATCAGCAGGGTCATCGCGGCTGATCTTATAGCACAATGCACCGCATACCGGCATGCATTCAAATCCTCGTACTCACTGCGGTAGAGGATGCAGTCATTAGGGCATGCATGTATCTTCTGCACCTCTAATCCTAGAGGGCAGACAACCTTTTTCCTTCGTACGTACTGTCGGGAAATTCGTTTTCCTTTGGAAGCATCTTCTTTAACATTATGAGCCACTTTGCAAATCCCTTGTCAGATACACCATTCTTTGCCTTCCATTGCAACAATTCCAATGTGGTGCCAGCTTTTTCTTGTCATCTTCGCTATTTGGGTACAACAATTTCTTGTGATCCTCTAACATGTGTTGCAACTTCAGCTTTTCCTTTTGACTTGCGCAGTTTCTCTTTACAACGGCAATGACCCGACCAAGATCATCAGTGGGCTCATCTGGTGCCTCTCCTTCAGCTTCTTCCCCCATTGTTGTACCAACGTATTCAGGTAACCCATGGCCAAGATAGCTGTCATCATCCTCTTCTTCTTCATTCTCTTCAATTAGAACCCCTCTTTCTCCATGCTTGGTCCAACAGTTATAGCCGGAAATGAAACCGGATGTAAACAGGTGAAAGTGAATGGTTCTTGAGTTAGAGTAATTGTGATCATTCTTACAGACAACACATGGACAACACATAAAACAGTCCACCCGCATTGTTTGCCTCAGCCGCAACCAAAAAAGTATGCATGCCATTAACGAACTGGGGAGAGGATCTGTCATCGTACATCCATTGCCAGCTCAACTTCATTACAAAACACCAAAAATACCAAATTAATACAAGTTCATACATAAAGTTCATACACAATTATTCTCATAAAACAACATACAAACTCTCTAGCTCAAGCATTTAAATACAATAACAAATGCGATCATGATCGCAACTAAGGTAACAATTGATCTAACAGCATAGTGATACCAAGCCTCTTTATTAATGGTATATTTTCTAATCTTTCTAATCTTCAAGCGCATTGCATCCATCTTGATCTTCTGATCATCGATGACATCAGAAACAAACAAATCCAGTTTCACCTTCTCTTCTTCAATTCTTTTGAATTTTTCTTTCAAATACTCGTTTTCTTTTTCAACTAAATTTAGCTTCTCAACAAGATGGTTAGTTGCAATTTCCGGTTCACATACCTCCTAGATAAAAATATACATGTCAACTTGATGGGCATAATTGTCATAAACACAAAATGCAAAAAATAGTTATAAAAGAGAATATACCACATCCGAATCATAAACTGAAACATAGCCGATGGGACGGATATCACCAGTACGAAGGGCGGGCTTCTCCCGGTGATCTGCCTCACGTTTGAAATGCTTGCCTTTCTTTCGACATTGATGGTTGGTCGAAAGAAAGCGACGATGTCTCAGGTACACATTCTTCCTGCATTTCTTCAAATATATACTTTCGGTGTCATCTAAATAGTGTGTGCATGCATGGTATCCCTTGTTTGTCTGTCCTGAAAGGTTACTGAGAGAAGGTCAATCATTGATGGTAACAAACAGCAACACATGTAGGTCAAATTCCTGCTGTCTGTGCTCATCCCACACACGTACACCTTTTCCTTTGCACAGCTGTAAAAGTTCTTCAACTAATGGCCTTCGGTACACATCAATGTCATTGCCGTGTTGCTTAGGGCCTTGGATGAGCACTGGCATCATAATGAACTTCCGCGTCATGCACAACCAAGGAGGAAGGTTATAGATACATAAAGTCACGGGCCAGGTGCTATGATTGCTGCTCTGCTCCCCAAAAGGATTAATTCCATCCGCACTTAAACCAAACCATATGTTCCTTGTGTCACCTGCAAAGTCCCCCCCCCCCCAGCTTCTCTTGATTTTTCTCCACTGCAACCCGTCAGCTGGTGCTCTCAACTTCCCGTCTTTCTTACGGTCCTCTTTGTGCTATCGCGTCAACTTGGCATGCTCTCTGTTTTTAAACATACGTTTCAACCGTGGTATTATAGGAGCCTACCACATCACCTTGGCAGGAACCCTCTTCCTGGGGCGCTCGCCCACAACATCACCAGGGTCATCTTGTCTGATCTTATACCGCAATGCACCGCATATCGGGCATGCATTCAAATCCTCGTATGCACCACCGTAGATGATGCAGTCATTAGGGCATGCATGTATCTTCTACACCTCCAATCCTAGAGGGCATAGAACCTTATTTGCTTCGTACATACTGTCGGGCAATTCGTTATCCTTTCGGAGCTTCTTCTTCATTATTTTTAGGAGCTTCCCAAATCCGTTGTCAGATACACCATTGCCTACCTTCCATTGCAGCAATTCCAGTCTGGTACCCAGCTTTGTGTTGTCATCTTCGCAATTTGGGTACAACCCTTTTTTGTGATGCTCTAACATGCGATCGAACTTCAACTTCTCCCTTTCACTTTGGCATTCTCTCTTTGCATCAACAATGACCCGGCGAAGATCATCGTCGGGCACATCGTCTAGTTCCTCTTGATTTACAGCTTTCCCCATTGCAACATCACCATATTCAGGGGGCGGATAGTTGTCATCATCCTCTTCTTCTTTGTTGTCTTCCATCATAACCCCTCTTTCTCCGTGCTTGGTCCAAACATTATAGTGTGGCATGAAACCCTTCTCAAGAAGGTGGACCTGAAGGGTTTTTGAGTTAGAGTAATCCTTCGTATTCTCACATATAGGGAATGGACAATACATAAAACCATTTTGCTAGTTTGCCTCAGCCACTTCGAGAAAATTATGCAGGCCCTTAATGTACTCGGAGGTGCGTCTGTCACCGTACATACATTGTCGGTCCACCTGCGTGCATTATATAGTTAAGTGTATCAAAAACCATTACAGAACAACATGAATACAGAAGTGACCAAATCAATACAAGTTCATCATCACATTAAAACCAAGGTACAGTAGTGAGAAAATGTTATTACTGAAAAAATAAATACATAAAATTCATACATAGTTCTCATAAAACAACATATAGCTCACTAGAGCATCTAATTAAAACATACATTGAAACTATGTAAAACATTTCAATGCAACAACAAATGCGATCAAAATCGCAACTAAAGTAAAAATTGATCCAATGGCGTAACAATACCAAGCCTCAGTATGAATGGCATATTTTCTAATATTTCTAATCTTCAAGCGCATTGCATCCATCTTGATCTTGTGATCATCGACGACATGGGCAACAGGCAACTCCAATTCCATCTTCTCCTCCTCAATTCTTTTCAATGTTTTCTTCAAGTAATTTTTTTCTTTTTCAACTAAATTTAACCTCTCGACAAGAGGGTCGGTTACAATTTCCGGTTCACACAAATCCTAGATAAAAGCATCTATGTCATGTTGGTCGGCATAATTGTCATAAACACTAAATGAAACAAATAGTATAGAAGATAATATACCACATCCGAATCATAGACAGGACGAGGGACGACGTGGGCGGATACCAAAACCATGGCACTATAAGATAACAAACAATAATAAAAGTAAGAAAATTATACAAGTATCTATCTAAATCATACAAGTAAGAATTTTTTTTCTTTTAGAAAGAAGATAAGAACAAGAGGCTTATCACGGTGGTGCCGGCGACGAGATCGGCGCGGGCAATTGACAGTGGTGAGGACGGGGACGGGAGAGGACGCACCGCCAAACCTAGACAAATCTTGAGGAAAATGGATCTTGGAGGTCGATCTTGGAGAGGAGAAAGCTTAAGTGTGGCTCGGGCATTTCATCGAACACCTCATGTGCATAGGAGGTGAGAGCTAGAGCAACACACACCTGCACATGCCGGCCAACCAAAAAACAAAGGAGTGAGCGGGCATGGGCGGGGGTATATATAGGCTTATCTTTAGTCCCGGTTGGTGGCTAGAACCGGGACAGAAGACTGACCTTTGGTCCCAGTTCGTATCTAGAACCGGGACCAAAGGGGTCAGACGAACTGGGACCAATGGTCCCCGAGGCCCGGCCGGCGCCCTGGCCTCACAAACTGGGACTATTGCACACTTTGGTGCCGGTTCGTAAGTGAACAGGGATTAATGCCCTTATCATGGCCTCAACCAAAGCCATGTTTTCTACTAGTGGTATAACAAACAATGTATGGGTAAGAAGATTATACAAGTAACTATCTAAATCACACAAACAAGATTTTTTTTAATATAAAAAGGATAAGATCAAGAGGCTCACCAAAGTGGTGCCGACGACGGGACGGTGCGGGCGATCGACGGTGGTTGTGACGGGGACGGGAAGGCACTAAGTAAACCACAACTACATATGCAAACTAAAAGCCAATTTGAGCTCAAATTGCATATAAATCAAATAAACTCCCACATATAATTACTCCCAAACTAAAACCCACAAATCACTATAGTTATAGAGCATTGCAAAAGCTAGTCTACCAATGAGAGATGAAAGGACAAACTTGCTAACCTTTGTGAACACTTGGATGATGGATGGGGTGCCTTCAAATCTTGACAAATTTTGGCAAAAATGCAGGATGAGCTCGAGCAAGAGGGGAAGAACAGAGAGGACAGGAAAGAGGAAAATGGGCTCGGGTAGGACGAAGGGTTTATATAGGGGCATCTTTAGTCCCGGTTGGTGACCCAAACCGGGACTAAAGGTGTACCTCTAGTCCCGGTTTGTGATACAAACCGGGACTGAAGGGGCTCGCGAGGGCCCAGCCTGATGCCATCCTGCGACCACCCCTTTAGTCCTGGTTCATGACACAAACCGGGACTAGAGGTACACCACGAACCGGGACTAATGATGCCCGCATCGTAGCCGTTGGAACCAGGACTAATGGTCACATTAGTACCGGGCCGTAATCGAACCGGGACTAATGATGCGAATTTAAGGTCATTTCTCTACTAGTGCTCCTAGACTTTGAATCTGGCGACTACGACTTCATCTCCAAAATGTTTCACAGTGTGCATTAGACTACAACGCTCGCCCAAATCTAGCAGTGGGGAAGCTACCAAAGCGGTTGCGGCGGCGCACCATCGGCCCATCCAGGAGATTGGAAGATTGAGGTACCCTAGGGACCTAGTTGTAATATCTTTTCTTTTACGGTTGTCTTGATCTGTGGCTAATAGATCTGAGGGTCTTCTTGATTTTTCTTCAAAAATAAATCATACTATGCAACCTTCTTTTTTATAAGTGTAATGTTTTCTAATAGCTTCTACCTTATACTAATTTCCCAAAATTTAGGATCTTTTAAGATTGTTCCTTTTGTTTGCACCGGATGGGCTGTATGGTGTGCAATTCTTGTCAGGGTACCAAGAAGTAGACGGGGAATTGATAGTCAGGTTGGAAAATCACTTGCTTGGCTGATCACACCACTTTGATGAAGATCACGGATTATCAACCGTGCAAATAATTTCGTGATCTTTTTTATGCGTGAGAAACCATGCAAATAACTAGAGGTAATACAAATTACAACAGACCCATGGACCACCTAGCGATGATTAGAAGCACTGGAGCAAGCTGAAGGCTCTCAACCATCATCGCCCCTCCCTCACCGAAGCCGGAAAACCTTATTGTACTAGACAGTCAGGAAGTCGTCATGCTAAGGCCCCATAGGACCAGCGCACTAGAGTAGCAACCACCGCCGATGAAAAAAGTCGTATATCAGAAGGATCAAACATGTACACACCCAAACAAAGACTAATGAAGATCGGATCCAAACATATCCACTGAAGACTAGCATCGACTGAATCCCCTGAGATCCGACGGAGATACAACTCCCATGTCACCCGATGACGCTAGACGCACCATCGAGATGGGTACAGAATGTGCGAGATGTTATTCCTACTAAGGGACATTGTCGCCGCCACATAGCCCCAACCAAGACGTTGAGCCTAACAAGAACGAAAACAAGGTCGGCGGGGGGCTGAGGTCCTCCACACCTTCATGTCCCTAAGGACATCAAAGACAGGGCAGACCAGTGGAGGTGCCGACGGGAGGAGGAAAGCCTAGGGTATTTTTATTGTCGAGGAGGAAAGGGGGTAATTTCATGATGTTGATCATGTCACTTTTATTAAGTAGATGCGGGCAACATAGAATGCTATATCACTTTAAAGTTTTAAGTGGATAGTGGTCATTGGAAGCTGTAAAATGATTCATCTCTATTCAAGTTTTTAGTCACTACCCATATACTCTTTCCATTATTTTAAAAAAATTAATTTATCACGCAAGCTAGTGTAAACTAGAATTAATTCCACTAAGTATTAGACTCCTCAACTAACTTTGCTAATAACAGCTTTCTTTTAGATGATTGCCAAAGTAAAGCTAGGCATTAGCCTTTGCTATAATTTCTATCTACATTAATTTTCCAGGTAAACAAATGCATCGGTGTTCTTTGAGTACCAGTTTTAGGTGAATACTAACTTAAAATTTCAAGATTAAACGTTATGTTACTTATGGATCTTTCTTGCTCATGCACGATTAAGAGTTAAGCTTGGGAAAACTTGATGAAAGGATCTCACACCCTTCGTTTTCAAAGTTGTATCTTGATACTCCCAGGAATGTTCTTGGATTATCCCTTTAAGTTTTTTACGAATGAGTAATTCATTGCGAGATGCCCAGATCTGATATTTATTTTGTATTTCATTACAGATATGACTGAATAAGTAAAGATTATCATATCACCATAATAAACTCATGAAATAGATAATTTTCATATGTGGTACATCACCACACGAGCATCCTGAAGGAACGATGACCACTGGTAACACGTCTACTGACACAAGCCCCAATACGCATGATTGGACATCTATTTAAGGAAGATGGGAGGCACTGTAAATGGCTTGCCATTCCTAGTCAGGGAGCTTAGTGAAGTCTACCATTCCATAGTAGGCACTCTATCATAGGTCCCCATAGTTATCGGCATCATCCTAGCCACCTCCATTTAGGTCAAGCCCTAGTACTCCATCAATCGTATTAGACTAGTATAAAAACGAGCATTAGAGGAGGTAGACAGAGATTATTCCTATAGCTAAGACCTCTAGTCGTGTAACATCCCACTTTCCAATTTAGGATGTTAATAGAAGCATAGCACTTGTATATCATTGTTTCATGCAATGTTGAAATTTTCAAAATGGTTTCCAACTCAAATAGAAGCGAAGATATGATTTCTTGAAAGTAACACTAGTAGGGAAAACCTTAGTAGTAGTGCTTGTTTTTTAGCTAATAGTAGCGCTTGTGCAAGCGCTACCACTAGGGCGCTACAGCTAACTAGTAGCAGTAGCGCTGGAAAGGACGCGCTACTGCTATACCTAGTTAGCAGTAGTGCTTTCCTATGGCAAGCCCTACTGATAGTACTAAGTAGCAGTGGCGCTTCTTCTGAAAAGCGTTGCTGCTAACTTTTCCTGTATTTTAAAAAATACAACTTATTTTCGTTGTGGTTTTATATACAGTACTTTCATCATATGATTTTATGACCATGATTAGTTATTATATATAACAGTGGGTGAAATGAACGTGGAGTAGATTCAAGTAGAGGCAACATGTGGTGCATGTCGAAAGTATCAAGTTTGGACTAACTTGATACTTTCGACATGCACCACATGTGATACTTTCGACATGCACCACATGTTGCCTCCACTTGAATCTACTCCACGTTCATTTCACCCACTGCTATATCTATATCTATATCTATATCTATACCTACTAATAAAGCAAGGTGCGTTTCTCCGATGTTTTCATCCATTCACCATAGAAAAGATTTTTTTTTCTATTCGAGGTGGTACTAAATTTTTGTCCGTTCTTCTAGTAGAAAAGAAAAAACGCTTGAGTTTCATACATGAGCCGCCTGCAGTGTGGCCCAGCAAAAACAACCCATTTATTTTCGTGCCCATAACGTTGGGAGAACCCTATTAATCGTAGCGAGCATTAAATAGTCACAAATTAGCAGAGGGCGCCCAAACTGGGCTGAACCATTTTTTCTGTTATGTTTCTATTTTTATTTCCTGTTTCTTTTGTATTTTTTCCTTTCAAGTTTATTTTTCTTTCAACATTTTTTCCGTAAATTTAAAAGTTTCAGAAAAGTTCATAATATAAAAAATCTATTTTTCTAAAAATGTTCAGAATTTTAAAATATATTTCATTTTAAAATATGTTCCGAACATTACATCTTTGTTCTCAATCCAAAATAGTCGCAAATTAGAAAAGGACACCCAAGCTTGGCTGAACCGTTTTCCCATTTTTTGTTCTTTGCAATGTTTCTATTTTTCTTTTTTCATTTCTTTCGATTTTTCTTTCCTGTTTCTTTTGTCTTTTTTCTTTCAATTTTGTTTTTCTTTCCCCCCTTTTTCATAATTTCAAAATTTTCATAAAAGTCCATTATATCAGAAAAATTTGAATGTTTTAGAAATATTTGGAATTTCAAAATATATTCCGTTTCGAGGAATGTTCAAAACATTAAATATTTGTTCTCATTTCAAAATTGGTTCAAATTTAAAAAACAAATTCTATTTTTCTTTGTGTTTTCCATTGTTGTTTGAGATTTTCCAAAAAAATGCATTTTAAAAATGTTTGAAATACAAAAATATTCTTGTTTTAGTGAAATGTTCACAAATTCAGAATAATGTCTGAGTTGAAGAAACACATTTAAAAAAATTGTTCCGAGTGTTCAAAATATTTTTCTTTTTTCAAAAAAAGTCACAAATTCAAAAAAAATCATGTTATTATAAAAGGTTCATGTTTTAAAATGAAATTGAGAATTTCGAATGTTCCAATTTTTTTGGTGTATGTCTGAAAATGGAAAGAATTTTAATTTTTGGGAAGATTTTCAAAAAACAAAAAATATCCCAATCTGACGTTGGAGTATGATCTTAAAGGCTTGAGTTGGTCATTGGTTGGTAGAACTTATTTCTTCGAGTGGCTACCAACACGTAGTCACGTCTTTGAGGGCATGATTTCGATCCTTCAGCTCACCATTTTTTTGATTTTTTCGTGCCTTACAAACACAAGTTGTCTTGGAGCCTAAGTGCTAGACCATACACGAAATGATGTGTGCCCTGCATGCTATTTTACGCAACTAGCGTCATATAGTAGCCCCCACGCAGTTGGCCCAAGAAAAAAATTACTCGGTCGCACACGTGGTATTGGGCCTCAGCCGCACTCCCCTACTAGGTATTCCGAGGGAGCAATTTTTTGTTTCTTGGGCCAATAAAAGAGAATATGTTGGTTCGGCTAGAATAAAAAAATTATGGTCACGTGAGCGTTAAAATAATCAAAGAGAATAAACCCTAATAAATATGGGACATTGATGTATGGTTATGCGCTAAATATGCTAATGAAACGAGATTTATTCACTATAATTAATAATTCATCCGGTTACGCCATCGTAACAGAGAGTGGTCGAAGCAACCGTGCCCCGAAGGCCGCCGCATAGCTACCAAATGACGAGGTGAACAGAACCCCGAGACAAAGGCGGACCCGGAGGAAAAAAAGCACGAGTTGGATGGTTGCCGCCACGCCGACTAACCCCACACTATCAAGATCTCGCGGGACAAACATGACCGGCGAGAAGACCACAAATCCTCTATCTATTGCACCGCTATGGATATTGTTTTTGGTGAGCACATCAATTATCTCCCTCATTGCAACGCACGGGCATATGTGCTAGTATATATATAATAACTCATCATGCTCATATAACAACTTAGCATCATGCATCATCGATCATAATAATAAATAACTCATCATTGGTATCATAATAACAAGTCGTACTCATCATCATCGATCATACAACTTCTACTCGATACCACACCATCATAATAGTCATCTAACCAATCCTACTTAGTTATTCTTAGCTCATGATCATGAGTATTAGCTAGGACCTACTACCTTCTCCTAGGTAAAATAGCATAAAACAAGATAGCCCCTGACTTTCCATTATGGAGAATGGAGATTATCATGTCTCCAATTCTTGCCTTTCGCACAATCTTGCTTCCAAGAACCTCCTTATGATTGTCCATATATTTTTTTTCATTCTTTGATTACCATGTGTTCACCGGTTTTAGAAATCCGATATGGACAGGTGAGACTCATAGGATGACCTAGTTGTATGTTCAAAACATCAAGGCGACCATTCTGATACATCAAATAAGGCACACAATCCATCAGGATTTGCTGTTGGAAAACATAGTAATAACTTCGTAGTTAGCAATGTAGTTCAGTTTTAGAAGTATGCAAAAGATGCATGGATGTCGTAATAGTAAAATCTTACCAGGCTATATCCATGGAAGTTACAGTGGTTCAACACGTGCACTAGTGGCACGTATTAACCATAATTTGGAGGAGTATGATAATAGGTATTGTAATTCTCAAGGTCAATACAAAATGCGATCAGATGATTTTTCTCCTGATAAGTTAATTCGGAGCCATCGGTGTAGTGGGTTTTGTCTACCATCTTCTGCACATTGTTTGAAGAATGAAAATAAGCTGTCAACTATTTTGAAATAAACAATATAAATTAGTTAATAACTATGTTTGAAAAATCACATAGCAGTAGAATTGGAAGCGTATCAACAAGGACCCAAATGTCCATATTGTCTTGCTCGATGTCAGGATCACCAAGATCCATGGTGCAAGCAAAAATCATACATCTTGCAAAGTGCTTCCCAATTTGGGCAACCAAACTGGATTACGCTCTGAGAATTGTACAAATTTACTTCAAAATCCATACCATGATGGGTCCTTAGGTGAATTTTCTTTGTTTCAAAACTTTCATGGTCTTCAAAACTCATCCTCTCCAAGACATAGCGTCTTGCATGGCATGGGATAAGCTAGTCAAATTGTAAAAAATGAAAATTACACGTTGAAATAGTTGAGGTCGTGCTTAATTACGAAAAAAACACTTGTCGTCATTGCGTACCATTTCAACATCGAAGGTCTCGTGGAGCTTAATGCTGAAGCGTCGATTTTTGTCCAGGTGAGGCCTGTCGCACAGACCTCGGACGTCGTTGCACCAGTCGCACTCCCCCGGGAGACTTTCGTCGTCCGAGTACGACATTTCCTATGTTCATAATTCAAAGATTAAACTTATACAATTAAATATATGTACTATAAACACTAAATTGGATCATTATTATTCATCACCAGTTGACCATCGGTCTGTCGAGTCTTTTCTTGAAAACTCTTAGCTCACGTGATGTATATATTCGACCGTCGGTGATGGTAGCTCCTCCTTTCGTTCCCGAGTGCATTACACCAAATTGTCTAGCACACGGGAACGAAGGAGAAGCTACCCCCACGACAACAGTCGGGATTCTTCGTCCTCTCATATATGGTGGAGACTCTCCCTCACTGATTCCTCTCTGACATTTGCGGCTGTCGGTGATCGTCGTTACTACTCCTTCCCCTAGTGCACAACAAAGGTCTAGCACAAGAAGAAGGAGGAGAAACAACCCCCATGACAACAGTCGGGATTCTTCGTCCTCTCATATATGGTGGATGAAGGAAATATGCGCTAGAGGCAATAATAAAGTTATTATTTATTTCCTTAATTCATGATAAATATTTATTATTCATGCTAGAATTGTATTAACCGGAAACTTAGTACATTGTGAATACATAGACAAAACCTATAGTCCCTAGTATGCCTCTACTTGACTAGCTCGTAAATTAGAGATTGTTAAGTTTCCTAACTATAGACATGTGTTGTCATTTGATGAACGGGATCACATCATTAGGAGAATGATGTGATGGACATGACCCATCCGTTATCTTAGCATTATGATCGTGTTAGTTTCATTGCTACTGCTTTCTTCATGACTTATACAAGTTCCTCAGACTATGAGATTATGCAACTCCCGAATACCGAAGGAACACTTTATGTGCTACCAAACATCACAACATAGGTGTCTCCAAAGGTGTTTGTTGGGTTGGCATAGATCGAGATTAGCATTTGTCGCTCCATGTTTCGAAGAGGTATCTCTGGGCCCTCTCGGTAATACTCATCACTATAAGCCTTGCAAGCATTGTTACTAATGAGTTAGTTGCGGGATGAAGTATTACAGAACAAGTAAAGAGACTTTCCGGTAACGAGAGTGAACTAGGTATTGAGATAACGACGATCGAATCTCGGGCAAGTAACATACCGATGACAAAGGGAACAACGTATGTTGTTATGCGGTTTGTCCGATAAAGATCTTCGTAGAATATGTAGGAACCAATATGAGCATCCAGGTTCCGGTATTATTTATTGACCGGAGACGTTTCTCGGTCATGTGTACATAGTTCTTGAACCCATAGGGTCCGCACGCTTAAAGTTCGGTGACGATCGGTATTATGAGTTTATGTGTTTTGATGTAACGGAGGTAGTTCGGAGTCCTATATGTGATCAAGGACATGACGAGGAGTCTAGAAATGGTCGAGACATAAAGATTGATATATTGGACGGCTATATTCAGACACCGGAAGTGTTCCGGGTGATTTCGGAGAAAACCGGAGTGCCGGAGGGGCTACCGAAACCCCTCGGGGAAGTATTGGGCCTTAGTGGTCCTCAGGGGAGAGAGAGGGCAGCAGCCCAAGAGGTGGCGCCCCCCCAAGGGGAGTCCGAATTGGACTAGGGTAGGGGCGCGGCCCCTCTTTCCCTCTCCATGTCCCTCTCCTTCCTTCCCCCTTCCCCCTTCCTAGTTGGACTAGGACTGGGAGTAGGACTCCTCCCCTCCTTGGCGCGCCCCAAGGGCTGGCCGGCCTCCCCCTTGCTCCTTTATATACGGGGGCAGGGGCCACCCTAGAACACACAAGTTGACATTGTTTAGCCGTGTGCGGTGCCCCCCTCCACAGTTACACACCTCGGTCATATCGTCGTACTGCTTAGGCGAAGCCCTGCGCCGATAACTTCATCATCACCGTCACCATGCCGTCGTGCTGACGAAACTCTCCCTCGGCATCAACTGGATCAAGAGTACGAGGGACGTCCCCGAGCTGAACGTGTGCTGATCGCGGAGGTTCCGTACGTTGGGAACTAAGATCGGTCGGATCGTGAAGACGTACGACTACATCAACGCGTTGTCATAACGCTTCCGCTTTCGGTCTATGAGGGTACATGGACACACTCTCCCCTCTCGTTGCTATGCATCACCATGATCTTGCGTGTGCGTAGGAATTTTTTTGAAATTACTGCGTTCCCCAACAGTGGATCCTCGACAGACTTAAAGTGAACCAGAAATATCATTTAATTTTTTCTAGAAAATCTAGGCCACTCGACATTTCCTACATATTCTAGCACAAGTCATGCCATAATTCACGGAAAAATCCGGCATGACCTTTGCTAAAAAAGGACATATCGAGCGCCTGAAATTTGCCGGGACGGAAATTAATCAACACTCCGACAAAACATAGGCCACTCGGAGGTGTAACCTGCAAACAAGACCGGCCACTTGGGCAAACACAAGATATACATGTTTATATCTACATCATATGAGCATTCGAACTTGATGGAGTAGTTTTCCAATTTGAGCATTCAATAAGCAAAACCAAATTGTAAAATAAATTAGTATTCAAATTAGCATTCATGCAATAATCAAAATTAAATCATCTCTTTCGTCTGTACATCGTCGAATACTATCACTAATACATCTCGAATAGTACCATACATATAACATCACTAATACAGCTAAAACCCTAGCGAACGACGGGTATCGGCGCGGGCGGTGGACACCCAAAGAGAAGGAACCATCACAAGAACATAGCTCCAGTGAGATCCCTAAAGAACCTGCCAGGTATTGGAGAACCTGCCCTCCAACACAACCATGTAGCGACGGACGTGCTCGTCCTCCTCGCTGACAAGGTGACGTACCACCTCCGCGGGGTCCTCAAGCCTCTGCACCGTCACTGGCCCATGCGACCGCCACCATAGAAGGTTCGGGTCCAGTCCCGGACATGGCCCCACTGATCAAGCAGGCCTCCTCCATCGAATCGACGACGAGGATGCGGGATAGGCATCGTCCACGTCGATGCGGGAATAATTGCTTCAATTAAAAAATAACAACAAATATGAAACCTAAAACACCTAAATTCTATTAACTACACCTAATTAAAAACCTACATTTTGAACATGATTCGATCATAACTAGGGTTCATACTACATTATTCTAAGATTAAACACCTAAAACACCTAAATTAAATTAACAACATGGTGTGGCTGGTCTCACCTCGATCGATGTCGGAGGGGGTCGGTGACGGGGACGACGGCGGGGATGATACGGGGGCTCCTTGATTTCTGCAAAAACAAAATATAAACAAAAACATTATTATCGTCATCTTAGGACTTATTGAAACTCCATAAGCTACATTTAATTATTCTATTCAAATTACTTATAATTTCCTATTCTATTCAAATTTACTTATTCAAATTTTCTAAAAATTTCCTATTCTATTCAAAAGACCTATATTTACTTATTTTTTTCAATTTCATATTTTATTCTATTCAAATTTACAAAAAACAAAAACCTACATTTAACAAAAACTAAAACCTATTTACAAAAAGGGGGAGGAGGAGTGTGGGAGGGGGCCAGGAGGAGGGGAAGGAGGAGGAGGAGAGAGCAGGAGGGGGGAGGAGAGAGGAGGGAGGAGGAGGGAGGAGGAGGAGAGAGCGGGAGAGGGAGGAGGGAGGAGGAGGAGGAGGGGCCGCCGGGGGAGAGGGAGGAGGAAGAGGGCGCCGCCAACGCCGGAGAGGGAGGAGGAGGGGGAGGAGGAGGAGGGGGGGATCAACCTTGGGGTGGAAGAGGAGGACGGCGACAGCGGCCACGACGATGGCGAGGGCGACGGAGGCGACAGAGAGGCGATGGACGAGAGTGTGAGGGGAGAGTGAGAGGACGCGCGCAGGCTGGTTAATTTGGATAAGGTCCCTTAGTGGTAGCGCTTGTCTCTAAAAAGCGGTACTGCTAACATCTGTAGTAGTAGCGCTTTCTAAAGAAAAGCGCTACTGCTACAGATTTTAGCAGTAGCGCTTTCTGAAGAAAGGCGCTACCGATAAGGCTAAGAATGTAAAACAAATCAAAAATACATTGGTAATCAATGATCTTTTTGTGTAGAATCTGAATTGTCAATAAGAATCTTCGCTGGTTTAAAAACCGGCAAAGATTCCTATTGCGGCCACAGATCCTACACATAGAGTTCAATGAAGACCAAGTGGTTGTAATGGTTTGAGAAGCACTATATTTAAGGTGGTAAAAACTCTGTTCGCGGAGCGAGGTAGGACTAAACTTTGGTCTAGGAGGGGGGACTGAATTTATCAGTAGCACTGGTCGGGGAAAAAGCGCTATTGCTAAGATGCATAGTAGTAGCGCTTGCAAAACGTGAGCGCTACCACTATCCCTAGCATACCTGGAACGGTCTGTCAATTGTAGTAGTAGCGTGTTTTATAGGTTCAGCGCTGCTGCTATGATCATAGTAGCAGCGCTTTCCTTGAACAAGCGCTACTGGTGAACTCATGTGTATAAGCATTTCCCTAATAGTGTAATGTTGCACTACCTTGGACTGGAGCCATAACGAATTTAGGAAAAAATTAGAGAGACTATTCTATTTTGACCGCTCGACATCGTCCTGATAACCCAAATCCAGGCCCAGGCCTATAGCCTATTAAATCACTCGATCTCTGTCAAAGCGAAGGCAACGACAGCCTTACCACACATAAGCCCCTCGGTCTTACCCACTACTAGGAAACTGCTTATAAGTGGGGTCACATTAGTGGTGGGCAGGCTGAGTACCTGGTCACTTTATTTTTGCCAAATGCCAGTGGAGAGTGCAATAAGATACACACCATTGGTATTAAGTTTTCTGTGGTGAGCGCAAATTCCTGCCCGCCACTCATTTTCTGGACACAGGTTATCCATGCAGCAACAATACTAGTCGCGGATACCACACACTTGCCTGCCACTGGTAGTTAGATCAACAGTGGTTGGAGGTATACCAGTGGCAAGCGCCATCCTTTGCCCGCCACTGCTCAAACATGTAGGTATTTTGTTGAATTTCATGTTTTATATTTTATTATGTTAGTGTTTTGTGACGTTTTTATTGTATGGAAAATTATTTGAACATTGTAGGTTTCATTATTTGCTATATTTGAGACATTGCATTAATAAATGTGAATATAATTAGATATAATTCAAATTTGAATTGGAACTATACATTTTGAAATTAATCTTGAAAGATTGGAATAAAATTATAATTAAGGTATTTAATGAAAAAATTTATGGTACTTCCAAATATAATTATACACTACTAGGGAAAACCCTAGTAGTAGCGCGGGTTTTGATGCTATCAGCAGCGCGGGTGGCCGCGCTACTAATAAGGCGCTACAGCTAACTTATAGCAGCGCTTTTTCCGAACGCGCTACTATTACTTAGCTGTAGCGATTTCGCAGTCCCTCGTTACTGCTATATCTTTCATCATTTTCCCCCGTACCCCTTTCCCTTTCAGTTTCCCTTTCAGATACTAGATGCTAGGTACTGCTACTAGATATCAAATTCATAAACCATTACTGGGTAGTGCTCCCTTCGTTCCAAATTACTCGTCGTGGTTTTAGTTCAAACCACGATGAGTAATTTGGAACGAAGGGAGTACTATATGTAGTTCCAAATTACACATATGTAGTTCTAGATGATATCGAAGACAATCATCATCATACTAGATAACCATCATACTAGATAACCATCATACTAGATAACCATCATATGTAGTTCCAAATTACACATATATAGTTCTAGATGATATCGAAGACAATCATCATCCTCAAGTCTGGGCGGTTGGTGTTCCTGATAGTAATTAGGATGGCCTGTCCAGCACGAAGATTCTTGCCATCGAGGAATTTCTTTCACCCAACCGAGTTTAAGTGTGTGCGACCATCCGTGTCCACGCGGTAAGTACAGGTTGTGACGAAGCCCCTTGCAGTAATGCGTAGTCCAGCTGAGCCTTCTTCATCAGGCTCGATACCATAACTCACAGATATGCTCTTTGCCAATTTCTGAATAAGAAAAACATATCAATTAATAAATATCCTCGCAAATAAATACATATGGATTATCTACACTATTAATAGTTTCTTTAGATTTTACACTAATAAGCATGTGATCGAACTCTACACTAAAACATATCATCGACTAGATTCCACACAACATACCATATCATTGGACTGTACACTAAGTATTTCATCGGATAATTTGCATTTGTAAGCATAACATACCATATCATGTCGATCAACCATGGTATTTGTCAGGCGGGTCACGAATGGCACCCCGACAAAGTCAGCACGTGGCGGAATTATGTCCCACAGGTTGGACACCTCCTCCTCGCTCAGCCTTGTTCTTTGAGCTACGATGGCTTCATGAAGTGGATCCTCATCATCTTCATCGAGTGGGTCCTCATTATCTTGATCATCTTCATCATCTTCCACTAGGTTGAGATAAATGATAGCCAGCTTGGGTCCTTCTGCTCTGAAGGAGAAGCTGATCAACTCACCCCCAGTAAGACGCATGCGAGCGACGAAACGGGCCCAACCATCTCCTCCAATCTACGACATATTGCGTCCTTTCTTGACCTCCATAGTGTACGGCCCCCGAGGAGCCTCAAATGTCACAGTGTCTCCTGTCAGCTTGTTGAATTTCAACCTCACATTGCATGGGACGATCTGAGTAAAATAAGCGAAATGACACAATGCAGTAATGCCAACACTAAAAATAAAATAGTTATTACATTTCATCTAATTTCTTACCACCGCATGACGAAAACTCGGCTGGAAGTAGATGCCGAACAGCTTGCCAGTTGCAAGGCTGCTGGCGCACCTTGACTTGCACAATCGAAATAGTGGTGGTGGTGGTGGCATCATTTTTCCTAAAGCAATATGAGCAAAGGATTAACGATCCACTTCACAGGAAAGAAAAACAGTAGCATGTGATATTTTTGGTTCTTCCGCGAGAAGCAATTTGATGGACAATTATAATCCTAAGATCTAGTAACATATTAGATGACAAGGTACCACCTACATTTTGCCAAAAAGTAACTTATTAAAAAAACAAAAGCAACTACGTACCTATCCATGTACAGAAAAAATAACAATAAAATGGTGCATACTAAATCAACTAAATGAACTAGCCTACTAAATCAACTAAATCAAAATGTTCTAAATCAATTAGCCTACTAAATCAACTAAATCATATCAACTAAATCAAAATGTTGCATATGAACTAGCCTACTAAATCAAAATGTAGCAGGTAGGAGGGAGAAGGAGGGGCGACTCGAGGAGGGAGAAGAGAGTAGGATGGAGGAGGAAGGCGGAGCGAGGAGGGGCCGGCCGGCGGCCAGTGGAGGGAGGACCGAGGAGGAAGGCGAAGCGAGGAGGGGCCGGCCAGCGGCGAGTGGAGGGAGGACGGAGGAGGAGGCCGGTACCGAGTCCAGCAAGGAGGAGGAGGTGACGACGGCGCAGAGGGAGGAGGGGCGACGGTGGAGGACCGGCGCGGGGGAGGACCGATGCGGGGGATTGAGAGGGGATCCAGTGAGTGACTGTGACTGTGAGTGGATTGGATAGAGGAGAGGGGGTGGGAGATGGAATGGCTTAGCAGTAGCGCGTTATAGAGAAAGACGCTCCTGCTAAACTACCTAGCAGCAGCGCCTTTCACAAAGAAGCGCTACTGCTATGTGTCAGCATGTAAAAAAAGACTTAGTTCAATGTATCAAAAATACATTGATCATCAACGATCTTTTTGTGTACAATCTGATTTGTCAATATGAGTCCTCACCGGTTTAGGAACCGGTGAAGACTCATATTGCAACCACAAATTCTACACATAGAGTTCAATGAAGACCAAGTGCTTGCCAAAGCTTGAAAAGTAACATATTTAAGGTGGTAGAAACTCTCTTCACGGAGCGAGGTGGGACTAAATTTTTGTAGTAAACTTAGCAGTAGCGCTTATTGGAGAAATGCGCTGCTACTATGCTACGTAGCAGTAGCGCTCGTAGTTATAACGCGTTTCTTCTATAACTAGCCTCGCGGCGGCCTCGTGGGAATTATAGCAGTAGCGCGTCTTTGGGTGGGCGCGCTACTGCTATACTTATTTCAGCAGCGAGTTAAGCTCCAGCTCGCTACTGCTAATTAGCAGCAGCGCCTTATTTTAAAGCGCGTTGCTGATAAGATTCTGTGTATAGGCTTTTCCCTAGTAGTGATATGTCAAAATTGAAACTCACAATTTAATTATAATTATGTAAAATTGTTTTCTATTTAGAAAAATAGTGTTGTCTGGAACCTATGAGACTTTTCATGATATCATGGCAGGTGTAGTGTGTGGGTTCAACTTTTTTACAATATTAGAAAATGCTAGATGATGTAGATGATGCAGATTTTATTTAAGCAGCTCGAGTGCAAGTTCAAGCTTGGATCATTTTAGGCTGGTTCGGGCCAACACAAACTGAGTTTAAAGTAAGCCAAATTCGAGGTCTGTTTTAATTACAGATTTATATGACTCCGGTATCTTTCAGAAAACTAGCAAAGTGGCCCGCTCGTCGTGCGGGCTATAATTTTTAAAGTTTAATAGTAACGACATACTGTCTGATTTTTCTAAAAACAATTGGAACAATATGTGATCACTTTTGCAAAGTTAAGACTTCTGTGAACATAGTTCTATCTTAGTACTGCTTTTTAGTTCTATCTTAGTACTGCTTTTTATTAATATATATTCTGTCCATTTATCATTTACTGTGTGCGGATAGCATTTTATTCATTAAGTTATCTGTTCTCTAAATGAAAACATAATAATAATGTGCACATTTTAAAAGACATTAAGATATTTTTGGTCTTATTATTTTTCACAAGTACCAGTATTATTTTAATCCACAATAGGCCGATGCAATCCTGGAGAATCTAACAATTTCTAGACATATAATTGTTCATTTGTGATTGCATGACCTGTCTAAGCGACCATGACTAAATTGGCTGCATCGCAATAAAAAAGGCACACAATAGAAATGAGAAACAAAGGAGAATACACAATACATCAAATATGTTGATCGGTCTCACTAACTGTTTTAGATATCATAAATCTCAAGTGTGTACTCTGTATGACATCATCTCTCTGAAAAAAAACTATGCTTGAACACGTTTTTCTATCATGTTCTCAGTATTTAAAAAAATAAGAGAATAAAATATTGGATTACCGCCTTTTCAAATAACTTACCGGGTCTCGTAGTTCAAAGAATACAGAACACACACAAATGATACAAATAATAAAGGTAGGAGAATAAGCAATACCTAAAATTTTATGAGGAGCCTTGCTAAGCTCATTAATCATATATGACACTCAGGTATATAATGTACACAATATCATCTATAAAAGAAATACCGTAACATATTTTTGAGAGGTTGCTCAACAATTCAAGAAAATAGGAGAAACATTGCATACCCCTCTTTTTAAACAACTAAACATACCACAAGATTTCACACTATTGGATAAGCAAGAGGGGAAGCATATTTAATGCTAGATTAGGATATGTAGGAGCAGGAAAAAAAACTATTGGACATTATATAGCTTGCCAAATATGCTTGCAATGAAGAAGAGAAATATAAAGTTATTCATACACCATTGTTTTTGTTTAACTGTGTCCATACACAAATATAGGTATGCAAATTGTATGTAAACTTAGATTTATAATAGTTGAATCTTAGTTATTATATTATCTATATCCTACTATTTGTTGCTAACTCATGCATTATAGGGAAACTGCAACTTAATTACCAAGTCAATAATGCATCTATGGATTTACCGAGAAGTGCTCAGATAAGGTGGGTGCAGTTAAAGCTCTAGGATACTATATTAATTAATAACACAGTGTACAATAATGATTGTAATACTAAGACAACATGCATTTCCGATGAGCAAAGACAACACGCTCTCATCAAAGTTTAGTAGGGAAAAACATAAAGGGACAAGTAGATCATTATTTGGTGTAAAAAATACATTTGTAAGTGAACTATTTGTTAGTACTATGGCCTAGTACGTGGCTCAAACTTGCTATATAAAAGTATTACATTGGAAACTGAGATCTCCAAGGTTGAGCATGAAATCAAAAATATTCCAATGGAGAAGTGTAAAGGAAAATTAGTCTGATTTTTTAATTATAAAATGTTACCTCGCAATAGTGTGTTGTTAACATAAGCAATAACATCATCCTAGAAAAAGGGTAAAACGGTTTTGTAATTAATCTAAAGGTAGATTAAACACAAAGTTAGATCGATTGGATGTGGTCATTTTAGGCTAAAATGTGATTGACAAATGGGATGTAATAATATGATATATTTGATTCTGAGATCGATATTTGCTGATGGAAAATATCTATAAACTTCTTACGAAAAACTGTACGGAAAACTATTTTAGAATCAATATTGTAAATTTTTACCTCTCATTTAAAAATATTTTAGATTCCACACAAATACACAATGTAAAAATATACCATGTTATCAAAGCAATAAGCTATTTATATTGTAAATTTGTTGTTTAATTCTCAATCACATGATTTCATATGGTACTATAGTATCAAAAAAAAGGGAAACTTACCGCCCTGAACATGTGCTTGCCGATCATATGGCGTGACCAGCACCCCCGCCGTATGCTCAGCCACACAATCCCTTGTGCGCGCCATGCTTTTTCGATAAAGGATGGATTTTATTGACTCAAAATGAAGCATCAAGAAGATACAAACACAATGAGCACACACCCGGCCTCTGCACAGCTAGGATGCACACAACCAACTCCCAATGCACACACACACAAACACGCTAGCAAATACCAAAGTCATATGAGACCAAAGCTATGCCTAAGCGAGGAAAAAACCATTGTGCGCGCCATGCTGATGGCCATGCAAGCCAAAATGCTTCATGCTGTTGTGTTTTATTCGGCCGCTGCCTGTTTGTGTAAGGTGCACACATGAAAATAGATATATTTTAAACAATTAGCCGATATTCATCTACTAATTGTGAAAGGAATCTATGAAACTTTTGGGAAATAATTTTTTTTTGTAAAAAAATGTATATTCCTCTGACTTTCAAATGTAGCAGTTCGGGCTTGAGAATGTTCAGTATACTGGTTGCTTCCTCCACTTCACTACTACATTTGGGCCAGTTTGCTTAGAATTCTATCATATCGAACAAAAAAATGTACGAGTTTCATTCATATTTATACTCCATACAACTAAAAATTTGTACAACACATCATGTATTCCTTGCATGGTTTCATAAGAACATATCTATGCTTTTTTTTTCTTGCAAAATAACACATATCTATTATTGATACACAGCTCTTGTTTCACATAGTTCACGACCATAAAAAAATTGTTATATAATACATAAATAGATGGAGCAATAGATAGAAGACATGTCACGTACATGTCTACTGTACCTAGCTCTTAGCTGTGTGCATGAGGCAAGTTTACGATAGCTTTTATGTGTGCATCATACTTGATCATAAATGATAAATGGGTAGAGAGCCACGTGTGTAACCATGTGCTAGGCACATACGAAGTAATTGATTCTAGTCGGGCTGCCTGGTTGTGATGGAACGGCAGCTTCTCTTGCTTTCGCTAACTGCATCAAAGCGATCAAAGACTGGGCATGTGCGTGGATGGATTGTTTCGTCCATGTATGGGCGTCCAACTTGTCCACCATATGGAGGTATAGATTCTCGTTCATGTATGGATGAGCGCCAGGAAAAATATTTATATCTCAGATCTAGCTCCTCGAAGTCTAAGCATGCGCATGGTTTCGTCCATGTACGAGCGTCCAATTCGTCCAACATATGGAGGTATAGATTCTCGTCCATGTATAGATTCGCCAAGGAAAAAGTTTATATCTCAGATCTAGCTCCTTAATGATTGAATACATACATGATGCAAGTATGAAACGTAGTGTCCGTAATGTGTGAACATAGAAGCTCACGCCTGGACGGCCAGCCGTGTATTTGTTTTTTGCATGCATCCATATACTAAGAGAAATGCATATGCATGCACGTAAAAAAGCATTGGCCCCACGCCACGCTAGCATTTTCTAAGAGCCCTAGTCTTGCAAGGAAAGAGTCCTAGTCTAGCAAAGGAAAACATAACCCACGCCTCTCTATTTTTTTAGGGAAGTCCTAGTTTCTGCGGTCTTTTTCTTTTCAGTGGTTTTTCTTTTTAAAAGGTCTTAGATCTAATCCGTTAATTGTGTCTTTTAAATTATGGGTCCACCAAATCAACGACCAGATGTTTCTAATTAATGTGGTAATTTCTAGCTTATCTATCTTTTTTCTGATAACCCGTCAAGCACTTTTTTTCGTTGTTTCTCTTTTTGAGAGGTCTTAGGTCTAATCCGTAATTACGTCTTTTAAGTTATGGGTCCACCAAATCAACGACCAGATGTTTCTAATTAATGTGGTAATTTCTAGCTTATTTATATTTTTTTTTGATAACCCGTCAAGCACTTTTTATATATAGATAAATGCAAATTATATATTTACAAATCGTATGCACATCTGTATCGCAAAATGTACTTCCAAAAACCATGTGACACATGTGGTAAGCAATCCAAACTATTCAGAAAAAAAGTACTTCCAAAATATTTAATTTTTTATTTGATAAATATATGCTACGATTGAAATTAGATGTTAAAGTTTACCTTGGGATACCGTTTTAATATTAAGAATGACAACTTCTCTTGTGGGGCTGAAAGGAGTCGTGTGAAAATTAAGTGCGTCAAAATCTCCCAACTATCCATTATCCATGGCTGCTTGATTGAAGGCGAGTGCTAGGCGCCGGTGCACCGTCCCAAGTTTGGGCCGGTCATGCGCTAGCCGTCTGATTGACTCCCGCATAGTCGTTAGATGGGGCCCGTTCCTCTCCGTATTTCTTGCACCGCACGTGAATCTAAGAAAGAAAACAAGGGGGCCATGGCGGGCCCCTCCCCCTCCTCTGAATTGCGCATGCACGTCACATCCCATCGCCGTCGACTCACCGCCGGCGCTCGCCCTTCTCCGCTACTGCCCATCCCTCCCTCCTCGCCCACCTTCAGAATCCGTGGCGATGACGCCCTGGTTCGCATCCAAACAACGGTGGCAGCAAAAACTGATGTTGGTTCCATCAAATAAAAAAATGGTGGTAGAACAAATTGTCAAAATTGAACGCTGTTCCAGCAATTCAAAAACTCCGGTGGTAGCGAAAAATAAAGCTCGTTCCAGCAAACCAAAACGCTAGTGGGAGCAAAAATTTCAAAAGATGGACGCTGGTTCAAGCGAACTAAAAACACTCATAGTAACAAAAAATGGTGCTGGTTCCAGCAAGAAAATAAACGATTATAGCAAAAATGTAAAATTAGGCGCTGGTAGTAGCAAACCAAAACGCCAGAGTAGCAAACCGAAACACCAGTAGTAGCAAAATTGGAGGTTGATTCCAGTTGCCTTGGTTGGCCGTGGTCACCGCCCGTCGCCTGCCCGTTGTAGCTCCTCTGTCCGCCGGTTGCAGCTCCCGCGTGGCCGGCTGCAGCTCTCCCGGCGTCATTCTCCTCCGTCCGCCGCCGTCGGTCCATCTCTAGTATCTGTGGGGATAGTGGGTCGTCGTTGGAGCGGGGATGGAAAGGGCCGACGAGCTAAGCAACCTAAAAGAGAAATCTCGTCGAAGAGGGATGAAAAAGAGGAGCAGATGGGGCCCTGCCGGTGACAGGCTCGCCGGGGAAGCCATGGTGCTCGCTAAAGCCTGGATACAAAAAGAGAGGGGCGAGCGGAGATGGAGATGTGTGAGAAATTTAGAAACGGGCTGTTGAGTAGACGATAAGATGCGTGTGATGAAGGAGAGGATAAGAAAGGGACGTGTGCATGTGGACCCTCATGACTGCGTGGCGCGTGCGTTGCCGAGCGTTCGGCCGGCCTGCCGCATAAACGTTTCCCTTGATTGACTCAGGAACTACTAATCCAACTTCGATTAGACCAGCCAGCAAAGTATCAACACTTCTTAATGTATCAACTACACATTTGTACTCCCTCCGTTCGAAATTACTTGTCAAAAAAATGAAGTGTATTTCGAACGGAGGGAGTAGGCAACTCGACTGGGACTCATGACCAACCTTAGCTTGTCTTCTAGCTGTGAGCCTGTGAGTAACTATCAGTCATGTCACTGGCTGGTCTCCAATGGCTTGGCTACATATGACCATGTACTGCAGAAAGATTCTCTGTGGAGAAGAATCAAAGCAACCACGCTCACTCGATCGCGCGTTAATTTTGTGGTTGTCGGGAGGACGTACGAGAATGTCACATTTTCATTTCACACTATGTGCGTGTGGGGCCGTGGGGGAGAGAGAGAGAGACATAATGGCTGGCACGATGATTGCTACGTAGTCCGACCATGTACTGCAGACAGGCAGCTTGTGTGTGTGGACCCAGTTTAATCTCGATTTATGGTCTAACAGTTCCCTTTAATAATAAAAATTAAAAGAAAATGAACTATGGAGCTAGCTAAAACTAACTAGACAGGACTTGCACGTGTCGCTTATTTGCCAATAACATCCCTAAATTTAAACCAGTGTTTGTAGACGAGAGAAGAGAAGATTCAACGCAACCACAGCCGCACGATCGAGAGTTGATTTGTGGCTGTTGAGAGAGAGTGCGTACAACGTTGTCACATCTGCTCTACGCATATCACACGAGAACCCCCCCCCCCCCACCTCGTGCGGGCACTGATAAGGAAACTTGGAAAGGGAGAGACAGAGAGTGGCATATAGGATGCTTTGAAAAGGAGCAAAAGAGAGGCATATGTCTTTTTATTGAGATATGTCCAAGCAAACCTCTCACCGACGATGCTACACAAAACGTTAGGTGCATACACTATTAGGAAAAACCTTATACATAGAATCTTAGCAGCAGCGCGGTTCAGGGAGAGGCGCTACTGCTAATTACCTGCAGCGCGGGAAAAAAACAAGCGCTACTGCTACTAACTTAGCAGTAGCGTGGCTCAGCGGAACCACGCTGCTACTAAAATTGACCGACAGTTCCCGCTAACCTAGGTTTAGCAGTAGCACGGTCTTTATAACCGCGCTGCTGACAAAGTCATAGCAATAGCGTGCTTTTTTCGGGACACTCTACTGCTAATTGTCGCTATTTTTGAAACTGACCACATGGCGGGCCAGCGCACTCCTGCTACGTTAGTAGCAATAGCGCGTTTTATGACCAGCGCTACTACTAAGCCGTAGCATATACCACCTTTTTCCCTCCCCCTCCCCCTCCCCCATCATCTCTTCCTCACTTTCCCCTACCTCCCACCTCCTCTCTCCCTCACTTTGCTTCTTTCTCAATACTTCTCCCACCATTACTCTCCTTCTTCTACCTACCTTTCTCTCTCTCTTTATTACTCCAAGTTAACTTACACCACCTCCATTAATGCATCTCCTTTCTCTTTTTCCTCTCCCTCCACTAGATAGTCATCTCCTTCCCCAACTAGCTTGGTAGATCTATCCATTTAATGAAGTGACCTATGTACCTCCCTAACTAGATCTAGCCATCTCAAGAAGTAAGCTTTGTCCACTTTTAATCATTCCCTAGGTGTGTGGTGACACCGATCGACAACATCATCACCGTGCTCGATCTCGAGATAGGTGATTAAAAATTTGTGCTTTTGCAAGAATGGAAATATGTGTATGTGTGCGATATGACATAATCGCGTGATATGATGGAAATTGTGTGTGTGGCTTGAGTTGTCGCTGAATTGTGCTTGAGTTGCCTATGTTTTGCCGAAATGTCAATTTATTTCCGTTTCGGCGAATTTCGGGCAAACTCTATATGTCCTATTTTTAGGGAAGGTCATGCCGAATTTTTGTATGACTTTGAAGCATGCGCACATTTTAAAAATTAATTTGTTTATTATTACCGTGCAGGTGTTCATGATGGTCAGTGGAACGATGGTGGACAGGTGGTTGCGGTCAGCGGTGCAGGACATGAAAGAAAATAATCTGACAGAGGTTTTAAGTCTGCGTCATAGATGCAATGGAATAGTTTGGCTTGACCCCTATGATGATGGTCGTGTCGAAGCGCACCTGCTCATGACTGATTTCATGGATGGCTATACTCAGTGGATAATTGAAGATGAGGATGATGATGTTGAGGACGCCGACGGGGCAGGCAATGACGACACGGGGCAAGACGAGGAGATGATCGATAATGGCGGCGGGGAAGAGGCCAGACATGGCGGCGAAGAAGGGCCCGGACATGGCGGAGGAGAAGGGGTCGGACATGGCGGCGGAGAAGGGGCCGGACATGGCGGCGGGGAGAACATGGACTCCACACTGCATAGTTCGTCGGCACTAAGTTTAATCATGTGGGACCCTCATGTTCAAGTACTACTTCGCAAGGAGACGAGTACTGAGAGAGCTGCTTCTAGAGAGGAGGCTAAGCTGCAGCAACTAGTGGTAGACTCGAAGACTCCATTGTATGGTGGTTGCAATCCTGAGGTGACCCTCTTGAGTTTCACGCTCCAACTCCTGAAGACGAATGCTAAAAACAAATGGACCGACACTAGCCTCGGTGAGCATCTCAAGTACCTAAAGGATGTTCTTCCCGTGGGGAATCTATGTCCTACTAGTATGGATGAAGCCAAGAAGATCGTGTGCCCTCTTGATATGCCGCACGTTAGATACCATGCATGCATCAACAATTGCATAATTTATCGGAAGGAGCACACGGAAAAAATAAGATGTCCGGTGTGCAATGCTTCTCGATACAAGAAGGCCGGTAAGAAATCTCCCCAGAAAGTTGTATGGTACTTACTGATCACCCTCATATCCAGCGGTATTTGTAGATCCCAAGGAAGCAAAGCTCATGCGCTGGCACGCGGAGAGGAAGAAGCCCGACGATGGAGACGATCCGAAGCTGAGACACGTCAAGGATGGAAGCCAGTGGAGAGCGTTGAATGGCTTCTACGGTATTTCGAATGTGATGCAAGGAACATCGTGCTCGGCGTGTGTACCAATGGCATGAATCCATTTGGCAACCAGAACACCAACAATAGCCCATGGCCCGTGTTTGTATGGATGTACAACCTCCCCCCTGGTTGTGCATGAAGTCGAAGTACATTCACATGAGCATGCTGATTCAAGGGCCGAAACAACCGGGAAATAATATTAATCTGTATTTGGGGCTACTTCAAGAGGAGTTAGACACGTTATGGAAAACACCGGCCAAGACATGGGACGCCGGAAAAGGCGGGTATTTCTACATGAGAGTCGCGCTGATCACGAGATGCACGACTATCTCGGTTACGGATATGTCGCAGGCCAGGTGTGCCATGGATATTGCAGATGCACACGGTGCATGGATGATACGACGTCTCAGCAGCTAACGTCGAGGAAAGGGGGCGGGTCTGGGAAAATCGTGTACATGGGGCATCAAAGATGGCTCGAGAAGGATGACCCATGGAGAAACCGTGCAGATCTATTCAATGGTCACGCTGAGCATCGAGGACCTCCACGTAAGCGGAGCGGCGCCGAAATCGACGAGCTGTTGAAAAACTGGGAACAGTGCCCCGCATCGAGAAAGACGGGTAAAAAGGCGCCGGAGCCGCTGCTGAAGGTATGGAAGACGAGGTCTGTGTTCTCGGACTTGGAGTACTGGCACAAACTCGACACACCTAATTGCCTTGATCAAATACATATCTGTAAGAATGTCCTTGAGAGCTTGCTCGCGACACTGATGAACATGCCAGATAAGACCAATGATGAGCCGAAGGCAAGAAAAGACTTGCAAGATTTGGAAATCAGAGAAGATCTGCACATGCCACCCTGTAAAAAGTCAGACGAGACAGAGACAGAGACAGAGGCGCGGGAGAAGAAGGAAAAAAAAATTAAAGGAAGATGATTATTGCCCCCTTCTTGCTTCACCTTAAGTCCGGCTAAGATCGATCAATTCTTTAAGTGCCTTGCCGGAGTCAAAGTTAGTTCCGGTTACTGCGGCAAGATAAACAGATATCTAGACACGAACAAGAAAAGGTTCAGTGGAATGAAGTCCCATCACTGTCATGTGATGATGACGCAGCTACTACCTATTGACCTTAGTGGGATAATGGACAAGCACGTCCATGACACGCTTATTGGTCTCTGCAACTTTTTCGGCGTCATCTCTTGAAAGTCGATCAGTGTGAAGCAGCTTCGAAGGCTACAGGAAGAGATCGTTGTGATACTGAATGAGCTTGAGATGTACTTCCCGCCTGCGTTCTTTGACGTCACGGTGCATCTGTGTGTCCATATTGTGAACGACATAATAGACCTGGGGACGTCATTCCTGCACAACATGATGCTGTTTGAGAGGATGAATGAGATCATCAAAGTATTAGTTCGTAACATGTCCCGTACGGATGGAAGGATCGTCCAGGGCTATCTGACACAAGAGTGCATCTCTTTCTGCGAGAATTTTCTATATGGCACGGACCAGCCGCCTGGTGTTGGTGTTGGTTTGCCCGTTAACAAGCACGATGGGAGGCTCAAAGGAGAAGATCACTCCAACGGTCGCAGGGAACTGCACGTGGCATACACAGATCGACGCAACGACTTTGACAGAGCAAACTTGGTAGTGCTACAACACCTAGACGAGGTAGATCCTTTCGTGGCACTGCACAAAGAAATTATCGCAAAGAAGTATCGTGACCGGGGGGTATGCAGGACGGACGCCGAAGTTACTAGAGAGCACAACTCCACTTTCCTGCATTGGTTCAAAGAGCATATTATTGCTAATCCCCGGAAGAGGGCTCTAAGGACGGATTGCTCATATACGCCTTAGCACATGGCCCCTCGCCCAACCTCGTCACCTATCAGGCATACGATATCAACGGATACACGTTCTACACGGAGGCCAAAGATATGGACAGTGATGATCAGAACTCAGTGGTGACGATGGAATGCATGACCGGCAGCGACAACGGCACAACTGAGAGATTTTACGGAAGGGTCAGGGAGATCTGGGAGCTTGACTACTCTGGACTGCACAATGTGACGATGTTACGTGTCAGATGGGCTAAAATGTCAAAAGAGAAAACCGGTATTTCACTACCATGACTATACCCGACGCCAAGAGCGCTAACGTGAACGCTATCGCAAAAAACAAGCTATGGGTACACGCTAAGCACGTGACACAATACTTTTTCATAACCGACCCTTTCAATCCAGCCGTATTGTCGTGAGGTGAGGCAAAAGGAATATCATTGGAATGGATGGAGTCGCCAACAAGGAAGACTACGACCAGTACGGCAACCCAATGAGGGAAGATGACGATGATGATGAAGTATATGTCAAAAGAAGAATCAATACTACATTACCTAAGTAAGATCGTACTCCATGGAAAAGGACAAGTCACAATGAGGGGCTCAATTATTCTTCAACGAACAAGAAGGAAAAGAAGCTCACTCAAAAACGAAAACGTCAATGCTAAGGAACCGTATGTTATCGGTCAAATGATGTAATATATATGTTCCTATTTTGTGTATACACTTGGCCATTATGCATTGGTCAAATGATGTAAGACATATGTTCCTATTTTGTATACATACTTAACCATCAAATAATGCAATATATATCGCCTTAGTTACATACATTGTATCACCTTCCCTTCGGTCACTGCTCTCGGAAAAAAAAGGAAAAGAAAAGAAAAGGGAGAGAAAATAAAGGAAAAGAAAATAGAAGAAACAAACAAGAAAATTGCTACAAGTACTGGCTATAGCAGTAGCGCTTTCTGCACAAAAACGCTATAGCTATCTTTAATAGAAGTAGCGCTTTCTGACAAAAACGCTATAGCTATCTGTAATAGTAGTAGCGCGGTCTGTGCAAAAGCGCTATAGCTAACTTAGCTATAGCGCGTTTGTCCGAAACGCGCTACTAATACCTCGACTTAACCCCCAAAATCCTCACTTTCTCTGCTTCTTCCCGCCTCTGCTTTTCCCCCAAATCCCCACTTTCTCTTCCCCCGTGTTGTCGCCACCGGAGCCCTGCCCGCGCCATGCCCCTGTGCTCGCCCCCGACCCTGGCGCTCGCCCTCAACCCCGGCACTCGGCCCCACCCCGGCGCTTCCCCCCGTCTCCCCAGACCCCAGCGACCCTCGGTGCCGTGCCGTCTCCCCCGACCCCGCCTCGCCTCGCTGCCGCGCCGTCTCCCCCAACCCCATCTCTCTCTCTCCGCCCTCTGTGTAAGTTCTCTCCCCTCCCCTCTTTCTCTACTATTTAGTGTTAGTTAGTATGAAATAGTTTGAACCCTAGGCTATTTTTAGTGTAAGAAAAAACAGAATTGATTATATAGGTTTCTTGCATTTTTTAGTTAAAGCAATTGTTGCTATTTAAATTTTTTAGTTAAAGCAATTGTTGCTATTTGAAAAAACAGAATTTGGAGTGGACGGATTAGTTAAAGCAACTGTTGCTATTTAAAAAAATTAGTTAAAGCAATTGTTGCTATTTAAAAACATAGAATTTGAAGTGGACAAATTAGTTCTATATTTTTAAAAAACATGACTTCTTGCATTTTTCTTCAAGTTCTATATTTTTCTTCCTTTTATATGCAAATTTGAAGTGGGCATGTGATATGTGGACATGTGATATGTGGACATGTTATTTGGACATGTCATATTTGGAATTTGGACATGTGATGTGCAGGGTAAATGATCCGAGTGGCCTATGTTTCGCCGGAATGTTGATTAATTTTCGTTCCGGTGAATTTCAAGCGCTCAATATGTCCACTTTTTACTAAAGGTCATGCCGAAATTTTCCGTGAATATTGGCATGACTTGTGCTAGAAAGTAGGCATATCGAGTGCCGGGAGTTGCTGGGAACGGCATTCTGGCGAACATAGATCTTTTTTTATGTCATTTCCCATTTTTTATAGTTTTAGAATTAAATGAGGAGACTTAATCATAGGAAACATGTAGAACAATGAAGAAACCGGGCCTTCTAACCAAGAGGCAAACGAGATGGATTATGATGGTGAACAACAGTACCTCGACTTTTTGTCTGCTAAGCACAGTCAAGGTTTGCAGGTCGGCCTCGATGATGGTACTGACGCCGACATCGACACCGATGGCGCCGGCACCGATGGCGGCACCGAGACCAGCGGGGAAGGTACCGGCGGGGAAGATACCCGCGCCGATGCGGCTACCGAAGAGAAGAAGCAGAAGAAGCAGAGGATACGAAAACCTAACAAACTCGGCATCAGACGACTAGTGATCACAAAGATGGCACCTGGCAAGTTTGAGCCATTAGACCCAGAAGAACCTCGCAAGTGCTATGGGAACCAAGTAGGATGCATCCTACGGGAATTCGCGAGCATCAACGATGATGACTTAAAGAGTAAAGAACATTTGAGGCAGTTGCTCCTGACGAAGTTGCACAAGAGATTCAAGTTCCCCGACCGGGATGATAGCATAGAGCAACCGTGGGATGATCCGAAGATGAAAAAGATTAACAATCACGCCATGGGCAAGTTCAGCAATTATTTGGCATCTTGGAAAGGGAGGGTGAAATGAGCTATTGAGGCTGAGGAACCCCTGTCCAAGATTCTGGAGGAAAATCCGACACTTACGGATGAGGAGTTCGAAAAGTTCAAGGACACTTGCGCTACCGAGGCTGCCAAGGCTAAGGCTACAAATTTCAAGAGCCTTCAGCAAAGGAACACGGGGAAGCATCACCTCGGAAGCCATGGCTACCTTAGCAAAGGGCCCATACGGGACAAGGAGGACGCGGAACGTGAAGCCGTGGGTCTCTGAGACCCCTTCGCGAAGTTCGCCAACCCCTTGGAGCATGACTTCATCAGGGCCTACTACAAGTGGGACAAGAAAAAGAAGGTTTTTTACACGGATGAGATCACAAGGAGATTGATTAGATTACTGGTAATTATTCTTTTACCACCTTACATTTAGCTCCTGATCAAGTCGACTACACATTCATAAATGGTTCACGTTCCTTCTATAGGAGAAGCAACACCAGCTTGCAGCCGAAAGCCCTATTTCGCCGATGAGGCCCAAGTGGGACTGCCCTCTCAACCGGGCCTTGAACGAACTTAAGGGACTCCTTTTGGGCCAGCGGCCGCAATATGGACATGTGCACGGCGCCAGAGATGGCGCCACATGGAAGGTGTTTTACAACAAGGGCCCGGAGGCCAAGAAGCAGAAAAAAGAAGTTTAGTCAGGCGGACATCAACGAGAAGGTGAAGCTTGCGGTCGAGAAAAAAGAAGCTGAGTACGCGCAAAAAGCAGCCGAGGAGAAACATGATTTGTTGCAGCAGGTAGTAGATGCAGCTGTAAATGCCTGCAGAAATGATTTTGCTACTAACTTGGTCCCGTCTATCATCAACTAGAAGGAAAATCCAGACAAGACGGTACATGATTTCCCCATGCCCAGTTTCGCCGCGAGCAACTCTGTGAACAACACCACCACATCATCACCTGCTCACGCAACCGGGCCTGCTCTCGCACCCGCACCCGCTCATAGCAGCCTGTCCTCAGTCTCTGGCGTGCTAGGCGGGCCTTCATCTTTGGCTGAGCTCGACGCCCTCACGGTAATTACATGTCACACCAACATATATATCTAGAATATTTCAATTTCGTTGCCTTTCAGATGTTTTACGCCGCAAACATGTGTTTGCAGGCCGACGAAACCTCGGGCACCATACTCTACTTGATCAAAGGCCAGAATGTGGATGTGGGAAAGGGGGTGATAACGAAGCCCTTGCAACTCACATTCCACAACCAGCCGATGCCCGCTGGGCACTTCAGGGTTAACTTGTCGAGTGTGAAATGGGGGCACGGGGATTTTCCTCCTCCATTATGTCTAGGCGGAGAGGACGACGAGACCTCGCTACGGATTGGAAGCTGCAAGGGTTGGGTGATGCTATGGCCGAAGAATCTTCTTCGTCTGGAGCCGGCCGAGAGCACACCAATAATCACACATCAACAAGCATGTATGGAGACCACCACCCCGCCTATGCAATTACCAGCTCCTGTAGTGTCGGGTGAGAGCGGCGGACGACGTGATGAAGGGGGTCCAATAGTGGCTAATGTAATCGTCCCCGTAGAACAAAGAATGGATGATGAGATGGAGATGGAGGACCCAAAGGGTTTCCTCAATACAGGCGCCTATGACGGTGACATAGATATAATGAGTCAGCCGTATGATGAAGCAGGCTATCAGCATGCTGATGAGGATATGGATGATCTGCCCGGGCAGGAACATCCTAGCAGGGATTGCAAGAAGTCTCTCTTCATGAAATCCTCACAGGCATGCCTGAAGATGCCGCCTCCACACAAGCTCAACTAGCCGGGGGTCGTACAGTGCTTAGCCTGGCAACACTGGGGCAGGGGTTAAGGAAGGGTCTAGAAGGTGTGCCCAAGAAAAAGGAGAGGAAGAGACCGGGGAAGATAGGCTCAGTTGCCTGCAAACAAGCCAGAGGACATAGCAGCCAGATGGTGGATTCTGAAGAGCGTGTACCCGTCAAAGGTGCGACCATCTTCCATGTCACGGGCGAGCCGATGCTACCGCCGAAACCGCTGGAGGCACTATCAGGGGATCTCAGGAGACTGCACGACCATGTGTTGTCGACTGAGAAAATCCTACTAGCCTCGAAGGATCCAGGATATCCGACATACGTGGCTCGTGTGCCTGAGGGGAAGTGCTACGTCGACACATGGTCCGCGGAGGTGTTCTTCCTGCGGTTTGACCATATCTTCGAGATGTTTCTGACAAGGCGCCTCGATTTTACAATCGTCCGCCTTTTTGCGCTACATATGAGCTCCGTCATGAAGAGAGAAGAAGTCTCTCAAATCTGTGTGGCAGATCCGTAGTACATGCATGAGTCCTTCTTGAGTCTCGGCGACTTTGAGCATGAAACTGCTAGGGAGTACCTCCATAACTTCATGGTACAGAATAAGGACCAGGAAATTGTCCTTCTGCCTTATCATCCAAAGTAAGTCAGTTCCGGACAACCCTTCCGTACATTTCAATCATTCCTTCTCGCTCATATGGAGAATAATTTGAGGTGTATTTTTCCCCGCAGCAACGGGTGCGCCGTCCTTATCGTTCTTTACCCGCGAGTCTCCCACGCCATGTATTTGGACCCTACCAGAAACTACGAGAAGGACTACACCCACATAATGCATATTCTAGATGATGCTCTCCAAGGCTTCAGCATTAGGGGTGGCCACTTGCAGATCAGGAAACAAAGGAACAAGAAGACGGGTTTCACGCATAAAACTAACTTCTGCTGCATCCATGTCCCAAACCAAGCAAGAAAGATGGATTCTACATACTCCATCTCATGATTGAGTTCAGCACGGACCACCAAAAGCTTCGCATGACAAACAGAAACAATGATCATATCCGCAAGTGGGTAGAATCTCATGGAGAAGCGGATTATAAACTTAGAGATGACTTCTTTCGCATCCAAAGGGAGATTGCGATGATCATCATGAAAGAAGTCGTCGATGAGAAGGGGATGTTCCACCACGGCCCTATATCGCGAGCTGACGTCCGAACTCGCATAGGCATGCAACATCATGACCTCACACCGTTAAATAAGCTATAGGGTCCATCCTCGATGATATAAGGATGGAACTTCTAGTGATTTACAATGCCGATGATGATGAATGTGTCGGTTGAACTTGTATATTTTCTGTAGCGATGAAACTTTGTGATGTCCATGGTCCCTACCGAACTTGCCTAATGCTACTTTGTTAGTTTGGGTACGATGACCTCTGTACCTCTAGTTAATTAGTTTGCGTACTATATGTTGCATCTAGTTGTTAACCCTTTCTTTTTCATGTTGCTCTAGTATATTTTGTTGCATATGATTGTACATTCTCTTGATGAAGATGTATCTCTAACAGGTACCTAGCTTCTTGATGTGTACAAAGGGAAGGTTCCGGGGGTGTACTACGAGTGGCCTGAGTGTCAGGCGCAAGTGAATGGGGTCTCGGGCGCCAGCCATAAAGGATTCAAAAGCAGACAAGAAGCAGAAGCTAGTTACTTGAGGTTCATGTTAGCGCGAGAGAGGGCTCGTAACCGCCGCCCAATGTACTTCATAGTTCCGCTCTCACTCATAGTGATAGCTCTTCTCGCGTATATCATTGTTTAGATGGATGACGATGTAGTTGCAAGTATTCGAGACTTGTATCGCTATTTTCGAAATGATGACGAGAGACCACTTTCTGTTGGATGGTGATTATGATGATGACCACCTTGTATCGCTATGTATATGCTATGACTACATTTGTATGTGTATGATATGCTAGAGATTATTGTATAAAGCCCAAAGCAAAATTTAGTAGCACAAAATGTGGAGCAGAAAAAAAACAAAAACTAGTAACAGTAGCGCGGGGTATGGAATTAGCAGCAACAAGCTCTTAGCAGTAGCACTCTTTGCACAAGGGCGTTGCAGCTATTATCAGCAGTGCGTGTTGCAGACAAACGCTGCTGCTATCCCTAGTTAGCAGTAGCGTTGGTCAGGCCGCGCTATTGATAAGCATTAGCTGTAGCGCCGTATCAGTAGCGCGGCCACCCGCACTACTGATAAGCATATAACCCGCACTACTGATAAGCATATAACCCGCGCTACTGCTAGGCTTTTTCCTAGTAGTGATAGTTCATTTTACCTCATGTGTGTTATCTGAAAATATGTACAACAGGACGAACAAAAGAGAGGGGATGCACCATCTTCTATAGATATCCACATGTCAGAGAATAGCCCTTATGAGCACGAATCTCGCCAACCTATGGAAGATATTAACATGGACAGTCACGGCCGCAGCGCACCGTGTCCCCCCCCCCCCCCCCCCCCCCCCCCCGCGTTGAGTGGCGCCTCCTTTGCCTTCGTTTTGAGGTGGCCGGCTTGCCGTGTCGTCAAGTCGATCTTTCGGGTCGCCGCCTTCGTTGTATCCTCCACCTATGCTATCTCTGGCAGCTTTTCAAACGATTCAACGCATCGGTGGCAGCGAAAAATGACGAGAGTTGGAGTGGAGAGCGGCAGGATGATAACACAAAGGGTAAAGAAAGGTGGGGGCGGGGGGTGCCGCTGAAAGAGTGCGCCAACTCCAAATGTGCGGGCTCTGCCTCAATTTTGATGGGCTGGGGTATCCGCACTCCCGCAAAGCCGCCTGGTTTGTTTCCGGTTTGCGTGAAAAGTAATGTCCTTATCAGTCCACGAAAGGTGGGGTACCGTGTTGGATGGTGTATGACGTCTGGACCGCTTGGTGTTGACAGATGAGGGCGGTTTAAGGGTCATGCCCTGAGGCTAGCTACAAACCAAACACTCGTGCATCATGTGCTAACTGGAGCTAATGCGTGTGTGGAAGAGAGAATTGCTCTATACGGGTCGACGGACACCCACAAGAAACCCGGCCCCAGTGCAAGATTCCAAAGCAAGGCCGAGGCTGACCTCCACCGTGGAAGCAGAAGCACAGCCTAGAAAAGATTTAGTAGACTCGGGGGGACCGGGATGGTCACCAAGACACTCCGCAGATGAGATAATCTATGATCTCCAAGGAATGCAGACCACACATGACACAAGTGAAATTCGGGAATGAATAAACAAACAAATAATCGCTGAAGCAACTCTTCTGCAGTAAAGCCAAAAATTATACCTTAGAAAGGGTCTGGATGAAAGGCACCATATGATCTACCTCAGCAGATGCCTTCTCTGATATTGACGATTGGAAAAAATTCATGAAGCTGATCAAACTAAAGAATATCTCTAACAAATAAAATAATTATATGAACCTGAGTACGTCCACGATGCATGGAACCGTGGACGAACTGCAGCCAAGCTAGCTAGCTCCCCGGATGTCCTACAAATATATGCACCAAGCAAGAGTGTCTTCGAACACAAGTCTTCAAGCAGCCCTTTGTCGTCCCCATCCTATCTATTCCACAGCTTTCCACCTATTCTAGTCCATATAGCATCCTGACCAGCTCATGCAATATGACTCTTGGTACGCTGGTTATAGTTATCATGGCCACCTTGCTGTTGTATTTTCTCAAAAAAATCAAAAGAGCGGTATTGTCCCAGCGGCAACAGGCACGACGAGGTATGCTGCCCCCGGGGCCTGCCACACTGCCCATCATTGGGAACATGCACCAGATGATTTGGAACAAGCCAGCAGTGTTCCGGTGGATCCATCGCCTTCTCAAGGAGATGAACACCGACATCATGTGCCTTCGTCTCGGGGCTACTCATGTCATTGTTGTGGCATGCTCGGAGATAGCTTGTGAGGTACTCCGGAAGAAGGATGAAGTTTTCGCCTCCCGTCCCACCACCTTCGCCTCGGGAACAGTCAGCTTTGGGTACAAGGGCTCCGTCTTGTCACCGCATGGAGAGCAGTGGAAGAAGATGAGGCGCGTCCTCACCTTGGAGATCCTCACCCCGTCCATGGAGCAGAAGCTCCACCACCTACGGAAGGAGGAGTATGACCACCTTGTAAGGTACGCTAACAACACCGCTTGTTATGGCATGATGCCACATGCAAAAAACATTGTTAACGTGCGCCATGTGGCACAACATTTCTGTTGTAACCTGATAAGAAGGCTTGTGTTCGGTAAGAGATACTTTAGCAACCTACCATCTTCGTCGACTAATGGACCTGGATATGAGGAGGAGGCACATGTTGCCGCTCTTTTCACGGCCCTCAACCATGTGTACAGCTTCTGTGTGTCTGACTACATCCCAGCCCTGGTAGGCCTCGACTTGGATGGTCATGAGGAGGTTTCCATGGATGTCATGAGAACAATTAACCGGTTGCATGACCCTATCATACGGGAACGGATCCATGAAAGGTCATCCACTCTTGAGAAAGGTGGTGAAGATAAAGGGGCTAGAGACTTTCTGGATGTCCTAGTTCATCTTAAAGATGCAGAGGGACAACCGTTGCTCTCACTACAAGAAATAAGAGCCCAAACAGTGGTTAGTAGGATCTACCTCAACAGAAAGTTCATTCACTATTCTTCAAGCATACTCCGTCTATAAAGAAATATAAGAGCGTCTAGATCTATCTAGACGCTCTTATATTTCTTTACGGAGGGAGTATATTACATACGCATTGACCTTTTTCTTCTTGTATTGTATTTATTGCTTTATTTATTCCAACATCGACCGATGTAGGAAATGGTGCTTGCAGCAGTCGACTACCCATCAAATGCGGTTGAGTGGGCGCTCGCCGAGATGATTAACAGGCCGGAGATCATGCAAAAAGTGATAGATGAACTCGACGCTGTCGTTGGTAAAGATAGACTTGTCCAGGAGTCTGACATTCCTCGGCTAAATTATCTCAAATCGTGTATCCGGGAGGCCTTCCGCATACACACATACCATGCTCTTAATTTACCCCATGTTGCAATGGTGGACACCACTATCGCCGGCTACACCATCCCAAAGGATAGCCACATCCTTTTAAGCCGGCTTGGACTTGGCCGAAACCCCAAGATCTGGAGCGAACCACTTGAGTTTCGCCCTGAGAGGCATTTGAATACCGTGAATGTTCTTCTCACTGAGCCGGGCCTACGTTTCATTTCTTTTAGCAGTGGGAGAAGGGGTTGTCCTGGGATTTCACTTGGTACCTCGATCACAATGATGTTATTTGCAAGAATGCTGCAGGCCTTCACTTGGACAAAACCTGTAGGCGTTAAAAATATCAGTCTGCAGGAAGGCAATGCAAGCCTTGCCCTACTTGAACCCCTTGTTTTGCAAGCTCAACCGCGGCTGGCCGCGTATCTCTATATATGATATAATTAGTAGATTGAATCATTTTTCTCAATTATATATTGGTAATATTACCTGGAACTATGTGTGCAAAATGTCATGAGGCAGCATTTAGTCCTTGGCAATATACTAGATACTACATTTGTGCGGAAATAAAGAAACAACCGATGATTCATGATATAATTAATGTAACTTGCATTTGCGAGGGCATCATCTTTACTGTATCCCGTCTTTTAGCTGTGAGCATGTGAGTGACTATCAGTCATGGTCACTGGCCGGTCTTCAATGGCTTGGCTACATATGGTCATGTACTGCAGAAAGATTCTCTCTCTGTGAAGAAGAATCAAATCAATCATGCTCTCTGAATCACGCGTTAACTTGTGGTTGTCGGGAGGACGTATGAGAATGTCACTCTATATATGGTGACTTGGAATGCGCGCGCGTGTGTGCGTGAGACAGAGAGACTTAATGGCCGCTCCCAGGCTCAGTTTGTGGTTGTTGATAGTATGTACCATGATTGCTATGTACTCCCTCTGTTCTTAAATACTACTCCCTCTGTTCAAAATGATGACCCAACTTTGTACTAAAGTTAGTAAAAAGTTGAGACATCTATTTTGGAACGGAGGGAGTACAAGTCTTTCTAGAGATTTCAACATGGACTGCATACGGATGCATATAGACATAGTTTAGAGTGTAGATTCATTCATTTCACTCCGTATGTAGTCAGTACGTAGTCCATATTTAGAAAAGGAGGCAGTAGTCCACAGTGGCAATATGTACGATCATGTATAACAGACAGACAGCATGTGTGTGTGTGGACGAGAGAAGAAAAGAGAACATTCAAAGCAGCGTGGGTGTGTGGACGAGAGAAGAGAAGGGAACATTCAAAGCAAACACAGTTGCACGACGATCACGGGATGATTTGTGGTCGTTGAGAGAGAGTGCGTACAAGGTTGTCACATCTGCTGTATATCACACGAGATACCTCTATATATCCCGCGGCCACATATATGCAAACTTGGAAAATGAGAGAGATAGAGACACAGAGAGAGAGAGAGATGTACGATGCCTTGAAAGGAGAGAGAGAGAGAGAGAGAGAGAGAGAGAGAGAGAGAGAGAGAGAGAGAAACATATGCCCAATTTAAGAATGGGACGATAAAACGTTCCAAGCAAACCACTCAGCGACGTTTTAAGAATGGGACAACAAAACGTTTGGTGCATAGTCCATTTTCAGAATGAGAAAGTTAGCTGGCAAAACGTTTCATTTTTAGGTTTAGAGCCGAACGGCTTGCCTAAATGCTTGAGGGTGGAATTGTATTCTTGACCTCAAGTGTTTGGTCCTTATAGCCAATAGCCAAGTAGACCAACAACTTTTTTTTGTACGTCTTGTAACCCGTAGCTTATTTGTATGTACGCAACACAACCAAGATCACTGGCCCAATTTAAAATAAGTCGTAAAATGGTAGATGAGGAGACTTGCCGTAGGACAATTTGTTCATCACCCTAGGAACGAGGTTGATGTCAGTGTTTCTCGTCAGATCCAACGGTCATGGTCTACCAGGCCATGATGGTAATAAGTTAGCACATACTGTTACTGGCATTCTTATGCTCATATGCTACAACTATCAATATGACAACTATGTGTGCCAGGTGCATATGCTACAGTCACCAACGAGACAATTATTAAGTTACCCAATTGTATTCTTACCAATATGATTATTTTGTAGTTACACAGTTGCAAATGTCATCGTTACCAACATGGAAATTATGTAGTTACCCAGTTATTCATGCTATAATTAGTAATATCACACAAATATGTTACCAAGTTGCCCACGTTACAGTTTTTTTTTTTGAACTTTGCCCACGTTACAGTTACCCACACAACACAACTTGCTACAAGATAACTGTTGATTGGGGGTTAACTGTAGAGAGAACTACCTGAATAAAGGCAAACCATCTATTGGAGATCTTGTTATTATACACTACCAACAATATTTGTTGTCATTATATCTGCAGGCAAAGCACAAGCATGGCACATTGCTTGACGGGACCGTGTATGGCGCGAGAATGAAATATTTGGGTCCAAACGCGCTGGCATGAAAGAGGGCGCGAGGGACCAATATAATTCGGACCAAAATAATTATATTTGTGGCCCCAACTTGTTCTGCCACAAATCAAAGCCTCCTCTCAAGACCTCCTCCCCGGCCAACATCTTTGTCGACCCCCTCTACCCTCGACCGCGCCCACCACAGCCGAACCCCTCCGCCAACATGTCCGACCGTTGATCTTTTTGTGAGCTCTCATGATATTTATCTCCATGTGTATTGTGTGAAAATATGTACAACAGACTGAAGAGAGGGGATGCATCATCTTCCATAGATATCTGCATGTCATGCATCTTCCATAGATATCCGCATGTCAGAGAAATGTCTGATGACCAAGAGTCTCACAAAGCTTTGGATGACCTTATCATGGATGTTTGAAAGTCAATTAACGAAGACAACTACCAAGATTGCTGGTTTCCTAGACCTTTTGCCAAGATATGGGTGAATTTGGCCCAAATATCACATTGTGCTTACCAAGGTGGGGTTGGCTTCTTGGCACCTTATGGTGAGACCAAAATCAAATCAGTGAATTGTTCTTGGGACCTTTCATAAGCGACAAAATAATTATTAATCTGCAAAAAAAAGCAGTAACTATTGATAGGTGTCTAATTTCTTTCAATGCATAATAGATACAATGTAGAGTCCTGGTGGGTGGTGTGCAGGGCTAATGTTTTGTAGGTGTTGATTTGTTTCATAGTAGAGCAATATAAATGAGTATTGCATAATAGATACAATGTAGTCTTGGTGGGTGGTGTGCAGGGCTAATATTTTGTAGGTGTTGATTTGTTTCATAGTAGAGCAATATAAATGAGTATGTCTTTGATCCAGATTTTCAGCGGTGACACAAGAAACCGTGTATTCAATTGATGTGCGCAATGTTTCATATGGCAATAGTTATCCTTTCTTCAGTTTTATGGTAATATTTATGCTTACCATACTACCACAGTGACAGCATAATGATTTGTGTCTTTGCGTGCGCATAATTTACATCAAGTACGTCTGCTGCTTAGGTTTGCATCAAGACTCTAGCTTACGTGTGCGCTAGCGTCTATGGCAACAGAGAAGATCAACACTGACAACGACAATCGTACAACTATATGTGCATCTAGTAAGTCCTAGTGACCCTTTTTTGAGAGGAGGGAGGCCCTCCTATTTTTTATTTTATTTTCTGAAGGAGGCTCTCCTATTTGCTTGCACGTGAATCGGAATTTGACGAGATATTTTGTTTTTTAAACAAATAAAAAACAATTGATGAGAGTTTCTTAGCGGTTCAACCAAGTTTTATTGCTAGAATTCCACATATTGTGGTATAAGAATCGGATCGTGGGGCTCAGACAACCAAACGTGTAGTCCCTGATGAAAGGAATGTGAAAACTTGGCTAATCTATCTGCGTGGATATTTGCAGCTCTACCTTCGAAAGAAATATTACAGTTGAAAGATAATGCCTTAGGCTTGATCTCACTAATGATAGATCCATATCCTCTGTTGCTACCTTTGTCAATGTCATTGATCACCTGCTTCGTGTCTTAGGCTATGATGAAGTTTTGTAGCATCAGATCTTCTTGAAGAAAATATGCCCTAGAGGCTATAATAAAGTTGTTATTTATATTTCCTTATATCATGATAAATGTTTATTATTCATGCTGGAATTGTATTAACCAGAAACTTAGTACATGTGTGGATACATAGAAAAAACAAAGTGTCCCTAGTATGCCTGTACTTGACTAGCTCGTTAATCAAAGATGGTTATGTTTCCTGACCATAGACATGTGTTGTCATTTGATGAACGGATCACATCATTAGAGAATGATGTGATGGACAAGACCCATCTGTTAGCTTAGCATAATGATCATTAAGTTTTATTGCTATTGCTTTCTTCATGACTTATACATGTTCCTCTGACTATGAGATTATTCAACTCCCGAATACTAGAGGAACACCTTGTGTGCTATCAAACGTCAAAATAACTGGGTGATTATAAAGATTCTCTACAGGTGTCTCCGAAGGTGTTTGTTGAGTTGGCATAGATCGAGATTAGGATTTGTCACTCCGTGTATCAGAGAGGTATCTCTGGGCCCTCTCGGTAATGCTCATCACTATAAGCCTTGCAAGCAATGTGACTAATGAGTTAGTTACGGGATGATGCATTATGGAACAAGTAAAGAGACTTGCCGGTAACGAGATTGAACTAGGTATGAAGATACCGACAATCGAATCTCAGGCAAGTAACATACCGATGACAAAGGGAACAACGTATGTTGTTATGCGGTTTGACCAATAAAGATCTTCGTAGAATATGTAGGAACCAATATGAGCATCCACGAGAGACTGACCACATTGTTAAGGTCCTGAAGGAAATAGGCATGGCGTCCACCACCCTCTCCTATCCCACCTCTCTCCCCTCCCACCTGCTGTCCACCAACAATGGCGATCTCTAGCTTCAACCACCATGGAAGGCCTACTACATTGGGATTTTGCTCCTGGTTTGTCCCTGGCCGATCAGGTGAGACTAGTTTGGATCTACAGTGCACTTCTCTCCTTCCCGAGACACCAATGAGTTTTTTTTTGTGGTCTCTTTCTCATCGGCTTCCTTCCCTCTCACGAATGACTCGATTGGATTGGCATTGCAATGTTGCCATGGGGGAATTTGCTCTGATTTCAATGTTGTTGCCCTTTCCTCATGATCATTTCGTTTCTCTATGGCAAACAACAAAGTGGGGAATTTCAATTTATGGTTTAAAGATCGTGTTTGGCCAGACTTTGTATGTCATTTCCATCTGTTCAATGGCCGTTTTGCTAAGCGTTCTCTTCTTCACATTGACATGCGGATCAAGAGTTGGTCGAGGTTTTGAATCTTAAGCCTGTGGCCATATCTGCTTCTCTGGATTTTTTGAGGGAGGGGCAGTCTAATGATCACTCATCGGCCAAAGAGCTCAGCAAGTTTAATCTTGTTAATTTGAAGCATTGGAATTTTTCTAGCAAGAATGATCATGAAGCTTCTACTTCCTCGTTGGTGAAGAACAAAGACAATATTCAAATTCAATTTTGTTCGATTCCACCGCCACCTCAGCAGTGCAACATCAGCGCCCTGACCGCTACCAACCTGGCATTAATTGACCATTATCTTGCCTAGGCAGAGTCGGAGGAGGATACGGTTATTGAGTGCATATTATTTGGGCAATTCAAATTCACATTGCATGTCCAGTACCCACCTTTGCCCAAATGTTTCCTCAAGTCTGCTTTCTGTTATGCCCCTCCTTATGACATGTGGGCCCCGCTCCTCAGCTCTCAGCATCAGGCGGATTTGGCCCAAGAAGAATATTCGGCTGAAGACATTAATTCTCTTGCCGCTAATTGGGCTGCTCTTTGTGCTAGATGCCTTCAATGGGGGCACACCAGGATCACTTGCCAAGCCTGTCTCATTTGCATTAATTGCTCGGGGCCGGATCACAAAACCAAAATTGCCCAAAACGCTGCAACCGTGACACTCGCCCCCTGCCTGAGTCAACCAAGGAGACTGCTATTATTCCGTCACGATTTCTGGGCCATCCTTTTTCCACCCAAACTATGACCAAACCTCAGAGGAAAACCGTCTGATGTGATGCTTGTGGCTACTACGGGCACGTGGCACGATCCTGTCGCCGAGCCATTTTCCAAAGGAAATGGAAATGGATTGCCAAGGCAACATTGCCACCCCCCCCCTCCATTCACGCTTCGGCTTCCACCTCGAAAACCCAATAGGCCTCGCCCCGCCTCGTCCCATCGCCGCAGTCTGCCACACTGCTGCCTCCACCTTCATTGTCGTCGCATCCACATCCCCCTTCATCGACCCTTTCTCCACTACTCTGCTCCGCGGCAATGGAAAACTACCCGCTCAACCCAGTGCCATTCCTCCCGCCGGGTTTCACTGTCGAGCCAGGGCCGGCAGATCGACTCGTGTGCAGTGGCATGGTGGTCGGCCCGATTGCTCCGTTGAGCCATGAATTTCTGGCCATTACTGAAGCCAGTGCATATGTGCCGCTGCATCGCTGAGCCACCATCCGCAACGAGATCGTTCATCTTCTTCAGGAATCCCAGCTCTTTACCACTGAGGTCAGTGATCACCCTTTTGGCATTGGGGTTTTTGGATTCGTAGATTCTTTCATGCGAGATACTATGGTGAATACCCAGCTTGAGCTTGAAGAAGAGGACTTGTTGATTACTTTTGTCCCGCACAACGAGGCTCTGAACAGAAGAACCACATATTTTGGGCCTGAGGTTTGGATCATGATGTTTGGTTTTCCATATGATTGCCGAACAGACTACTACATCACTAAGGCTCTGGGAGGGTATGGATCTTTGGTTTCTTGGTATAACCCTCATCAGGACCGCAGGTTTATCCTTCTGAAGGCCAGAGTTATTAGCTTGCGCCTCATCCCAAAGAGCTTTGTGGTCTGGCAGCTTGGCGATGCGCGTGATTGTTGGACAGTCCATATCACAATGCTTCGCAGTAACGACTAGAACGGACTCCTCCCTGAGGTTCCTGCTGCTGGTGAGGAACAGCCACCTCCAGATGGCAACCTGCACCCACCGTTTGGCCCGAAGATCACTGCCGAGCAGCTCTATCACCAACAACTGCACAATTGGCTCGTTCAGAACGGTGCCCCCGGAGCCGACAATAATGCGGGAGCTGCCAATGGTGCCCCTATTCACCAGGTGAATGCCAACACTGGCTAGGATGTCTGGCCTGCGCCTGCTGCTCCTCCTCTGCCACCCACGCCACCCCATTTTGTGAACTATCAAGTCTGGTTTGCTGCGTAGGGTCTGACAGTACAGCATGGTCTTGTTCCTGAAAACAAACTACTTGACAATGCATTCCAGGCTTGGAATGATTCTATTAACCAGTTTGACAGCACAAGCTCGACTTAGTCTGACATGTACTTCATGCCGGATCAGACAATGCAATTGATTGACAACCCCACAGCTGAATCGCTTACCATCTCTCTAGAGATACATGAACAATGTGTTAGGTTTGGTTTATTAGCACAAGGTGATGAGATCCTCTCTAGGCTGCTGAATGACCCAATCCCGCGCCTCAATCTCAAAACTTTCATATTTCAGTCTGTTAGTCCTATGATTGCTTCATTTGGGCCTTGGAGGGAGGGGTTTGGCTTGTGATCTAACCCGCTGCAGCTCTCTGTTTTGGTCACGCATGACGCTGACGGTCTAAACTTTTCCCAGCAATCTAGCTCTATCAACGCTCTGACGCATTCTTCAGTTATCATCGAGGAACTGTCTCAACCTGTTCTCGCTGACAGCTCCACTACATCTCCAGCGCTGCCCATTCAGTCTGATGTTTCTGGGGAACCTGAACAGGCTGAGCTGATCATTGCCCCTGCTGTTGATGTGGACACTGCCACACTGGCTTCTACGGCTACACTAGCACGCGCTCTCGCAGGACCAGGGCTGCTGCTCCCATCTCCACAACTGAAGTGCGTCGCAGCCTCCGCTCCAACAAGTATGATGGGTTCAAGGTACCTCCCCTCTTTGACATTCGCAAGAATATTTCCAAGGTTAAGCCCCGTGTCATTCCATCTATTGGCACATCTTCTTCTGCTGCCTCTGCTGCTGGTCGAATCCCACCCCCAACTCCTATAGCTACTCTGTAGGACATTGGAGTTAATAGATGTGCTATACCAGCTTCTGTTCTTTCTGAAGAAGCCCTGTTAGTTGAACCTGCTGCGGTGTCTGCCTCTGCCGAGTCTGCCAATGCCATGGACGATCAGGGAGAAGATCTCTCCCGCAACTCTGCTTAGCTTGGATCTCTCTATGTCACTGCTGAGCTGCTGGAACGTGCTCTCATGGGACATCAGAGGGCTCAATTCTGAGAAGAAGCAACTGACCCTGAATAATGCTATTTCTGCCAGTGGTTGTGCCGTTGTTTGTCTTCAAGAGACTAAGATGCCTGATGTTACTTTTGCGTTTATTAAAACTTGCTATCCTAAACAATTTGATCGTTTTGCTTTTGTCCCCTCGCGTGGCGCCTCTTGAGGGCTACTTACGATTGGGAAGAGTTCGGTTTTCTCGAGCACGGTAGTTTCGTATGATCCCTTTGCGTTAGTCATCGATTTTGTCAGTATTCAATCCTCTCAACATTGGACGTTAGTTAACGTTAATGGGCCGTGTACGGGTTCAGATAGAGATGTTTTCACACGGTGGCTTTATGATGTTCACATCCCCAATGGCTAAGACTGGTTGTTTCTGGGAGATTTTAATTACATGAGAGCTCCGGACAATCGTAATAAACCAGGGGGGAATATTCATGACATGATTACATTCAATGACATCATTCATAAGCAACAACTTATTGAATTACCAGTGAAAGGGAGGGCATACACGTGGAGTAACATGCAAACTGACCCATTGCTCGAACAGATAGACTAGTTCTTCACATCTCTGCATTGGACTAATGTGTACCCCAAGACGCTCGTTAAACCCCTTGGCAAGCCAGTATCGGATCACATTCCTTGTGTTGTTTCTATTGAGACCAAAATACCCTAATCCAAGCTCTTTCATTTTGAATCTTATTGGATCCTTCATCCAGGGTTTATGGACACTGTTAGAGATGTGTGGAATCGCCCAATTAGGGATGCAAACGCTGCCACTGTCCTTTGCCAGAAATTCAAAGCTCTTGGGCATGCTTTGAAAATTTGGAGTAAGAGTATTTCTCGTCTTTCGGTGGCTATCACGAACTGCAACACTGTCTTAGCGGATTTGGATGAGCTTGAGAATAAAAGAAACTTGTCTACCCCTGAAATGAACTTTAGATCCATCCTGAAGGCACACCTGCTGACTTTGCTCAAATACCAAAAACTATATTGGAAAAAGCGCTGCACTATTTGTTGGATCAAATTCGGAGATGAAAACTCAAAAACATTTCAAGTAGTGGCCACGGAGCGGTATCACCAAAACAATATCTCTTCCTTTAAGATTGATGATGGCACACTGATTGACAATCACCCAGCCAAAGAAGCCCTTTTATTTCAAACCTACAAAACCCGTCTTGGGACGGTTTCCCCCTCAGACATGAAATTTGATCTTCCATCCATCATTCCTCGTGCGAACAATCTTCCATCCATCATTCAGCTCACGTCTCCTTTCACTCATGAGGAAATTGACAATGTCGTCAAGGATATGACGCCTGACCGTGCACCTGGCCCGGATGGTTTTAGTGGAGCTTTTCTGAACGCATGTTGGCCAATCATTTGACATGACTTCTATGCCCTTTGTGATCAGTTCTATGATGGTACACTGGACGTGACAAGTATTAACGATGGTCTTATCACTCTCGTACCAAAGATCAACTCCCCTGAGACGGTTAATGATTACAGGCCTATAACGTTGCTAAATTGTTGCCTCAAGTTACTTACCAAACTACTAGCTGATAGACTCCAACATTTCATCCTCAGGCTTGTCCACCGTAACCAATATGGATTTATCAAGGGGCGCACTATCCAAGACTGTCTTGCATGGGCATATCAATACCTATACCAATGCCAAAGCTCAGGCCGACCAATCATTTTACTTAAGCTCGATTTTGCCAAGGCTTTTGATACAATTGCACATGAACCAATGATTCGCATTATGCAGCAAATGGGATTTAATGATAAGTGGATCTCTTGGATCAAGTGCCTCTTCTCCTCGGGCCGCTCGTCCGTTCTTCTTAATGGTGTTCCCGGCCGGCAATTCGTTTGCCGTTGTGGGGTGAGGCAAGGCGACCCCTTGTCCCCCCTAATCTTTGTCCTTGCAACTGAACTATTGCAAGCCGTAGTTAATGATGCTTTCCGATGTGGAGATCTTTTTTTGCCCTTCACTTGCAACGGTCAACATGACTTCCCGGTGATTCAGTACGCTGACGACACCCTCCTTGTCCTTCCGGTCTGCCCGCATCAAGCGCTCCGTGTCAAGGAAATTCTTTCTGACTACGTGTCCTCAATTGGACTCAAGATTAATTTTCATAAGTCAACACTCATTCCAATCAACCTTGATGCAACCACCACGTCTGGACTTGCCAACATCTTTGAGTGCAATGTAGGCACCATGCCTTTCACCTACCTTGGCCTTCCGCTTGGCACTACCAAACCCACCATACATGAGCTCATGCCCTTACTTTGCAAAATGGAGTGTTGCCTCACTGCCATGATCGCCATGATGTCTTATGGGGGGCGCCTCTCCTGGCTCAACGCGTCTGTCACCTCCCTTCTGGTATTTGCCATGTACACACTCAAGTTCCCTCCTAAACTGATTGAAATCTTTGACAAGATTAGAAGGAGATGTTTATGGACGAAGAAAACTGAGCAAGGTGACAAGTGCAATTCTTTGGCTGCTTGGGATATGGTCTGCAAACCCAAGAGCAAAGGTGGATTACGAATGATTGATATTAAAATCCACAATGAAGCTCTCTTGCTGAAGTTTCTGCACAAGTTCTATAACAAACTTGACATTCCTTGGGTTAACATGCCTTGGGATAATCAGTACGTCAACCAAGTGCCGCATGTTGTGGATTCAGTCTGGTCCTTTTGGTGGAAAGATATCCTCAAGTTATCGCCGATCTACCAAGGAATTTCACATGTGCAAGTGGTTGATGGCTCGACCACGCTGCTCTGGAAAGATTTGTGGTCCAATGACGTGCTACAGGCATCGCATCCCTGCTATGTCTTGATCTTGCGTTGGTTTTCCTTGAAGAGGAAAGGGTGATGCAGCAATAGTAGCGTGAGTATTTCCCTCGGTTTTTGGGAACCAAGGTATCAATCCAGTAGGAGGCTCCTCAAAAGTCCCAAACACCTTGATACGTCTCCAATGTATCTATAATTTATGAAGCATTCAAGCTATTTTATTATCTGTTTTGAATGATTACGGGCTTTATTATACACTTTTATATTACTTTTGGGACTAACCTATTAACCGGAGGCCCAACCCATATTGTTGTTTTATTGCCTGTTTCAGTATTTCGAGGAAAAGGAATATCAAACGGAGTCCAAACGGAATGAAACCTTCGGCAGCGTGATTTTTTGGAAGAATATGATCCGGGAGACTTGGAGTTCACGCCAGAAGATCCTCGAGGAGGCCACGAGATAGGAGGGCGCCCCCCCCCCCTACTGGGCGCGCCCCCCTGTCTCGTCGGCCCCTCGAGCACCTCCCGACCAACTTCTTTCGCCTATATAAGCCTACGTACCCTAAAAACATCGAATATCAAGATAGATCAGGAGTTCCGCCACCGCAAGCCTCTGTAGCCACCAAAAACCTCTCGGGAGCCCGTTCCGGCACCCTGCCGGAGGGGGAACCCATCACCGGTGGCCATCTTCATCATCCCAGCGCTATCCATGATGAGGAGGGAGTAGTTCACCCTCGGGGCTGAGGGTATGTACCAGTAGCTATGTGTTTGATCTCTCTCTCTCTCTCTCGTGTTCTCTCTATGGCACGATCTTGATGTATCGTGAGCTTTGTTATTGTAGTTGGATCATATGATGTTTCTCTCCCTCTACTCTCTTGTGATGAATTGAGTTTCCCTCTTGAAGTTATCTTATCGGATTGAGTCTTTATTTGAGAACACTTGATGTATGTCTTGCCGTGTTTATCTGTGGTGACAATGGGATTTCACGTGCCACTTGATGTATGTTTTGGTGACTAACTTGCGGGTTCCGCCCATGAACCTATGCATAGGGGTTCGCACACGTTTTCTTGACTCTCCGGTAGAAACTTTGGGGCACTCTTTGAAGTACTTTGTGTTGGTTGGATGAATCTGAGATTGTGTGATGCATATCGTATAATCATGCCCACGGATACTTGAGGTGACAATGGAGTATCTAGGTGACATTAGGGTTTTGGTTGATTTGTGTCTTAAGGTGTTATTCTAGTATGAACTCTTGAACCGATTGATCCGAAAGAATAACTTTGAGGTGGTTTCGTACCCTACCATAATCTCTACGTTTGTTCTCCGCTATTAGTGGCTTTGGAGTGACTCTTTGTTGCATGTTGAGGGATTGTTATATGATCTATCTATGTTATTATTGTTGAGAGAACTTGCACTAGTGAAAGTATGAACCCTAGGCCTTGTTTCCTATCATTGCAATACTGTTTACGCTCACTTTTATCTGTAGTTACCTTGCTGTTTTTATATTTTCAGATTACAAATACCTTTATCTACTATCCATATTGCACTTGTATCACCATCTCTTCGCCGAACTAGTGCACCTATACAATTTACCATTGTATTGGGTGTGTTGGGGACACAATAGACTCTTTGTTATTTGGTTGCAGGGTTGTTTTGAGAGAGACCATCTTCATCCTACGCCTCCCACGGATTGATAAACCTTAGGTCATCCACTTGAGGGAAATTTGCTACTGTCCTACAAACCTGTGCATTTGCAGGCCCAACAAAGTCTACAAGAAGAAGGTTGTGTAGTAGACATCACAGCTACACAAACAAACAAAGAACTCGCAACCAACGCAATAAAGGGGTTGTCAATTCCTTCATGGCCGCTTGCGAAAGTGAGATCTGATAGAGATAGTATGATAAGATAAATATATTTTTGGTATTTTATAATATAGATTGGAAAAGTAAAGATGCAAATAAATGTAGATTGAAAGCTTATATGATAAAAGATAGACCCGGGGGCCATAGGTTTCACTAGTGGCTTCTCTCAAGATAGCATAAGTATTACGGTGGGTGAACAAATTACTGTCGAGCAATTGATAGAAAAGTGAATAATTATGAGATTATCTAGGCATGATCATGTATATAGGCATCACATCCGCGACAAGTAGACTGACTCCTGCCTGCATCTACTACTATTACTCCACACATCGACCGCTATCCAGCATGCATCTAGAGTATTAAGTTCATAAGAACAGAGTAACGCATTAAGAAAGATGACATGATGTAGAGGGATAAACTCATGCAATATGATATAAACCCCATCTTTTTATCCTCGATGGCAACAATACAATACGTGCCTTGCAACCCCTATTGTCACTGGGTAAGGACACCGCAAGATTGAACCCAAAGCTAAGCACTTCTCCCATTGCAAGAAAGATCAATCTAGTAGGCCAAACCAAATTGATAATTCGAAGAGACTTACAAAGATAACTCAATCATACATAAAAGAATTCAGAGGAGGGATCCAAATATTTCTCATAGATAAACTTGATCATAAACCCACAATTCATTGGATCTCGACAAACACACCGCAAAAAGAGTTACATCGAATAGATCTCCAAGAAGGTTGAGGAGAACATGGTATTGAGATCCAAAAAGAGAGAAGAAGCCATCTAGCTAATTAGTATGGACCCAAAGGCCTGTGGTAAACTACTCACAACTCATCGGAGGGGCTATGGTGTTGATGTAGAAGCCCTCCGTGGTCGATTCACCCTCCGGCATAGCGCCGACGAAGGCTCCAAGATGGGATCTCGCGGATACAGAAGGTTACGGCAGTGGAAATTGTTTTTCGTTGGGTCCCTGGATGTTTTCAGCGTACATGGGTATATATAGGAGGAATAGGTTGGTGGCCGCCCGAGGGGCCCACGAGATAGGGGGTGCACCCTGTAGGGGTGGGCGCGCCCTCCACCCTCGTGGCCGCCTCGGCTGCTTCTTGGCTTGCACTCCAAGTCCTCTAGATCACGTTCGTTCCAAAAATCACGCTTCCGAAGGTTTCATTCCGTTTGGACTCCGTTTGATATTCCTTTTCTTCGAAATACTAAAATAGGCAAAAAAACAGCAATACGGGCTAGGCCTCCGGTTAGTAGGTTAGTCCCAAAAATGATATAAATGTGTAAAATAATGCCCATAAACATCCAAAAGGGGTAACATGATAGCATGGAACAATCAAAACTTATAGATACGTTGGAGACGTATCAAGCATCCCCAAGCTTAATTCCTGCTCGTCCTCGAGTCGGTAAATGATAAAAATAGAATTTTTTATGTGGAATGCTACCTAGCATAATTCTCAATGTAATTTTCTTTATTGTGGCATGAATGTTCAGATCCAAATGATTCAGAATAAAAGTTCATATTGACATAAGAAATAGTAATACTTCAAGCATACTAATCAAAGCAATCATGTCTCCTCAAAATAACATGGCTAAAGAAAGTTCATCCCTACAAAATAATATAATTAGGCTATGCTTCATTTTCGTCACACAAAAATGCTCCCAAATTCTAGACCCCCGATGACAAGCCAAGCAATTGTTTCATACTTAAATAATCTCAAACTTTTTCAACTTTCATGCAATACATGAGCATGACCCATGGATATAGCACTATGGGTGGAATAGAATATGATGATGGGGATTGTGTGGAGAAGACAAAAAAGGAGAAAGTCTCACATTGACGAGGATAATCAACGGGCTATGGAGATGCCCATCAATTGATGTCAACATGAGGAGTAGGGATTGCCATGCAACAGATGCACTAGAGCTATAAATGTATGCAAGCTCAACAAAAGAAAATTAGTGAGTGTGCATCCAACTTGCTTGCTCACGAAGACCTAGGGCATTTTGGGGAAGCCCATCGTAGGAATATACAAGCCAAGTTCTATAATGAAAAATTCCCACTAGTATATGAAAGTGACAACATATGAGACTCACTATATGAAGAACATGGTGCTACTTTGAAGCACAAGCGTGGAAAAAAGATAGTAACATTGCCCTCTTTTTATTTATTCTCTTTTTTTATTTTTATTTTTTTGGGCCTTTCTTTTTTTGGCCTTTCTTTTTTTTCTTTTGGCCTTTCTTTTTTAGGGACAATGATTTAATAATGATGATCATCACACTTTTATTAATTTACAACACATGAATTACAACTCAAAACTACAACAAGATATGACTCTATATCAATGACTCCGGCGGTGTACTGGGATGGGCAATGAATCAAGAGTGACATGTATGAAAAATTATGCAAAGTGGCCTTGCCACAAATACGATGTCAACTACATGATCATGCAATGGCAATATGACAATAGTAATACGTGTCATGATGATAAACGGAATGGTGGAAAGTTGCACGGCAATATATCTCGGGATGGCTATGGAAATGCCATAATAGGTAGGTATGGTGGCTGTTTTGAGGAAGATATAAGGAGTTTTATGTGTGATAAAGCGTATCATATGACGGGTTTGGATGCACCAGCGAAGTCTTCGCCAACTCTCAAGGTGAGAAAGGGCAATGCACGGTACCGAAGAGGCAAGCAATGATGGAAAGGTAAAAGTGCGTATAATCCATGGACTCAACATTAGTCAAAATAACTCATATACTTATTGCAAAAATCTACAAGTCATCAAAAACCAAGCACTACGCGCATGCTCCTAGGGGGATAGATTGGTAGGAAAAGACAATCGCTCATCCCCGACCGCCCCTCATAAGGATGCACAATTCAAGGACACCTCATGTTTCAAATTTGTTACACAACTTTAACCATACGTGCATGCTATGAGACCTGCTAACTTCAACACAAGCATTCTTTAAATTCATAATCACCCAACTATCATGACTTTAATATCACTACCTCCATATCTCAAAACAATTATCAAGTATCAAATTGATCATAGCATCCAATTCACTTCCTATGATAGTTTTTATTATACCCAACTTGGATGCCTACCATTCTAGGACCAATTTTATAACCATAGAAAATACCATGCTGTTCTAAGAGACTCCCAAAATAATATAATTGAAGCATGAGAGACTAGCAATTTCTACAAAATTAAGCCACCGCCGTGCTCTAAAAGATATAAGTGAAGCACTAGAGCAAAAACTATCTAGCTCAAAAGATATAAGTGAAGCTCATAGAGTATTCTAATAAATTATAATCAAGTGGGCTTCTCCCAAAAGGTGTGTACAGCAAGGATGATTGTGGAAACTAAAAAGAAAATACTAATATCATACACGACACTCCAAGCAAAACACATATCATGTGGCGAATAAAAATATAGCTCCAAGTAAAGTTACCAATAAACAAAGACGAAAGAGGGGATGCCTTCCGAGGGCATCCCCAAGCTTAGGCTTTTGGCTATTACTGAATATCTTGGGGTTCCATGGGCATCCCCAAGCTTAGGCTCTTGCCACTCCTTATTCCATAGTCCATCAAATCTTTACCCAAAACTTGAAAACTTCACAACACAAAACTCAACAGGAAATCTCATAAGCTCCGTTAGTGAAAGAAAGCAAAACCACCACATAAGGTACTGTAATGAACTCATTCTTTATTTATATTGGTGTTAAACCTACTGTATTTCAAGTTCTCTATGGCTCATACCACTTAATACTAGCCATAGATGCATCAAAATAAGCAAACAACACACGAAAAACAGAATTTGTCAAAAACAGAACAGTCTGTAGCAATCTGTAACCCACGAATACTTATGGAACTCTAACAAACATACCAAAATAGGAAGTCCTGGAAAATTTGTCTATTGATCTACAGCACAAAGAATCAACGCAAAAGCACGTTTCTGTGATTTAACAAAACTAATTTCGTGCGTGCAAAGTTTCTGTTTTTCAGCAGAATCAAATTAACTATCACCATAGGTTATCCTATAGGTTCTACTTGGCACAAACACTAATTAAAACATAAAAACACATCTAAACAGAAGGTAGATGCAAAATTTATTACTAAATATAAACAAAAACAAAAAACACAAATAAAATTGGGTTGCCTCCCAACTAGCGCTATCGTTTAACGCCCCTAGCTAGGCATAAAAGCGAAGATAGATCTAAGTGGTGCCATCTTTGGCACTCAATTCCTCAATAGAGCACTTATAACTTTTAGTGGTTTCTCCCTTTTTAGCAATGATTAAACCTTTAGGAAAAAATTCAAGAAATTCATTTGTAGCAAAAGGTTCCTTAATGATAGAGAGATAATTGGGATGAACACTTATTGATTTGAGATCCGTGTCTCCCTTACTAGAAGATTCACCCTTATTTTTAGGAACATAAATAAATTTGGCAGTTTTGGTAGGAGGTTTTGGAGTTTTTTTCATGGAAGAAAACACCGACGCTAAGTTGGTAATGATATCCTCAAGTTTACCGATTCTTGCAGAATCTAGATCTATTTTTTCATTAACTATAGGTTCTTTTTCTTTAAAAAATTTCAAAGTGACTCCAACCCTAGATCCATATTGGGTAATGTGATTATGAATCTTTTTATCCAAATTTTCAATCAATTCAACAGTGGCAACTTTATTTTCAATAATATTAAGCCGTTGCATCACATGTTCCAAAGTTAAAGCAGTTCCCTTAACCAAAAGAGGTGGTGGGCCAAACAAATCTAACATAGCATTATAAGCATCAAACGTATGGCTACTCAAGAAATCCCCTCCGGTAACGGTGTCAAGAACGCATCTATTCCAATGAGTAATGCGTACATAAAAATTGTGAAGAAGTACGGAAGTAGAAAGCTTCCTAATAGATTTATTTTGAGCATTAATGTGCGGGCTCTGCCTCAATTTTGATGGGCTGGGGTATCCGCACTCCCGCAAAGCCGCCTGGTTTGTTTCCGGTTTGCGTGAAAAGTAATGTCCTTATCAGTCCACGAAAGGTGGGGTACCGTGTTGGATGGTGTATGACGTCTGGACCGCTTGGTGTTGACAGATGAGGGCGGTTTAAGGGTCATGCCCTGAGGCTAGCTACAAACCAAACACTCGTGCATCATGTGCTAACTGGAGCTAATGCGTGTGTGGAAGAGAGAATTGCTCTATACGGGTCGACGGACACCCACAAGAAACCCGGCCCCAGTGCAAGATTCCAAAGCAAGGCCGAGGCTGACCTCCACCGTGGAAGCAGAAGCACAGCCTAGAAAAGATTTAGTAGACTCGGGGGGACCGGGATGGTCACCAAGACACTCCGCAGATGAGATAATCTATGATCTCCAAGGAATGCAGACCACACATGACACAAGTGAAATTCGGGAATGAATAAACAAACAAATAATCGCTGAAGCAACTCTTCTGCAGTAAAGCCAAAAATTATACCTTAGAAAGGGTCTGGATGAAAGGCACCATATGATCTACCTCAGCAGATGCCTTCTCTGATATTGACGATTGGAAAAAATTCATGAAGCTGATCAAACTAAAGAATATCTCTAACAAATAAAATAATTATATGAACCTGAGTACGTCCACGATGCATGGAACCGTGGACGAACTGCAGCCAAGCTAGCTAGCTCCCCGGATGTCCTACAAATATATGCACCAAGCAAGAGTGTCTTCGAACACAAGTCTTCAAGCAGCCCTTTGTCGTCCCCATCCTATCTATTCCACAGCTTTCCACCTATTCTAGTCCATATAGCATCCTGACCAGCTCATGCAATATGACTCTTGGTACGCTGGTTATAGTTATCATGGCCACCTTGCTGTTGTATTTTCTCAAAAAAATCAAAAGAGCGGTATTGTCCCAGCGGCAACAGGCACGACGAGGTATGCTGCCCCCGGGGCCTGCCACACTGCCCATCATTGGGAACATGCACCAGATGATTTGGAACAAGCCAGCAGTGTTCCGGTGGATCCATCGCCTTCTCAAGGAGATGAACACCGACATCATGTGCCTTCGTCTCGGGGCTACTCATGTCATTGTTGTGGCATGCTCGGAGATAGCTTGTGAGGTACTCCGGAAGAAGGATGAAGTTTTCGCCTCCCGTCCCACCACCTTCGCCTCGGGAACAGTCAGCTTTGGGTACAAGGGCTCCGTCTTGTCACCGCATGGAGAGCAGTGGAAGAAGATGAGGCGCGTCCTCACCTTGGAGATCCTCACCCCGTCCATGGAGCAGAAGCTCCACCACCTACGGAAGGAGGAGTATGACCACCTTGTAAGGTACGCTAACAACACCGCTTGTTATGGCATGATGCCACATGCAAAAAACATTGTTAACGTGCGCCATGTGGCACAACATTTCTGTTGTAACCTGATAAGAAGGCTTGTGTTCGGTAAGAGATACTTTAGCAACCTACCATCTTCGTCGACTAATGGACCTGGATATGAGGAGGAGGCACATGTTGCCGCTCTTTTCACGGCCCTCAACCATGTGTACAGCTTCTGTGTGTCTGACTACATCCCAGCCCTGGTAGGCCTCGACTTGGATGGTCATGAGGAGGTTTCCATGGATGTCATGAGAACAATTAACCGGTTGCATGACCCTATCATACGGGAACGGATCCATGAAAGGTCATCCACTCTTGAGAAAGGTGGTGAAGATAAAGGGGCTAGAGACTTTCTGGATGTCCTAGTTCATCTTAAAGATGCAGAGGGACAACCGTTGCTCTCACTACAAGAAATAAGAGCCCAAACAGTGGTTAGTAGGATCTACCTCAACAGAAAGTTCATTCACTATTCTTCAAGCATACTCCGTCTATAAAGAAATATAAGAGCGTCTAGATCTATCTAGACGCTCTTATATTTCTTTACGGAGGGAGTATATTACATACGCATTGACCTTTTTTCTTCTTGTATTGTATTTATTGCTTTATTTATTCCAACATCGACCGATGTAGGAAATGGTGCTTGCAGCAGTCGACTACCCATCAAATGCGGTTGAGTGGGCGCTCGCCGAGATGATTAACAGGCCGGAGATCATGCAAAAAGTGATAGATGAACTCGACGCTGTCGTTGGTAAAGATAGACTTGTCCAGGAGTCTGACATTCCTCGGCTAAATTATCTCAAATCGTGTATCCGGGAGGCCTTCCGCATACACACATACCATGCTCTTAATTTACCCCATGTTGCAATGGTGGACACCACTATCGCCGGCTACACCATCCCAAAGGATAGCCACATCCTTTTAAGCCGGCTTGGACTTGGCCGAAACCCCAAGATCTGGAGCGAACCACTTGAGTTTCGCCCTGAGAGGCATTTGAATACCGTGAATGTTCTTCTCACTGAGCCGGGCCTACGTTTCATTTCTTTTAGCAGTGGGAGAAGGGGTTGTCCTGGGATTTCACTTGGTACCTCGATCACAATGATGTTATTTGCAAGAATGCTGCAGGCCTTCACTTGGACAAAACCTGTAGGCGTTAAAAATATCAGTCTGCAGGAAGGCAATGCAAGCCTTGCCCTACTTGAACCCCTTGTTTTGCAAGCTCAACCGCGGCTGGCCGCGTATCTCTATATATGATATAATTAGTAGATTGAATCATTTTTCTCAATTATATATTGGTAATATTACCTGGAACTATGTGTGCAAAATGTCATGAGGCAGCATTTAGTCCTTGGCAATATACTAGATACTACATTTGTGCGGAAATAAAGAAACAACCGATGATTCATGATATAATTAATGTAACTTGCATTTGCGAGGGCATCATCTTTACTGTATCCCGTCTTTTAGCTGTGAGCATGTGAGTGACTATCAGTCATGGTCACTGGCCGGTCTTCAATGGCTTGGCTACATATGGTCATGTACTGCAGAAAGATTCTCTCTCTGTGAAGAAGAATCAAATCAATCATGCTCTCTGAATCACGCGTTAACTTGTGGTTGTCGGGAGGACGTATGAGAATGTCACTCTATATATGGTGACTTGGAATGCGCGCGCGTGTGTGCGTGAGACAGAGAGACTTAATGGCCGCTCCCAGGCTCAGTTTGTGGTTGTTGATAGTATGTACCATGATTGCTATGTACTCCCTCTGTTCTTAAATACTACTCCCTCTGTTCAAATGATGACCCAACTTTGTACTAAAGTTAGTAAAAAAGTTGAGACATCTATTTTGGAACGGAGGGAGTACAAGTCTTTCTAGAGATTTCAACATGGACTGCATACGGATGCATATAGACATAGTTTAGAGTGTAGATTCATTCATTTCACTCCGTATGTAGTCAGTACGTAGTCCATATTTAGAAAAGGAGGCAGTAGTCCACAGTGGCAATATGTACGATCATGTATAACAGACAGACAGCATGTGTGTGTGTGGACGAGAGAAGAAAAGAGAACATTCAAAGCAGCGTGGGTGTGTGGACGAGAGAAGAGAAGGGAACATTCAAAGCAAACACAGTTGCACGACGATCACGGGATGATTTGTGGTCGTTGAGAGAGAGTGCGTACAAGGTTGTCACATCTGCTGTATATCACACGAGATACCTCTATATATCCCGCGGCCACATATATGCAAACTTGGAAAATGAGAGAGATAGAGACACAGAGAGAGAGAGAGAGATGTACGATGCCTTGAAAGGAGAGAGAGAGAGAGAGAGAGAGAGAGAGAGAGAGAGAGAAACATATGCCCAATTTAAGAATGGGACGATAAAACGTTCCAAGCAAACCACTCAGCGACGTTTTAAGAATGGGACAACAAAACGTTTGGTGCATAGTCCATTTTCAGAATGAGAAAGTTAGCTGGCAAAACGTTTCATTTTTAGGTTTAGAGCCGAACGGCTTTGCCTAAATGCTTGAGGGTGGAATTGTATTCTTGACCTCAAGTGTTTGGTCCTTATAGCCAATAGCCAAGTAGACCAACAACTTTTTTTTGTACGTCTTGTAACCCGTAGCTTATTTGTATGTACGCAACACAACCAAGATCACTGGCCCAATTTAAAATAAGTCGTAAAAATGGTAGATGAGGAGACTTGCCGTAGGACAATTTGTTCATCACCCTAGGAACGAGGTTGATGTCAGTGTTTCTCGTCAGATCCAACGGTCATGGTCTACCAGGCCATGATGGTAATAAGTTAGCACATACTGTTACTGGCATTCTTATGCTCATATGCTACAACTATCAATATGACAACTATGTGTGCCAGGTGCATATGCTACAGTCACCAACGAGACAATTATTAAGTTACCCAATTGTATTGTTACCAATATGATTATTTTGTAGTTACACAGTTGCAAATGTCATCGTTACCAACATGGAAATTATGTAGTTACCCAGTTATTCATGCTATAATTAGTAATATCACACAAATATGTTACCAAGTTGCCCACGTTACAGTTTTTTTTTTTGAACTTTGCCCACGTTACAGTTACCCACACAACACAACTTGCTACAAGATAACTGTTGATTGGGGGTTAACTGTAGAGAGAACTACCTGAATAAAGGCAAACCATCTATTGGAGATCTTGTTATTATACACTACCAACAATATTTGTTGTCATTATATCTGCAGGCAAAGCCAAGCATGGCACATTGCTTGACGGGACCGTGTATGGCGCGAGAATGAAATATTTGGGTCCAAACGCGCTGGCATGAAAGAGGGCGCGAGGGACCAATATAATTCGGACCAAAATAATTATATTTGTGGCCCCAACTTGTTCTGCCACAAATCAAAGCCTCCTCTCAAGACCTCCTCCCCGACCAACATCTTTGTCGACCCCCTCTACCCTCGACCGCGCCCACCACAGCCGAACCCCTCCGCCAACATGTCCGACCGTTGATCTTTTTGTGAGCTCTCATGATATTTATCTCCATGTGTATTGTGTGAAAATATGTACAACAGACTGAAGAGAGGGGATGCATCATCTTCCATAGATATCTGCATGTCATGCATCTTCCATAGATATCCGCATGTCAGAGAAATGTCTGATGACCAAGAGTCTCACAAAGCTTTGGATGACCTTATCATGGATGTTTGAAAGTCAATTAACGAAGACAACTACCAAGATTGCTGGTTTCCTAGACCTTTTGCCAAGATATGGGTGAATTTGGCCCCAAATATCACATTGTGCTTACCAAGGTGGGGTTGGCTTCTTGGCACCTTATGGTGAGACCAAAATCAAATCAGTGAATTGTTCTTGGGACCTTTCATAAGCGACAAAATAATTATTAATCTGCAAAAAAAAGCAGTAACTATTGATAGGTGTCTAATTTCTTTCAATGCATAATAGATACAATGTAGAGTCCTGGTGGGTGGTGTGCAGGGCTAATGTTTTGTAGGTGTTGATTTGTTTCATAGTAGAGCAATATAAATGAGTATTGCATAATAGATACAATGTAGTCTTGGTGGGTGGTGTGCAGGGCTAATATTTTGTAGGTGTTGATTTGTTTCATAGTAGAGCAATATAAATGAGTATGTCTTTGATCCAGATTTTCAGCGGTGACACAAGAAACCGTGTATTCAATTGATGTGCGCAATGTTTCATATGGCAATAGTTATCCTTTCTTCAGTTTTATGGTAATATTTATGCTTACCATACTACCACAGTGACAGCATAATGATTTGTGTCTTTGCGTGCGCATAATTTACATCAAGTACGTCTGCTGCTTAGGTTTGCATCAAGACTCTAGCTTACGTGTGCGCTAGCGTCTATGGCAACAGAGAAGATCAACACTGACAACGACAATCGTACAACTATATGTGCATCTAGTAAGTCCTAGTGACCCTTTTTTTGAGAGGAGGGAGGCCCTCCTATTTTTTATTTTATTTTCTGAAGGAGGCTCTCCTATTTGCTTGCACGTGAATCGGAATTTGACGAGATATTTTGTTTTTTAAACAAATAAAAAACAATTGATGAGAGTTTCTTAGCGGTTCAACCAAGTTTTATTGCTCGAATTCCACATATTGTGGTATAAGAATCGGATCGTGGGCTCAGACAACCAAACGTGTAGTCCCTGATGAAAGGAATGTGAAAACTTGGCTAATCTATCTGCGTGGATATTTGCAGCTCTACCTTCGAAAGAAATATTACAGTTGAAAGATAATGCCTTAGGCTTGATCTCACTAATGATAGATCCATATCCTCTGTTGCTACCTTGTCAATGTCATTGATCACCTGCTTCGTGTCTTAGGCTATGATGAAGTTTTGTAGCATCAGATCTTCTTGAAGAAAATATGCCCTAGAGGCTATAATAAAGTTGTTATTTATATTTCCTTATATCATGATAAATGTTTATTATTCATGCTGGAATTGTATTAACCAGAAACTTAGTACATGTGTGGATACATAGAAAAAACAAAGTGTCCCTAGTATGCCTGTACTTGACTAGCTCGTTAATCAAAGATGGTTATGTTTCCTGACCATAGACATGTGTTGTCATTTGATGAACGGATCACATCATTAGAGAATGATGTGATGGACAAGACCCATCTGTTAGCTTAGCATAATGATCATTAAGTTTTATTGCTATTGCTTTCTTCATGACTTATACATGTTCCTCTGACTATGAGATTATTCAACTCCCGAATACTAGAGGAACACCTTGTGTGCTATCAAACGTCAAAATAACTGGGTGATTATAAAGATTCTCTACAGGTGTCTCCGAAGGTGTTTGTTGAGTTGGCATAGATCGAGATTAGGATTTGTCACTCCGTGTATCAGAGAGGTATCTCTGGGCCCTCTCGGTAATGCTCATCACTATAAGCCTTGCAAGCAATGTGACTAATGAGTTAGTTACGGGATGATGCATTATGGAACAAGTAAAGAGACTTGCCGGTAACGAGATTGAACTAGGTATGAAGATACCGACAATCGAATCTCAGGCAAGTAACATACCGATGACAAAGGGAACAACGTATGTTGTTATGCGGTTTGACCGATAAGATCTTCGTAGAATATGTAGGAACCAATATGAGCATCCACGAGAGACTGACCACATTGTTAAGGTCCTGAAGGAAATAGGCATGGCGTCCACCACCCTCTCCTATCCCACCTCTCTCCCCTCCCACTGCTGTCCACCAACAATGGCGATCTCTAGCTTCAACCACCATGGAAGGCCTACTACATTGGGATTTTGCTCCTGGTTTGTCCCTGGCCGATCAGGTGAGACTAGTTTGGATCTACAGTGCACTTCTCTCCTTCCCGAGACACCAATGAGTTCTTTTTGTGGTCTCTTTCTCATCGGCTTCCTTCCCTCTCACGAATGACTCGATTGGATTGGCATTGCAATGTTGCCATGGGGGAATTTGCTCTGATTTCAATGTTGTTGCCCTTTCCTCATGATCATTTCGTTTCTCTATGGCAAACAACAAAGTGGGGAATTTCAATTTATGGTTTAAAGATCGTGTTTGGCCAGACTTTGTATGTCATTTCCATCTGTTCAATGGCCGTTTTGCTAAGCGTTCTCTTCTTCACATTGACATGCGGATCAAGAGTTGGTCGAGGTTTTGAATCTTAAGCCTGTGGCCATATCTGCTTCTCTGGATTTTTTGAGGGAGGGGCAGTCTAATGATCACTCATCGGCCAAAGAGCTCAGCAAGTTTAATCTTGTTAATTTGAAGCATTGGAATTTTTCTAGCAAGAATGATCATGAAGCTTCTACTTCCTCGTTGGTGAAGAACAAAGACAATATTCAAATTCAATTTTGTTCGATTCCACCGCCACCTCAGCAGTGCAACATCAGCGCCCTGACCGCTACCAACCTGGCATTAATTGACCATATCTTGCCTAGGCAGAGTCGGAGGAGGATACGGTTATTGAGTGCATATTATTTGGGCAATTCAAATTCACATTGCATGTCCAGTACCCACCTTTGCCCAAATGTTTCCTCAAGTCTGCTTTCTGTTATGCCCCTCCTTATGACATGTGGGCCCCGCTCCTCAGCTCTCAGCATCAGGCGGATTTGGCCCAAGAAGAATATTCGGCTGAAGACATTAATTCTCTTGCCGCTAATTGGGCTGCTCTTTGTGCTAGATGCCTTCAATGGGGGCACACCAGGATCACTTGCCAAGCCTGTCTCATTTGCATTAATTGCTCGGGGCCGGATCACAAAACCAAAATTGCCCAAAACGCTGCAACCGTGACACTCGCCCCCTGCCTGAGTCAACCAAGGAGACTGCTATTATTCCGTCACGATTTCTGGGCCATCCTTTTTCCACCCAAACTATGACCAAACCTCAGAGGAAAACCGTCTGATGTGATGCTTGTGGCTACTACGGGCACGTGGCACGATCCTGTCGCCGAGCCATTTTCCAAAGGAAATGGAAATGGATTGCCAAGGCAACATTGCCACCCCCCCCTCCATTCACGCTTCGGCTTCCACCTCGAAAACCCAATAGGCCTCGCCCCGCCTCGTCCCATCGCCGCAGTCTGCCACACTGCTGCCTCCACCTTCATTGTCGTCGCATCCACATCCCCCTTCATCGACCCTTTCTCCACTACTCTGCTCCGCGGCAATGGAAAACTACCCGCTCAACCCAGTGCCATTCCTCCCGCCGGGTTTCACTGTCGAGCCAGGGCCGGCAGATCGACTCGTGTGCAGTGGCATGGTGGTCGGCCGATTGCTCCGTTGAGCCATGAATTTCTGGCCATTACTGAAGCCAGTGCATATGTGCCGCTGCATCGCTGAGCCACCATCCGCAACGAGATCGTTCATCTTCTTCAGGAATCCCAGCTCTTTACCACTGAGGTCAGTGATCACCCTTTTGGCATTGGGGTTTTTGGATTCGTAGATTCTTTCATGCGAGATACTATGGTGAATACCCAGCTTGAGCTTGAAGAAGAGGACTTGTTGATTACTTTTGTCCCGCACAACGAGGCTCTGAACAGAAGAACCACATATTTTGGGCCTGAGGTTTGGATCATGATGTTTGGTTTTCCATATGATTGCCGAACAGACTACTACATCACTAAGGCTCTGGGAGGGTATGGATCTTTGGTTTCTTGGTATAACCCTCATCAGGACCGCAGGTTTATCCTTCTGAAGGCCATAGTTATTAGCTTGCGCCTCATCCCAAAGAGCTTTGTGGTCTGGCAGCTTGGCGATGCGCGTGATTGTTGGACAGTCCATATCACAATGCTTCGCAGTAACGACTAGAACGGACTCCTCCCTGAGGTTCCTGCTGCTGGTGAGGAACAGCCACCTCCAGATGGCAACCTGCACCCACCGTTTGGCCCGAAGATCACTGCCGAGCAGCTCTATCACCAACAACTGCACAATTGGCTCGTTCAGAACGGTGCCCCCGGAGCCGGCAATAATGCGGGAGCTGCCAATGGTGCCCCTATTCACCAGGTGAATGCCAACACTGGCTAGGATGCCTGGCCTGCGCCTGCTGCTCCTCCTTTGCCACCCACGCCACCCCATTTTGTGAACTATCAAGTCTGGTTTGCTGCGTAGGGTCTGACAGTACAGCATGGTCTTGTTCCTGAAAACAAACTACTTGACAATGCATTCCAGGCTTGGAATGATTCTATTAACCAGTTTGACAGCACAAGCTCGACTTAGTCTGACATGTACTTCATGCCGGATCAGACAATGCAATTGATTGACAACCCCACAGCTGAATCGCTTACCATCTCTCTGGAGATACATGAACAATGTGTTAGGTTTGGTTTATTAGCACAAGGTGATGAGATCCTCTCTAGGCTGCTGAATGACCCAATCCCGCGCCTCAATCTCAAAACTTTCATATTTCAGTCTGTTAGTCCTATGATTGCTTCATTTGGGCCTTGGAGGGAGGGGTTTGGCTTGTGATCTAACCCGCTGCAGCTCTCTGTTTTGGTCACGCATGACGCTGACGGTCTAAACTTTTCCCAGCAATCTAGCTCTATCAACGCTCTGACGCATTCTTCAGTTATCATCGAGGAACTGTCTCAACCTGTTCTCGCTGACAGCTCCACTACATCTCCAGCGCTGCCCATTCAGTCTGATGTTTCTGGGGAACCTGAACAGGCTGAGCTGATCATTGCCCCTGCTGTTGATGTGGACACTGCCACACTGGCTTCTACGGCTACACTAGCACGCGCTCTCGCAGGACCAGGGCTGCTGCTCCCATCTCCACAACTGAAGTGCGTCGCAGCCTTCGCTCCAACAAGTATGATGGGTTCAAGGTACCTCCCCTCTTTGACATTCGCAAGAATATTTCCAAGGTTAAGCCCCCGTGTCATTCCATCTATTGGCACATCTTCTTCTGCTGCCTCTGCTGCTGGTCGAATCCCACCCCCAACTCCTATAGCTACTCTGTAGGACATTGGAGTTAATAGATGTGCTATACCAGCTTCTGTTCTTTCTGAAGAAGCCCTGTTAGTTGAACCTGCTGCGGTGTCTGCCTCTGCCGAGTCTGCCAATGCATGGACGATCAGGGAGAAGATCTCTCCTGCAACTCTGCTTAGCTTGGATCTCTCTATGTCACTGCTGAGCTGCTGGAACGTGCTCTCATGGGACATCAGAGGGCTCAATTCTGAGAAGAAGCAACTGACCCTGAATAATGCTATTTCTGCCAGTGGTTGTGCCGTTGTTTGTCTTCAAGAGACTAAGATGCCTGATGTTACTTTTGCGTTTATTAAAACTTGCTATCCTAACAATTTGATCGTTTTGCTTTTGTCCCCTCGCGTGGCGCCTCTTGAGGGCTACTTACGATTGGGAAAGAGTTCGGTTTTCTCGAGCACGGTAGTTTCGTATGATCCCTTTGCGTTAGTCATCGATTTTGTCAGTATTCAATCCTCTCACATTGGACGTTAGTTAACGTTAATGGGCCGTGTACGGGTTCAGATAGAGATGTTTTCACACGGTGGCTTTATGATGTTCACATCCCCAATGGCTAAGACTGGTTGTTTCTGGGAGATTTTAATTACATGAGAGCTCCGGACAATCGTAATAAACCAGGGGGGAATATTCATGACATGATTACATTCAATGACATCATTCATAAGCAACAACTTATTGAATTACCAGTGAAAGGGAGGGCATACACGTGGAGTAACATGCAAACTGACCCATTGCTCGAACAGATAGACTAGTTCTTCACATCTCTGCATTGGACTAATGTGTACCCCAAGACGCTCGTTAAACCCCTTGGCAAGCCAGTATCGGATCACATTCCTTGTGTTGTTTCTATTGAGACCAAAATACCCTGATCCAAGCTCTTTCATTTTGAATCTTATTGGATCCTTCATCCAGGGTTTATGGACACTGTTAGAGATGTGTGGAATCGCCCAATTAGGGATGCAAACGCTGCCACTGTCCTTTGCCAGAAATTCAAAGCTCTTGGGCATGCTTTGAAAATTTGGAGTAAGAGTATTTCTCGTCTTTCGGTGGCTATCACGAACTGCAACACTGTCTTAGCGGATTTGGATGAGCTTGAGAATAAAAGAAACTTGTCTACCCCTGAAATGAACTTTAGATCCATCCTGAAGGCACACCTGCTGACTTTGCTCAAATACCAAAAACTATATTGGAAAAAGCGCTGCACTATTTGTTGGATCAAATTCGGAGATGAAAACTCAAAAACATTTCAAGTAGTGGCCACGGAGCGGTATCACCAAAACAATATCTCTTCCTTTAAGATTGATGATGGCACACTGATTGACAATCACCCAGCCAAAGAAGCCCTTTTATTTCAAACCTACAAAACCCGTCTTGGGACGGTTTCCCCCTCAGACATGAAATTTGATCTTCCATCCATCATTCCTCGTGCGAACAATCTTCCATCCATCATTCAGCTCACGTCTCCTTTCACTCATGAGGAAATTGACAATGTCGTCAAGGATATGACGCCTGACCGTGCACCTGGCCCGGATGGTTTTAGTGGAGCTTTTCTGAACGCATGTTGGCCAATCATTTGACATGACTTCTATGCCCTTTGTGATCAGTTCTATGATGGTACACTGGACGTGACAAGTATTAACGATGGTCTTATCACTCTCGTACCAAAGATCAACTCCCCTGAGACGGTTAATGATTACAGGCCTATAACGTTGCTAAATTGTTGCCTCAAGTTACTTACCAAACTACTAGCTGATAGACTCCAACATTTCATCCTCAGGCTTGTCCACCGTAACCAATATGGATTTATCAAGGGGCGCACTATCCAAGACTGTCTTGCATGGGCATATCAATACCTATACCAATGCCAAAGCTCAGGCCGACCAATCATTTTACTTAAGCTCGATTTTGCCAAGGCTTTTGATACAATTGCACATGAACCAATGATTCGCATTATGCAGCAAATGGGATTTAATGATAAGTGGATCTCTTGGATCAAGTGCCTCTTCTCCTCGGGCCGCTCATCCGTTCTTCTTAATGGTGTTCCCGGCCGGCAATTCGTTTGCCGTTGTGGGGTGAGGCAAGGCGACCCCTTGTCCCCCCTAATCTTTGTCCTTGCAACTGAACTATTGCAAGCCGTAGTTAATGATGCTTTCCGATGTGGAGATCTTTTTTTGCCCTTCACTTGCAACGGTCAACATGACTTCCCAGTGATTCAGTACGCTGACGACACCCTCCTTGTCCTTCCGGTCTGCCCGCATCAAGCGCTCCGTGTCAAGGAAATTCTTTCTGACTACCTGTCCTCAATTGGACTCAAGATTAATTTTCATAAGTCAACACTCATTCCAATCAACCTTGATGCAACCACCACGTCTGGACTTGCCAACATCTTTGAGTGCAATGTAGGCACCATGCCTTTCACCTACCTTGGCCTTCCGCTTGGCACTACCAAACCCACCATACATGAGCTCATGCCCTTACTTTGCAAAATGGAGTGTCGCCTCACTGCCATGATCGCCATGATGTCTTATGGGGGGCGCCTCTCCTGGCTCAACGCGTCTGTCACCTCCCTTCTGGTATTTGCCATGTACACACTCAAGTTCCCTCCTAAACTGATTGAAATCTTTGACAAGATTAGAAGGAGATGTTTATGGACGAAGAAAACTGAGCAAGGTGACAAGTGCAATTCTTTGGCTGCTTGGGATATGGTCTGCAAACCCAAGAGCAAAGGTGGATTACGAATGATTGATATTAAAATCCACAATGAAGCTCTCTTGCTGAAGTTTCTGCACAAGTTCTATAACAAACTTGACATTCCTTGGGTTAACATGCCTTGGGATAATCAGTACGTCAACCAAGTGCCGCATGTTGTGGATTCAGTCTGGTCCTTTTGGTGGAAAGATATCCTCAAGTTATCGCCGATCTACCAAGGAATTTCACATGTGCAAGTGGTTGATGGCTCGACCACGCTGCTCTGGAAAGATTTGTGGTCCAATGACGTGCTACAGGCATCGCATCCCTGCTATGTCTTGATCTTGCGTTGGTTTTCCTTGAAGAGGAAAGGGTGATGCAGCAATAGTAGCGTGAGTATTTCCCTCGGTTTTTGGGAACCAAGGTATCAATCCAGTAGGAGGCTCCTCAAAAGTCCCAAACACCTTGATACGTCTCCAATGTATCTATAATTTATGAAGCATTCAAGCTATTTTATTATCTGTTTTGAATGATTACGGGCTTTATTATACACTTTTATATTACTTTTGGGACTAACCTATTAACCGGAGGCCCAACCCATATTGTTGTTTTATTGCCTGTTTCAGTATTTCGAGGAAAAGGAATATCAAACGGAGTCCAAACGGAATGAAACCTTCGGCAGCGTGATTTTTTGGAAGAATATGATCCGGGAGACTTGGAGTTCACGCCAGAAGATCCTCGAGGAGGCCACGAGATAGGAGGGCGCCCCCCCCCCCTACTGGGCGCGCCCCCCTGTCTCGTCGGCCCCTCGAGCACCTCCCGACCAACTTCTTTCGCCTATATAAGCCTACGTACCCTAAAAACATCGAATATCAAGATAGATCAGGAGTTCCGCCACCGCAAGCCTCTGTAGCCACCAAAAACCTCTCGGGAGCCCGTTCCGGCACCCTACCGGAGGGGGAACCCATCACCGGTGGCCATCTTCATCATCCCAGCGCTATCCATGATGAGGAGGGAGTAGTTCACCCTCGGGGCTGAGGGTATGTACCAGTAGCTATGTGTTTGATCTCTCTCTCTCTCTCTCGTGTTCTCTCTATGGCACGATCTTGATGTATCGTGAGCTTTGTTATTGTAGTTGGATCATATGATGTTTCTCTCCCTCTACTCTCTTGTGATGAATTGAGTTTCCCTCTTGAAGTTATCTTATCGGATTGAGTCTTTATTTGAGAACACTTGATGTATGTCTTGCCGTGTTTATCTGTGGTGACAATGGGATTTCACGTGCCACTTGATGTATGTTTTGGTGACTAACTTGCGGGTTCCGCCCATGAACCTATGCATAGGGGTTCGCACACGTTTTCTTGACTCTCCGGTAGAAACTTTGGGGCACTCTTTGAAGTACTTTGTGTTGGTTGGATGAATCTGAGATTGTGTGATGCATATCGTATAATCATGCCCACGGATACTTGAGGTGACAATGGAGTATCTAGGTGACATTAGGGTTTTGGTTGATTTGTGTCTTAAGGTGTTATTCTAGTATGAACTCTTGAACCGATTGATCCGAAAGAATAACTTTGAGGTGGTTTCGTACCCTACCATAATCTCTACGTTTGTTCTCCGCTATTAGTGGCTTTGGAGTGACTCTTTGTTGCATGTTGAGGGATTGTTATATGATCTATCTATGTTATTATTGTTGAGAGAACTTGCACTAGTGAAAGTATGAACCCTAGGCCTTGTTTCCTATCATTGCAATACTGTTTACGCTCACTTTTATCTGTAGTTACCTTGCTGTTTTTATATTTTCAGATTACAAATACCTTTATCTACTATCCATATTGCACTTGTATCACCATCTCTTCGCCGAACTAGTGCACCTATACAATTTACCATTGTATTGGGTGTGTTGGGGACACAATAGACTCTTTGTTATTTGGTTGCAGGGTTGTTTTGAGAGAGACCATCTTCATCCTACGCCTCCCACGGATTGATAAACCTTAGGTCATCCACTTGAGGGAAATTTGCTACTGTCCTACAAACCTGTGCATTTGCAGGCCCAACAAAGTCTACAAGAAGAAGGTTGTGTAGTAGACATCACAGCTACACAAACAAACAAAGAACTCGCAACCAACGCAATAAAGGGGTTGTCAATTCCTTCATGGCCGCTTGCGAAAGTGAGATCTGATAGAGATAGTATGATAAGATAAATATATTTTTGGTATTTTATAATATAGATTGGAAAAGTAAAGATGCAAATAAATGTAGATTGAAAGCTTATATGATAAAAGATAGACCCGGGGGCCATAGGTTTCACTAGTGGCTTCTCTCAAGATAGCATAAGTATTACGGTGGGTGAACAAATTACTGTCGAGCAATTGATAGAAAAGTGAATAATTATGAGATTATCTAGGCATGATCATGTATATAGGCATCACATCCGCGACAAGTAGACTGACTCCTGCCTGCATCTACTACTATTACTCCACACATCGACCGCTATCCAGCATGCATCTAGAGTATTAAGTTCATAAGAACAGAGTAACGCATTAAGAAAGATGACATGATGTAGAGGGATAAACTCATGCAATATGATATAAACCCCATCTTTTTATCCTCGATGGCAACAATACAATACGTGCCTTGCAACCCCTATTGTCACTGGGTAAGGACACCGCAAGATTGAACCCAAAGCTAAGCACTTCTCCCATTGCAAGAAAGATCAATCTAGTAGGCCAAACAAATTGATAATTCGAAGAGACTTACAAAGATAACTCAATCATACATAAAAGAATTCAGAGGAGGGATCCAAATATTTCTCATAGATAAACTTGATCATAAACCCACAATTCATTGGATCTCGACAAACACACCGCAAAAAGAGTTACATCGAATAGATCTCCAAGAAGGTTGAGGAGAACATGGTATTGAGATCCAAAAAGAGAGAAGAAGCCATCTAGCTAATTAGTATGGACCCAAAGGCCTGTGGTAAACTACTCACAACTCATCGGAGGGGCTATGGTGTTGATGTAGAAGCCCTCCGTGGTCGATTCACCCTCCGGCATAGCGCCGACGAAGGCTCCAAGATGGGATCTCGCGGATACAGAAGGTTACGGCAGTGGAAATTGTTTTTCGTTGGGTCCCTGGATGTTTTCAGCGTACATGGGTATATATAGGAGGAATAGGTTGGTGGCCGCCCGAGGGGCCCACGAGATAGGGGGTGCACCCTGTAGGGGTGGGCGCGCCCTCCACCCTCGTGGCCGCCTCGGCTGCTTCTTGGCTTGCACTCCAAGTCCTCTAGATCACGTTCGTTCCAAAAATCACGCTTCCGAAGGTTTCATTCCGTTTGGACTCCGTTTGATATTCCTTTTCTTCGAAATACTAAAATAGGCAAAAAAACAGCAATACGGGCTAGGCCTCCGGTTAGTAGGTTAGTCCCAAAAATGATATAAATGTGTAAAATAATGCCCATAAACATCCAAAAGGGGTAACATGATAGCATGGAACAATCAAAACTTATAGATATGTTGGAGACGTATCAAGCATCCCCAAGCTTAATTCCTGCTCGTCCTCGAGTCGGTAAATGATAAAAATAGAATTTTTTTATGTGGAATGCTACCTAGCATAATTCTCAATGTAATTTTCTTTATTGTGGCATGAATGTTCAGATCCAAATGATTCAGAATAAAAGTTCATATTGACATAAGAAATAGTAATACTTCAAGCATACTAATCAAAGCAATCATGTCTCCTCAAAATAACATGGCTAAAGAAAGTTCATCCCTACAAAATAATATAATTAGGCTATGCTTCATTTTCGTCACACAAAAATGCTCCCAAATTCTAGACCCCCGATGACAAGCCAAGCAATTGTTTCGTACTTAAATAATCTCAAACTTTTTCAACTTTCATGCAATACATGAGCGTGACCCATGGATATAGCACTATGGGTGGAATAGAATATGATGATGGGGATTGTGTGGAGAAGACAAAAAAGGAGAAAGTCTCACATTGACGAGGATAATCAACGGGCTATGGAGATGCCCATCAATTGATGTCAACATGAGGAGTAGGGATTGCCATGCAACAGATGCACTAGAGCTATAAATGTATGCAAGCTCAACAAAAGAAAATTAGTGAGTGTGCATCCAACTTGCTTGCTCACGAAGACCTAGGGCATTTTGGGGAAGCCCATCGTAGGAATATACAAGCCAAGTTCTATAATGAAAAATTCCCACTAGTATATGAAAGTGACAACATATGAGACTCACTATATGAAGAACATGGTGCTACTTTGAAGCACAAGCGTGGAAAAAAGATAGTAACATTGCCCTCTTTTTATTTATTCTCTTTTTTTATTTTTATTTTTTTGGGCCTTTCTTTTTTTGGCCTTTCTTTTTTTTCTTTTGGCCTTTCTTTTTTAGGGACAATGCTCTAATAATGATGATCATCACACTTTTATTAATTTACAACACATGAATTACAACTCAAAACTACAACAAGATATGACTCTATATCAATGACTCCGGCGGTGTACTGGGATGGGCAATGAATCAAGAGTGACATGTATGAAAAATTATGCAAAGTGGCCTTGCCACAAATACGATGTCAACTACATGATCATGCAATGGCAATATGACAATAGTAATACGTGTCATGATGATAAACGGAATGGTGGAAAGTTGCACGGCAATATATCTCGGGATGGCTATGGAAATGCCATAATAGGTAGGTATGGTGGCTGTTTTGAGGAAGATATAAGGAGTTTTATGTGTGATAAAGCGTATCATATGACGGGTTTGGATGCACCAGCGAAGTCTTCGCCAACTCTCAAGGTGAGAAAGGGCAATGCACGGTACCGAAGAGGCAAGCAATGATGGAAAGGTAAAAGTGCGTATAATCCATGGACTCAACATTAGTCAAAATAACTCATATACTTATTGCAAAAATCTACAAGTCATCAAAAACCAAGCACTACGCGCATGCTCCTAGGGGATAGATTGGTAGGAAAAGACAATCGCTCATCCCCGACCGCCCCTCATAAGGATGCACAATTCAAGGACACCTCATGTTTCAAATTTGTTACACAACTTTAACCATACGTGCATGCTATGAGACCTGCTAACTTCAACACAAGCATTCTTTAAATTCATAATCACCCAACTATCATGACTTTAATATCACTACCTCCATATCTCAAAACAATTATCAAGTATCAAATTGATCATAGCATCCAATTCACTTCCTATGATAGTTTTTATTATACCCAACTTGGATGCCTACCATTCTAGGACCAATTTTATAACCATAGAAAATACCATGCTGTTCTAAGAGACTCCCAAAATAATATAATTGAAGCATGAGAGACTAGCAATTTCTACAAAATTAAGCCACCGCCGTGCTCTAAAAGATATAAGTGAAGCACTAGAGCAAAAACTATCTAGCTCAAAAGATATAAGTGAAGCTCATAGAGTATTCTAATAAATTATAATCAAGTGGGCTTCTCCCAAAAGGTGTGTACAGCAAGGATGATTGTGGAAAACTAAAAAGAAAATACTAATATCATACACGACACTCCAAGCAAAACACATATCATGTGGCGAATAAAAATATAGCTCCAAGTAAAGTTACCAATAAACAAAGACGAAAGAGGGGATGCCTTCCGAGGGCATCCCCAAGCTTAGGCTTTTGGCTATTACTGAATATCTTGGGGTTCCATGGGCATCCCCAAGCTTAGGCTCTTGCCACTCCTTATTCCATAGTCCATCAAATCTTTACCCAAAACTTGAAAACTTCACAACACAAAACTCAACAGGAAATCTCATAAGCTCCGTTAGTGAAAGAAAGCAAAACCACCACATAAGGTACTGTAATGAACTCATTCTTTATTTATATTGGTGTTAAACCTACTGTATTTCAAGTTCTCTATGGCTCATACCACTTAATACTAGCCATAGATGCATCAAAATAAGCAAACAACACACGAAAAACAGAATTTGTCAAAAACAGAACAGTCTGTAGCAATCTGTAACCCACGAATACTTATGGAACTCTAACAAACATACCAAAATAGGAAGTCCTGGAAAATTTGTCTATTGATCTACAGCACAAAGAATCAACGCAAAAGCACGTTTCTGTGATTTAACAAAACTAATTTCGTGCGTGCAAAGTTTCTGTTTTTCAGCAGAATCAAATTAACTATCACCATAGGTTATCCTATAGGTTCTACTTGGCACAAACACTAATTAAAACATAAAAACACATCTAAACAGAAGGTAGATGCAAAATTTATTACTAAATATAAACAAAAACAAAAAACACAAATAAAATTGGGTTGCCTCCCAACTAGCGCTATCGTTTAACGCCCCTAGCTAGGCATAAAAGCGAAGATAGATCTAAGTGGTGCCATCTTTGGCACTCAATTCCTCAATAGAGCACTTATAATTTTTAGTGGTTTCTCCCTTTTTAGCAATGATTAAACCTTTAGGAAAAAATTCAAGAAATTCATTTGTAGCAAAAGGTTCCTTAATGATAGAGAGATAATTGGGATGAACACTTATTGATTTGAGATCCGTGTCTCCCTTACTAGAAGATTCACCCTTATTTTTAGGAACATAAATAAATTTGGCAGTTTTGGTAGGAGGTTTTGGAGTTTTTTTCATGGAAGAAAACACCGACGCTAAGTTGGTAATGATATCCTCAAGTTTACCGATTCTTGCAGAATCTAGATCTATTTTTTCATTAACTATAGGTTCTTTTTCTTTAAAAAATTTCAAAGTGACTCCAACCCTAGATCCATATTGGGTAATGTGATTATGAATCTTTTTATCCAAATTTTCAATCAATTCAACAGTGGCAACTTTATTTTCAATAATATTAAGCCGTTGCATCACATGTTCCAAAGTTAAAGCAGTTCCCTTAACCAAAAGAGGTGGTGGGCCAAACAAATCTAACATAGCATTATAAGCATCAAACGTATGGCTACTCAAGAAATCCCCTCCGGTAACGGTGTCAAGAACGCATCTATTCCAATGAGTAATGCGTACATAAAAATTGTGAAGAAGTACGGAAGTAGAAAGCTTCCTAATAGATTTATTTTGAGCATTGCAAATTCTATGACAAGCATCTTTTAAATTTTCTCCCTCCCTTTGCTTAAAATTAATAATTTCATGTTCGGGAGTAATAACAAGGATAGGAGGACTAGCCATTAAGACAAGGTAAACGATCTAACACACAAGCAAACAGAAAAAGGCAAGCGAAAAAGAGAGGAGAAGATTGGGAAAGAGAGGGCGAATAAAACGGCAAGGGTGAAGTAGCGGAGAGGAAAACGAGAGGCAAATGGCAAATAATGTAAATGCGAGGGAGATGAGTTTGTGATGTGTACTTGGTATGTCTTGACTTGAGCGAAGACCTCCCTGGTAACGGCGCCAGAAATTCTTCTTGGTACGTCTTGAGCTTGCGTTGGTTTTCCTTGAAGAGGAAAGGGTGATGCGGCAATAGTAGCGTAAGTATTTCCCTCAGTTTTTGAGAACCAAGGTATCAATCTAGTAGGAGGCTCCTCAAAAGTCCCACGCACCTATACAAACAAACAAAGAACTCGCAACCAACGCAATAAAGGGGTTGTCAATCCCTTGACATCCACTTGCGAAAGTGAGATCTGATAGAGATAGTATGATAAGATAAATATATTTTTGGTATTTTATAATATAGATTGGAAAAGTAAAGATGCAAATAAATGTAGATTGAAAGCTTATATGATAAAAGATAGACCCGGGACCATAGGTTTCACTAGTGGCTTCTCTCAAGATAGCATAAGTATTACTGAGGGTGAACAAATTACTGTCGAGAAATTGATAGAAAAGCGACTAATTATGAGATTATCTAGGCATAATCATGTATATAGGCATCATGTCCGCGACAAGTAGACTGACTCCTGCCTGCATCTACTACTATTACTCCACACATCGACCACTATCCAGCATGGATCTAGAGTATTAAGTTCATAAGAACAGAGTAACGCATTAAGAAAGATGACATGATGTAGAGGGATAAACTCATGCAATATGATATAAAACCCATCTTTTTATCCTCGATGGCAACAATACGATACGTGCCTTGCAACCCCTATTGTCACTGGGTAAGGACACCGCAAGATTGAACCCAAAGCTAAGCACTTCTCCCAGTGCAAGAAAGATCAATCTAGTACGCCGAACCAAACTGATAATTCAAAGAGACTTGCAAAGATAACTCAATCATACATAAAAGAATTCAGAGGAGATTCAAATATTTCTCATAGATAGACTTGACCATAAACCCACAATTCATCGGATCTCGACAAACACACCGCAAAAAGAGTTACATCGAATAGATCTCCAAGAAGGTCGAGGAGAACATGGTATTGAGATCGAAAAAGAGATAATAAGCCATCTAGCTAATAACTATGGACCCGAAGGTCTGTGGTAAACTACTCACAACTCATCGGAGGGGCTATGGTGTTGATGTAGAAGCCCTCCATGGTCGATTCCCCCTCCGGCAGAGCGCCGGCGAAGGCTCCCAGATGGGATCTCGCAGATACAGAAGGTTACGGCGGTGGAAATTGTTTTTCGTTGGCTCCCTGCTGGTTTTCGGGGTACGTGGGTATATATAGGAGGAAGAAGTAGGTCGGTGGCCGCCCGAGGGGCCCACGAGATAGGGGGCGCACCCTCCACCCTCTTGGCCATCTCGGCTGCTTCTTGGCTTGCACTCCAAGTCCTCTAGATCACGTTCGTTCCAAAAATCACGCTCCCGAAGGTTTCATTCCGTTTGGACTCCGTTTTATATTCCTTTTCTTCGAAATACTGAAATAGGCAAAAAAACAACAATACGGGTTGGGCCTCCGGTTAGTAGGTTAGTCCTAAAAATGATATAAATGTGTAAAATAAAGCCCATAAACATCCAAAAGGGGTAATATAATAGCATGGAACAATCAAAATTTATAGATACGTTGGAGACGTATCAATCCCCGTGCCTTCTCCTTTGCTTTGCCTGAAGACATGACGATTGCTGACTTCCGGGCCACCACAGATCTGCATGAAACCTTTCACCTATCGATGTCTCCTCTGGCTCATAGTGAGGAGTGAGATATTCAGCAGGCCTTGTTTGAAATAAACCCATCAACAACAACGACCGACGTCTGGCGTTATATTTGGGGCAATGCCGATTATAGACCAAAAGACTACTACAACAATTACTTTAAGACCGCAATAGCTCACCCTGCCTTCAGGAAGCTTTAAAAATCTAACTATACGATGAAGATCAAAGTGTTCGGATGGCTGCTGCTGCAAGATAGGCTCAACACACGTGATATGCTTCGGAGAAGACACTATAACATTGGTGATGATTTTACATTCCTTCTCTGTGGGCACAATGTTGATGAGACTCTTGAGCATATGGTTTTCACTTGCCCATTCAGTAGGAGGTGCTGGGCCAAGCTACACATTAACTGGCGTGATTTTCAAGATAGGTTCACCTCACTCCACAACGCGCAAACGGATTGGCCCAATCCCTTCTTTGTAGAAGTATTCTACACCGCTTCCTGAAGCTTGTGGAAGGACCACTTCAGAGGTATTGCCCCAAGCATTGCATCCTGGTTTGCTCGCTTCAAGGAGGATTTGAGACTTCTGCAACATAGAGTTAAGGTAGCCCGTAGAGTTGCCCTGCGCTCTTACTGTGACACACTTAGTTGAGTCTTTCCTCTGTGTTCCATACTTTTGTAACATACACTTAGCCTAGTGCTTTCCAGTAAGTATGGAGTAGCTTCCCACCCCTAGTGGTAACACCATGTAGGAGTGGAGATTATGTATGTGTTTGATATGTCTATGTAAACACCCCATTTATATAGATATATGAAAATACAGTGGGAGTTCTCTCCCACTTTCAATTCCTCAAAAAAATATGAGCATCCACGTTCCTCTATTGGTTATTGATCGGAGATGTGTCTCGATCATGTCTACATAGTTCTCGAACCCGTAGGGTCCGCGCGCTTAACGTTCGATGACGATTTCTATTATGAGTTATGTGTTTTGGTGACCAAAGTTTGTTCGGATTCCCGGATGAGATCACGGACATGACAAGGAGTCTCGAAATGGTCGAGAGGTAAATATTGATATATTAGAAGGTGGTATTCGGACACCGAAAGGGTTCTGGGGTGTATCGGGTACAAATCAGAGTACCGGAGGGGTTACCGGAACCCCCCGGTGGAAGATATGGGCCATGGGAGCGTGGCTAACCAGCCCACAAGGGGCTGGTGCACCCCCCACAAGGGAGGAGGCCGAATTGGACTAGGGAAAGGGGGCGCCACCCCCCTTTCCTTCTCCTACTCCCTCTCCTTCCCCCTTTCCACCTCCGTAAGAAGGAAAAAGGCACGGGGGGCCGAATCCTACTAGGAGTGGAGTCCTGGTAAGACTCCCCCATCCCTTGGCATGCCCCTTGTGGCCGGCCTCCTCCCCTCCTCCTTTGTATACAGGGGTAGGGGCACCCCAAAGCACAACATTGTCTTAGCCGTGTGCGGTGCCCCCTCCATCGTTTACTCCTCCGATAGTATTATTGTCGGTGTCAAAACCGGCGGATCTCGGGTAGGGGGTCCCGAACTGTGCATCTAGGCGGATGGTAACAGGAGACAAGGGACACGATGTTTTTACCCAGGTTCGGACCCTCTCCATGGAGGTAAAACCCTACTCCTGCTTGATTGATATTGATGATATGGGTAGTACAAGAGTGGATCTACCACGAGATCAAGGAGGCTAAACCCTAGAAGCTAGCCTATGGTATGATTGTTGTAATGGTTGTTGTGTCCTACGGACTAAAACCCTCCGGTTTATATAGACATCGGAGAGGGCTAGGGTTACAAAGAGTCGGTTACAATGGTAGGAGATCTACATATCCGTATCGCCAAGCTTACCTTCCACGCCAAGGAAAGTCCCATCCGGACACGGGACGGAGTCTTCAATCTTGTATCGTCGTAGTCTTGGAGTCCGGCGGACGATGATAGTCCGGCTGTCCGGACACCCCCTTGTCCAGGACTCCCTCAGTAGCCCCCGAACCAGGCTTCAATGACGATAAGTCCAGCGCGTTTATAGTCTTCGGCGTTGCAAGGCGGGTTCTCCCTCAAGTTCCATGTACCTGCCGAACAGTGTCCGGCTTCCTCATCAATGTTGCACTTCTTGGCTTCCACGCCCAATAATGGCCATCTTCCACGCGTCGCACGAATGCGAAAAGCCAGGGTATCTTTTATGTTTTACCCCCTAGCTGTGCAAATAATCTGCCTATAAGAGAGGCAAGAATCCAGATCCAAATCACACCATCCTCCTTCCGCGAGTACTCATCGGAGCACTTCTAACCAAGAATCCATTCCATCATGGACCGTCGACGTGGCTCCTCTTCTCGCGCTCCCAGCCCTCTGCCGGGAGATTGGGGGAGATGTTCTCTCCCGCACAACGAGCTGGTGATGCTCCAAGCGAAGGGATATCTCCCTCCGGCCTTCATGGTTCCGGTTCCAGCCGGGATGTCCACCTACCAAGGTGGGAAGCAAGCGGAGGCTACCCCAAGTCCCAACAAAGGGGAGCAGGTGTGCTTCGTCCCCTATCTGATAAGGGGACTCGGATTTCCTATACATCCGTTCCTCCGCGGGCTCCTGGAGTTTTACGGACTCCAGCTCCATCACCTTACGCCCGCCTCTATCCTGCATATCGCGGGTTACGTAGCTCTTTGTGAGCTGTTCCTGGGCGTTGAGCCCCATTTTGCACTGTGGAAGAGGTTGTTCTTCCTTGTGCCCCGCTCTCACGAGGGGTCCATATATCAAGTGGGCGGTGCCGAAATATGGTGCATCGCTGGGACCGGATATCCATCCAGAACCCCTAAGAAGGCGTCCGAAGACTGGCCTTCGGAATGGTTTTACATAGAAGACGCTCCGCTGCCGGACCCTGTTTGGATCAGCCTCCCGGAGTTTAGTAATGCTCCTCTGAAGAAACGCCTTAGTTGGCGCCCGCGGAGCCCCCAACTGGAGGAAGACAAGAGCGTCCATTATTTGATGGGCCGGATAAGGTTACTGGCCCATTACGGGTTGACCATGATTGGAGTCATGGCAACATGCATTATGCGGGAGGTGCAGCCAATACAATACAGGGGCCACCCCATGTGGGATTTCAACGGGGAGGATGATGCCACCCGTCATGGCCGCAAAGGGCCGGGTTCGGCCGAGGACCTGGCGAAGATGCTGTCTGACCTGTACAAGGGGGAGAAGGAGGACTTCCTCCAGACGAACCCGTTGAATGGGTTCTCCATGAATAACCCTCGGCGCTGGGTAAGTGAACACTTTACGTGCCCGACCCATGCTTTCAAAGTTTTAAGTTTCTTATATTATGTTTTTCGATGCAGGAGCTGCGTCGGGCTGTGGAGGACATGATAAGTCCAGCCCCGCAACCCGAGGATCCAGAGAGATCCCAGGATCCGGCCTCCGAAGAGGATCAAGACATAAAGGTGGAGCTAATCGATGGGGTGTCCCACCAGCTCAGCATGGATAATGCTTTAGTCGCCATTACGGCTGACTACCCCGGACTATATCCGGCTTCCCAGGTGATTGTGACCGAAGTCCCGACACCATTATTTCCTCCTTGCTCATTTCTGACCTTCGTATATGATGGTGTTTTGCAGGAAGCGCCTTCAAGGCGGGAAGCCGAGCCTGTGGCGGCTGACCGACAAAGGCCAGTCCGGACCAGTAGGCGGAAGAGGAGCGCGGCGCGGATTGAAACGTCGCCGCAAAGGTATAGCTCGCAGTTCATTATTTGGAGCAACGTTCCTAGGAATCGTTTGAGTGCTCATGACTTTTGTAGGAGAAAAAGCGCCCGCCGGACTGTGGGCGTAGAGGCTGCCAATCCAACCTCTACCAGCCAGGCTCCAACACCTGGTCTGGAGGGGGAGGCGAGTGCAAGGCGCGAGCCGGACACTCCTCCAACGGAGGATGCCGACAGACTGTCCGCCACCAAGTCTGAGGTGGAGAGCGCCATGAGCCGCAGGCGCCGCCGGACAGTATTTCGTGACGCGTGCTTCTCCCCTGAGGCGTTGAATGCCTTTAACGCGGGGGACGCGCACCTCCGTGCTGCTCAAGATGGTTTTACCAGAGCCACGGAGCAGTATGTAAAAGACATACGGGTAAGAGAATTTGATAGTTGTATATGCCAGTAGCCCCCGAGACTTAAAGTAGTTATATTAACTGATTTAAGGATCATTTGAAACGTATGATCTTACGGAGAAGAATACCCAACTGGCTCAGGAGCTGCAAGAGTGCAAGGCCCAACTCGAGGCCGCACTTGCTGCAGCAGGAGGAAACACAGAGACCCCTCCTGGTAACACATTTTTTTTAAATATAAGCGGTGTGCGGCGTGCGCGCAAGTCTAATAATGACGTTGCAGGCGCTGTCGGACTGGATCCGGACAGGCAAGAACTACTGCGCCAGCTAAAGGCCGGCGAGAGGCTGCTGAATAAAGTGTAGCAGGAAAGGAACAAGCTCCAGGATGCCCACGCCCAGCTCGGAGAGGAGCTGAAAGGTGTTCGGGCTGAGCTGTCCGGCTCCATTAAGGAGAATCAGCGGCTTCGTCGCGGCATTTATAGTAAGTGCTTGAGCGAACTCCTTTGAAAAGTAGAGTTCGGCGAGGAAGTCAATTGACAAAATATGTCTGTAGGTATACTCACAGGTCGCCCTGCAGAGGAGATGCCCGTATCGACGGGTGATCAACTTCCCGAACTGTTGCAGCTGCTCGAACGAGTTCGGCAGGCAATGAGCGGCGTCGTCCAGGCTTTATGGCCGGCCCTATCCCTACCCGAGGGCCTTGGGGAGCTTGCGGAGAAGCTTCAGGGAGTGCGGCAGTGCTTCCGTTTATGGAAGATTTCGGCCTGCCGCCAAGGTGCCAGGGAGGCTTGGGCCATCGTGAAGACGCGGTACAAGAAGGCGGATCCCAACCACATGGCCGAGGTCGGACCTGTGGGGCCCGATGGGAAGGAGATCCCTGTGAGTTTAGTATACGGCCAAGTAGAGTTGGCCGCTAAATTTTCCCAACGGGACTGTAAATTAGACAGCCTGTTAGACGGGATTGAGGAGGAATACAGTCAGTCTATTTGATAATGTATTTTAAAATGACATGTAAAATGCCTTCTAGCCGGATTGTAGATTGTTTGTCTTTGCCGACCTTTTCGCTTCAACCTTGGGACCCTATAGTCCGGAGTGTGTCCGAATACCTTCTCGGTTAAGAAACAACCGGGGCATGCATCGAGACCAGGCGTACGGGTCATTAGTGCTTTATCAGACAAGTGCCCAACTAGTTATGTTATATTACATGGTTAGTAAGAAACATCTTCCAGGGAGAATAGTTCCGTTAAGGGTTCCTTTCCCTGGGAGGCATGCCCTAAAGTGCATGTCCGGTCTGCGAAAAGAGCAGAAAAACATCTGGGGGTAGATAAATAAGTAGGTAAAAAATCATATTTCAAGTCACCGACCGAATATTCCCTTAAGAACGCTAGCTTTCGGCTTCACCCAGTCTGAGGTACACATCCGGCTGACCCAGCAGTAACAATCGCAGAGGTGCTCCCTTTACCTCCTAGCCGAACAATCGGGAACGTAGGGGTAAGCACAGGAGCCAGGCAACCCATCTTGGCCAAAACTTAAGTCATATCGATGCATATAATGGTGAATAAAAGGTACATGTGGAAGCTTGACACATGTGCTGGGCATAAAGCCATAATAATTAAGCTTCTGGTAAAGAAGTCCCCAGGTATAATGAGTGCGGATGGCACATCAAGTGTGTGCGAACAATGCGCAAGTAGGCCCTTAAGGGCTTTTTTAGGAAAAAGGGTTGAGAGAGGAAAGAGAAAGAAAAGACAGCTGAAGTTTAAAAATTTGGACGGGGGAAGGGGACGAACTCTTAGTCCGGCGCTAGGCGTAGAATCTTCGGAGGCGGGCTGCGTTCCATGGGTTCGGCTCGAGTCGGTTGTCCGACGCATTTCGTAGGCGGTACGCTCCGCTGGTCAGGACTTGATCGATAATGAAGGGGCCCTCCCATTTGGGCTTGAGTTTGTCCTTTTTCTTGTCCGACAGGCGTAGAACTAGTTCGCCAACGTTGTAAGTCTTGGCCCGTACTTCTCTGCTTTGATATCTTCGAGCCTGCTGCTGATAGAATGCAGAACGAGCCTTGGCGACGTTGCGTTCTTCCTCCAATGCGTCCAAGCTGTCCTTCCGATCCAGCTCGTCTTCTCTTTCTTCATACATGCGCACTCAAGGTGAGTCATGAATGATGTCGCAGGGCAGAACTGCCTCTGCGCCGTATACCATAAAAAATGGTGTGAATCCGGTAGTACGGTTGGGCGTTGTCCGCAGCCCCCAGAGTACGGAGTCGAGCTCCTCTACCCAGTGCGTGTCAGATTTCGTAAGTGACCGCACTAGGCTGGGTTTTATGCCGCTCATTATTAGACCATTCGCTCGTTCCACTTGACTGTTGGTTTGAGGATGATAGACTGAAGCGTAATCGAGCTTAATGACCATATTTTTGCACCATGATTTAACCTCGTCGACCGTAAAGTTCGTGCCGTTATCGGTGATGATGCTGTTGGGGACACCATAACGGTGTACTACCACGGATATGAAGTCTATCACTGGTCTGGACTCTGCCGTTTTAACTGGCTTGGCCTCTATCCATTTGGTGAATTTATCCACCATGACCAATAGGTACCTTTGCTTGTGGGTTCTCCCTTTAAGGGGTCCAACCATGTCAAGCCCCCAGACCGCGAACGGCCAGGTAATGGGTATAGTTTTGAGGGCGGTGGGTGGCATATGGCTCTGATTAGCAAAGAGTTGACAACCGACGCATCTTCGGACTAAGTCCTGAGCATCTGCCCGGGCCGTCGGCCAATAAAATCCTGTACGGAATGCCTTTCCTACAAGGGCCCGAGCTGCTGCATGGTGTCCGCCTAGTTCGGCATGAATTTCAGCCAGAAGGTTTCGCCCTTCCTCTTCGGAGATACACCTTTGAAGGACTCCGGTTGTGCTTTTCTTATAGAGTTCTCCCTCATGGACCTTGTAGGCTTTAGATCGCCGGACTATGCAGCGGGCCTCATTTTGGTCTTCGGGAAGTTCCTGCCTGAGCAAGTAGGCTAGGAATGGCTCTGTCCACGGGGCGATTACTGCCATTATGTCGTGGGCTGAAGGTGTTATTTCATCGGCTGAATCGCCGGTTATGTCGGATTGCTCTGTGTCGGATGGTGCGGCTGCTTCCGGTTTGTTATTTCCGGACTCCTCTTCCCATAGTACGGATGGCTTAAACAGCCGTTCCAGGAAGATGTTTGGAGGGACAGCGTCACGTTTTGCGCTGATGCATGCCAATACGTCGGCCGCTTGGTTATTATCCCTGGCTACGTGGTGGAATTCAAGTCCGTCAAACCGAGCTGACATTTTTAGGACAGCGTTACAATATGCTGCCATTTTCGGATCCTTGGCATCAAAGTCTCCATTTATTTGGGATATTGCAAGGTTTGAATCCCCGCGCACCTCCAGGTGTTTAATGCCCATGGAGATTGCCATCCGGAGGCCATGTAAAAGGTCCTCGTATTCGGCTGCATTGTTGGAGTCCGTGTACATTATCTGAAGTACGTATTGGACTGTGTCCCCGGTTGGGGACGTCAATACGACGCCAGCCCCCAATCCGGCCAACATTTTAGAGCCGTCAAAGTGCATAATCCAATTGGAGTATGCGCCGTACTCTTTAGGGAGTTCGGCTTCGGTCCATTCAGCGACGAAGTCAGCCAAAACTTGTGACTTTATAGCTCGCCGAGGTTTGTAAGTTATATCGAATGGTAAGAGCTCAATGGCCCATTTTGCAATCCTGCCCGTCGCGTCGCGGTTGTTTATAATGTCGTTGAGGGGTACTTCGGAGGGCACTGTTATCGAACACTCTTGAAAGTAGTGTCGGATCTTCCGGGATGCCATGAACACCGCATACGCTATCTTTTGATAGTGCGGGTAACGGGACTTGCACGGGGTTAACACAGTGGATACGTAGTACACTGGTTTTTAAAGAGGGAATTTATGCCCTTCTGTCTCTCGTTCGACGCCGAGTACCGCGCTTACAACTTGATGTGTTGCCGCGATGTATAACAACATTGGTTCGCCCAGGTTGGGCGCAGCTAGGACCGGATTTGTTGCCAATATGGCTTTTATTTCTTTGAGTCCGGCAGTGGCAGCATCCGTCCACTCGAAGTGTTCGGTGCGCCTAAGGAGGCGATAGAGGGGCAATGCCTTTTCTCCTAGACGGGAGATAAAGCGGCTTAGAGCTGCCACGCATCCAGTCAATTTTTGTATTTGTTTGAGGTCCTTTGGGATATCCAGCTGTGATAGAGCTCGGATCTTGGCTGGGTTCGCTTCGATTCCTCTGCCGGATACAATGAAGCCCAGGAGCTTTTCGGCTGGTATGCCGAAAACGCATTTTTTCCGGATTCAGCTTGATGTCATATGCTCTGAGGTTTTCGAATGTGAGCCTCAAGTCGTCTACTAGAGTTTCGACGTGTTTGGTTTTGAAGACTACGTCGTCTATGTATGCCTCTACTGTTTTGCCGATCTAGGTGGCCAGACATGTTTGAATCATGCGCTGATATGTTGCGCCAGCGTTTTTAAGTCCGAAGGGCATCGTGTTGAAGCAGAATGGTCCGTATGGAGTGATGAATGCCGTTGCGGCTTGGTCCGCTTCCGCCATCTTGAATTGATGGTAGCCGGAGTATGCGTCAAGGAAGCACAATGAATCGTGTCCTGCGGTAGCATCGATTATCTGGTCGATGCGAGGGAGGGGGAAGGGATCCTTTGGGAAAGCCTTGTTGAGGTCTTTAAAATCGACACATAGGCGCCAGCATTTGGCCTTCTTTGGTACCATTACCAGGTTTGCTAGCCAATCCAGATGTTTGATATCTCTGATGAATCCGGCTTCCAATAGTTTGGCTAGCTCTTCTCCCATTGCCTGTCTTTTGGGTTCGGAAAATCGTCGAAGAGCCTGTTTGACTGGCTTGAATCCTTTTAGGATATTTAGGCTGTGTTCTGCCAATCTGCGTGGGATTCCGGGCATATCCGAAGGGTGCCAGGCGAAAATGTCCCAATTTTCCCGAAGGAATTCTCGCAGTGCGGCGTCTACATCAGGGTTCAACTGTGCCCCGATGGAAGCCGTCTTTGTCGGGTCCGTTGGATGGACCTAGAATTTTACTATTTCGTCCGCTGGTTTAAAGGAGGTGGACATGGATCTCTTATCGAGTATCACATCGTCCCTATTCACAGTAGAGCGCAGCGCGGTGAGTTCTTCTGCCGCTAGGGCTTCGGATAGTGCCTCCAGGGCTAATGCGGCTGTCTTGTTTTCGGCGCGGAGTGCTATGTCCGGATCACTAATGAGAGTGATTATTCCGTCGGGCCCAGGCATTTTGAGCTTCATGTACCCGTAATGGGGTACGGCTTGAAAAATTGTGAATGCCTCTCGTCCTAATATAGCTTGATATCCGCTGTTGAACGGGGCCACTTGGAACGTGACTTCTTCCGATCTGTAATTGTCCGGCGAGCCGAGCACCACATCGAGTGTGATTTTTCCGGTGCAGCGCGCTTCCTGGCTAGGGATTATTCCTCTGAAGGTCGTGCTGCTTCGCTCAATGCGGCTCCAGTCTATTTCCATTTTTTTGAAGAGTTTCCTCGTAGATGAGGTTTAATCCGCTGCCGCCATCCATGAGGACCTTTGTAAGTCGAAAGTCGTCCACTATTGGACTAAGTACCAGTGCGGCTGGTGCTCGGGCTGTTTGGAATTTAGGTTCGTCGCTGGCGTTGAAGGTGATGGCTGTGTCGCTCCATGGATTTGTTGTTGCTACTTGGTAGACTTCGACGAGGCTGCGGATTGTTCGTTTCCGCATATTATTTGATGCGAAAGTCTCGAAGACTGTTGATACCGTACCGGTATTGTTGGAGTGGTTTTCCAGGGCTAGAAGCTCCTCGCCACTTTTCGCCACCTGTCGTAATATCCAACATGCTCGAAGGCTATGTGTTGGGATGGCGCCCTCTGTACTATGAATTTTACAGGGTTCGCTAAGCCATCCCTCCAGTACGGTTCCGTGCCCTTTATGGGGTTTTTGCTTTTTGGTTTTTGTATCTGGTGCCTGAGTGTAATGCACCCTTTTGTTGCGGACTAGGGTTGGGGCCGGATTGTCCCAAAACTTATTTTCGGTTTTCCGGAAACTCTCCATCGCGCAGTACTTTCGTACTATGGACGGCTGACGGCGTTCAAGATTCCCTCGTCCGTGCAATTATTGCAAAAAATTGAGATTGCGTTTTCCTCTCGGCAGTCCTTTATCCTGTCCATAACTAGGAGGAATCTGGCCCAGTAGTGATGCACTGTTTCAGCGGGCTCTTGCCGGATTAGAGATAGATCGCATATGTCTGGGCGTGTGGGTGGAATTAAGTCCGGAACCCTACCCATCTCAAGGCTCAAAGGTCGAGAAGTTTCCAAATTTGGAAGCTTGGATTGCTGGACATTGTCCAACGAGTCCGGTCCGATGCCTGACTTTAAGTTTAGCGCTTGATCGAAGTTCGTCCCTCCGCGGGAATCCGGCATGGAGGGTTCGGGAGCCCGGACATGACTAGTTTTCAATACAGGAGAAGAGTCGCCGCATTGTTCCTCTACCACTGCAACGTGGTGGGTGACCTAGGGAGAGTTAATCTCTCTCAGATCAGTTTTAAGCCCAATCTGATTGCAGTCTGTAGCGACTCCCAGGGCGGCGATGCGATCCAAGAGCTCGTTTATGGACGAGAGCTCTATTGGATCCAGCCGCTCGGTGAATTCCGAGCTGACATGAAGATTGCTTTTGACGACTTGAGAGGTCATTGTCGAAGTGGTGGCCGGACAGGCGGTCATAAGAAAACCACCTAGCCGGATAGTTTGGCCGGCGGCCAAGGCTCCTTTGGCGAAAATACCGTCCTTGAAGACGGGAGGAGGAATCCTTCCTATCGGTGACGGCACAGAGGAACTCTCAATGAAAGCACCAATGTCGGTGTCAAAACCGGCGGATCTCGGGTAGGGGGTCCCGAACTATGCGTCTAGGCGGATGGTAACAGGAGACAAGGGACACGATGTTTTTACCCAGGTTCGGGCCCTCTCGATGGAGGTAAAACCCTACTCCTGTTTGATTGATATTGATGATATGGGTAGTACAAGAGTGGATCTACCACGAGATCAAGGAGGCTAAACCCTAGAAGCTAGCCTATGGTATGATTGTTATAATGGTTGTTATGTCAACCCTCCGGTTTATATAGACACCGGAGAGGGCTAGGGTTACAAAGAGTCGGTTACAATGGTAGGAGATCTACATATCCGTATCGCCAAGCTTGCCTTCCACGCCAAGGAAAGTCCCATCCGGACACGGGACGGAGTCTTCAATCTTGTATCTTCGTAGTCTTGGAGTTCGGCGGACGATGATAGTCCGGCTGTCCGGACACCCCCTAGTCCAGGACTCCCTCAATCATCATAGTGCTTGGGCGAAGCCCTGCGCGGATCACATCACGACACCGTCATCACGCCGTCGTGCTGACAAAACCCTCCCTCGACCCTCTGCTGGATCAAGTGTTCGAGGGACGTCATCGAGCTGAATGTGCTGAACTCGGAGGTGTCATACATTCGGTACTAGAACGGTTGGATCATGAAGACATTCTACTACATCATCAACCGAGATAACATAATGCTTCCACTTTTGGTCTATGAGGGTAAGTGGACACACTCTCCCCCTCTCATTGCTATGCATCTCCTAGATAGATCTTGCGTCATCGTAGGAAATTTTTGAAATTGCATGCTATGTTCCCCAACAGTGGTATCAGAGCCAGGTTTATGCGTAGATGATATGCACGAGTAGAATACAAAGAATTGTGAGCGATAATAGTCATACTGCTTACCACCAACGTCTTACTTTGATTCAGCGGTATTGTTGGATGAAGCGGCCCGGACCAACATTACATGACCACGTTTATGAAACCGGTTCTACCGACGTGCTTTGCACGCAGGTGGATGGCGGGTGTCTGTTTCTCCAACTTTACTTGAATCGAGTTTGACTACGGCCGGTCCTTGGTTAAGGTTAAAACAGCACACTTGACGAAAAATCGTTGTGGTTTTGATGCGTAGGTAAGAACGGTTCTTGCTAGAAGCCCGTAGCAGCCACGTAAAACTTGCAACAACAAAGTAGAGTACGTCTAACTTGTTTTTGCAGGGCTTGTTGTGATGTGATATGGTCAAGACATGATGTGATATAAATTGTTGTATGAGATGATCATGTTTTGTAACAAAGTTATCAGCAACTGGCAGGAGCCATATGGTTGTCGCTTTATTGTATGAAATGCAATCGCCATGTAATTGCTTTACTTTATCACTAAGTGGTAGCGATAGTCGTAGAAGCAATAGTTAGCAAGACGACAACGATGCTACGATGGAGATCAAGGTGTCAAATGATGAGATGGAGATCATGACGGTGCTTTGGAGATAGAGATCAAAGGCACAAGATGATGATGGCCATATCATGTCACATATTTTGATTGCATACGATATTTATCTTTTATGCATCTTATTTTGCTTATTACGGTGGTAGCATTATAAGATGATCCCTCACTACATTTCAAGGTATAAGTGTTCTCCCCGAGTATGCACCGTTGCGGAAGTTCTTCATGCTAAGACACCACGTGATGATCGGGTGTGATAAGCTCTACATTCAAATACAACAGGTGCAAGACAGATTTGCACACGCAGAACACTCAGGTTAAACTTGACGAGCCTAGCATATGCAGATATGGCCTCGGAACACTGAGACTGAAAGGTCGAACATGAATCATATAGTAGATATGATCAACATAGTGTTGTTCACCATTGAAGACTACTCCATCTCACGTGATGATCGGACATGGTTTAGTTGATTTGCATCACGTATCATTTAGATGACTAGAGGGATGTCTATCTAAGTGGGATTTCTTAAGTAATATGATTAATTGAACTTTAATTTATCATGAACTTAGTCCTGATAGTATTTTGCAAATTATGTTGTAGATCAATAGCTCGCGTTGTAGCTTCCCTATGTTTTTTATATGTTCCTAGAGAAAACTAAGTTGAAAGATGATAGTAACAATGATGCGGACTGGGTCCGTGATCCGAGGTTTATCCTCATTGCTGAACAGAAGAATTATGTCCTTGATGCACCGCTAGGTGATAGACCTATTGCAGGAGCAGATGGAGACGTTATGAATGTTTGGCTAGCTCAATATGATGACTACTTGATAGTTTAGTGCACCATACTTTATGGCTTAGAATCGGGACTTCAAAAATGTTTTGAGTACCACGGAGCATATGAGATGTTTTAAGAGCTGAAATTGGTATTTCAGACTCATGCCCGTGTCGAGAGGTATGCGACCTCTAACAAGTACTTCACCTAAAAGATGGAGGATATTTACTCAGCTAGTGAGCATGGCTCAGAATGTCTGGTACTACAGTCGCTTGAATCAAGTGGGAGTTAATCTTCCAGATAAGATAGTTATTGACAGAGTTCTCTAGTCACCATCACCAAGTTACTGGAACTTCATGATAAACTATAGTATGCAATGGATGACAAAAACAATTCCCGAGCTCTTCGTGATGCTGAAATCACGAAGGTAGAAGTCAAGAAGTAGCATCAAGTTTTGATGATTTACAGGACCACTAGTTTCAAGAAAAGGGCAAAGGGGAAAAAAGGGAACTTCAAGTAGGATGGCAAGCAAGTTGTCACTACCGGGAAGAAGCACAAAGCTGGATCGAAGCCTAAAACTGAGTGCTTCTACTGCAAAGCAAATGTTCACTAGAAGCAGAAGTGCCCCAAACATTTGGCGGATAAGAAGGATGGCAAAGTGAACAAAGGTATATTTGATATACAGGTTATTGATGTGTACCTTACTAGTGTTCGTAGTAGCCCCTGGGTATTTGATACTTGTTCGGTTGCTAAGATTAGTAACTCGAAACAGGAGTTACAGAATAAACAGAGACTAGTTGAGGGTGAAATGACGATGTGTGTTGGAAGTGGTTCCAAGATTGATATGATCATCATCGCACACTCCTTATACTTTCGGGATTTGTGTTGAACCTAAATAAATGTTAGTTGGTGTTTGCATTGAGCATGAATATGGGTAGATCATGTTTATTATAATACAGTTATTCATTCAAGACAGGGAATAATTGTTATTCTGTTTACATGAATAAAACCTTCTTTGGTCATACACCTAATGTTAATGGTTTCTTGAATCTCGATCGTAGTGATACACATATTCATAATATTGATGCCAAAAGATGCAAAGTTGATAATGATAGTGCAACATACTTGTGGCACTGCCATTTAGGTCATATTGGTGTAAAGCGCATGAAGAAACTCCATGCTGATGGGCATTTGGAATCACTTGATTATGAATCATTTGATACTTGCGAACCGTGCCTTATGGGCAAGATGACTAAAACTTCGTTCTCTGGAACAATTGAACGAGCTAATGACTTATTGGAAATAATACATACTGATGTATGCGGTCCAATGAGTGTTAAAGCTCGTGGCGGGCATCGTTATTTTCTGACCTTCACAGATGATTTAAGCAGATATGGGTATATCTACTTAATAAAACACAAGTCTGAAACATTTGGAAAGTTCAAAGAATTTTTGATTGAAGTGAAGAATCATCGTAACAAGAAAATAAAGTTTCTATGATCTGATCGTGGAGGAGAATATTTGAGTTACGAGTTTGGACGTAATTTAAAACAATGTGGAATAGTTTCACAGCTCACGCCAACTGGAATACCACAACGTAATCGTGTCTCCGAACATCGTAACCGCACATTATTAGATATGGTGCGATCTATGATGTCTCTTACTGATTTACCACTATCGTTTTGGGGTTATGCATTAAAGACAGCTGCATTCACTTTAAACAGGGCACCGTAAAAATCCATTGAGACGACACCATATGAACTATGGTTTGGCAACAAACCTAAGCTGTCATTTCAGAAAGTTTGGGGATGCGATGCTTATGTGAGAAGGCTTCAGCCAATTAAGCTCGAACCCGAATCGGAGAAATGCGTCTTCATAGGTTACCCTAAAGAAACAATTGGGTACATGAGGGAGTCCTGGATTAAGGCGTCCTCGGACAGCCGGACTATATACTTTGGCCAGACTGTTGGACTATGAAGATACAAGATTGAAGACTTCGTCCCGTGTCCGGATGGGACTCTCCTTTGCGTGGAAGGCAAGCTTGGCAATTCGGATATGTAGATCTACTTCTCTGTAACCGACTCTGTGTAACCCTAGCCCCCTCCCTTGTCTATATAAACTTGAGGGTTTAGTCTGTAGGACAACAACAATCATAATAATATGCTAGCTTCTAGGGTTTAGCCTCTACCATCTCGTGGTAGATCAACTCTTGTAATACTCATATCATCAAGATCAATCAAGCAGGAAGTAGGCTATTACCTCCATCGAGAGGGCCCGAACCTGGGTAAAACATCGTGTCCCCTGCCTCCTGTTACCATTAGCCTTAGACGCACAGTTCGGGGGCCCCTACCTGAGATCCGCCGGTTTTGACACCGACATTGGTGCTTTCATTGAGAGTTCCATTGTGTTGTCGCAGTAAGGCTTGATGGCTCCTTCAATCATCTTCAACGATGCGGTCCAGGGGGATGTTTTCCTTCCCGGACAGATCTTCGTATTCGGCAGCTTCGTACTGCGGGCCAACTCGCTTGGCCATATGGAGCAAATCGATAGCTATGCCCCTGGCCATCAGGTCAGGTTTGGAAGCTTGAACTATACTGCCGACATCCGCAGAGACTTGATCTTCGACGGATTCGAGCCCATGTCAGGCGCGCCGGACGGTCACGACGGGCATGACTTTGATCTGCCATCGGACACTATTCGGGAGATCGCGCCTGCGGCGGCGCCGGGAATCAATCCGGAGCAGATCGTGCCCTCCGAGGATGGGTGCATGGACCCCGCCACAGAGGCCACGCACTCATCGGCGTTGGAGCCGAACACTGATCCCACCTCTTGTGAGGGTGGTGTCATCGGACCCTCGGACTCGTCTCTGGCTACAGGATCCGAACCGCGTGCGTCCGTGCCTATCGAATCTGATTGGGCACCTGTCATGGAGTTCACCGTCGTGGATATTTTTCAGCACTCACCCTTGGGGGATGTACTGAACTCATTAAGGTCTCTTTCCTTGTCAAGAGATTGTTGGCCGAACTATGTCCGGCTCGAGTGGGAAGCGGACGATGAAGAAATTCGTTCCCCACCCACCACCCACTTAATAGCCAATGTCGATGACTTAACCGACGTGCTTGACTTCAACCCGAAGACATCGATGGTATGGACGACGATGCAGGAGAAGAACAGGAACCACCGCCTATAGGGCGCTGGACAGCCACTTCATCATATGATATATATATGGTGGACACTCCCATAGAAAGCAATGGTGATGAGGCAACGGACGATGACCCCTTGGAGAAGCAATCTAAGCACCGACGTCATTGGCGCCGCTCCAAGCCCCGCCATAGCAAAAATAGCGATACAGCACAAGAGATAACAATCCGGATGGTGCCGAAGGCAAAAACAATCCTGCCTAGCCAAGCTCTGAGCAGGACGAGCAAGAGGATGGGCAAGCTAGCCCTAAGGAACAGGCGACAGATGGAGAATCAGAGTACGATAATTACATGCCTCTCTCCGAAGACGAAGTGAACCTTAGCGACGAAGAATTCATCATGCCTGAGGATCCCGTCGAGCAGGAGCGCTTCAAAGGCCGGCTTATAGACACTGCAAAAAGCCTGAAGAAAAAGCAGCAACAGCGTCAAGCTGATCAAGATCTGCTAACTGACAGATGAACCGAGGTCCTGGCTGCCGAGGAATACAGACTTGAGCGCCCTAGCAAAAGCTACCCAAAGCGCAGGTTGCTACCTCAACTCAAGGAGGAGGCTTTAAAGCCCACGCTACCAGCGCATGATGCGGCTGACCGGCCACCCCGTGGCTGCGACAAAGCGGCGTACCAGCCCAAAGTCCAGACCGCACCCTGTCACCAATCAAACGATAATACTAAGGCCTGGGGCTACATGAAGGACCTGCGAGATGTATTGGAAAACAAAGCAGGACAGTCAAGATCGATCTACGGATCACGGGGGAGCGCCACAAGACGAGATGATGACCGTCACGCCAGATACAATAAACCAAAGTCCGGCCGAGCCGAATACAACAGACTAGATTCATTTGAACTACGTCGGGATGTAGCCCAGCATAGAGGCGCCACACACCCCCTATGCTTCACTAATGAATTCATGGATTACGAATTCCCAGAAGGGTTTAAATCCGTAAACATTGAATCATATGATGGCACAACAGACCCCGCAGTATGGATCAAAGATTTTCTCCTCCACATTCACATGGCCCACGGTGATGACTTACATGACATAAAGTACCTACCACTTAAGCTCAACGGACCGGCTCGACATTGGCTGAATAACCTGCCAGCAAGCTCCATTGGCAGTTGGGAGGACTTGGAAGACGCATTCCTCGACAACTTCCAGGGCACTTATGTGCGACCACCGGATGCTGATGACTTAAGCCACATAACCCAACAGCCCGGAGTGTCAGCCAGGAAATTCTGGACTCGGTTCTTAACTAAAAAGAACCAAATTGTCAACTGTCCAGATGCTGAAGCCTTAGCAGCCTTCAAGCATAACATCCGTGATGAATGGTTCGCCCGACACCTCAGCCAAGAGAAGCCAAATTCCATGGTAGCCCTCACGACACCCACGACCCGCTTTTGCGCGGGCGAGGACAGCTGGCTGGCTCGTAGCAACATCACACCCAAAAACTCAGGCGATTTAGACGCCAAGGACAGCAACGGCAAGCCACGACGAAATAGACACAAGCGTCGCAACAATGGCGACAATGCCGAAGACACGACAGTCAATGCCGGATTCAGAGGCTTTAAATCCGGACAGCGGAAAAAGCCATTCAAAAGAAATAGTCCGGGCTCATCCAGTTTGGACCGCATACTCGATCGCTCATGTCAAATTCACGGCACCCACGATAAACCATTCAACCACACCAACAGGGAATGTTGGGTGTTTAAACAGGCCAGCAAGTTGAATGCCCAAAACAAGGAAAAGGGGTTGCATGGCGATAAAGACGAGGAGCCCCGGCCGCCGAACACAGGAGGACAGAAAAAATTCCCTCCCCAGGTGAAAACAGTAAATATGATATACGAACCCATATTCCCAAGCGGGAACGGAAGCGTGCACTAAGGGACGTCTATGCGATGGAGCCAGTCGCCCCAAAGTTCAACCCATGGTCCTCTTGTCCGATCAACTTCGATCGCAGGGACCATCCTACCAGTATCCGTCATGGCGGTTTGGCCGCATTGGTCCTTGACCCCATCATCGACGGATTCCATCTCACAAGAGTCCTCATGGATGGTGGCAGCAGCCTGATCCTGCTCTATCAGGATACAGTGCACAAAATGGGCATCGACCCCTCAAGGATCAAGCCCACAAAAACCACCTTCCAGGATGTCAAACCCGGGGTGGAGGCCTTTTGTACGGGCTCAATCACACTAGAAGTGGTCTTCGGATCTCTGGACAATTTCGGAAGCGAGGAGTTAATCTTCGACATCGTCCCCTTCCGCAGTGGCTATCATGCACTGCTCGGACGAACCGCATTCACAAATTCAATGAGGTACCGCATTATGCATACCTCAAGCTCAAAATGCGAGGACCTCGCGGGGTTATTACAGTTAATGGAAACACAGAGCGCTCGCTCCGCACGGAGGAGCACACTGCGGCCCTCGCGGCAGAAGTACAAAACAGCCTTCTTAGGCAAACAGCCAATTCGGCGATAAAGAACCCGGATACCGTCAAGCGAGACAGGAGTACTCCGCAACAGGATCATCCGGCACGTCCAGAGCTCGACTAGCAATCCGGCCTCCGCCCTAGTCCCAGTCAAGCGGCGAAATTTGTGTCGCGCGTACACAACTACGCACTTAAAATACCCTGGGCATAGGCGAAGGCACGTCCATCACAAGGTCCACAATGCGGTTCGACCACCCCGGGACCCACGCATCTTTGCACCCCTTTTTTCTTTCAGGTCCCTACTTCATAAGGCTCTTCCGAAAGACCGGCTATCGGACACATAGCGGGACGGACACATCAGGAGGATAAGAAGCTTTGGCGTACAAGGAAATCCTCAGGTGGTCTCTGATAACGATCGTTATACCTGTTTTACATAACCTGCATACCGCCCGCTCCTAGTCAGGATGTGTCAAACAGTCCTATTTTGCTTATCGCACTACTTGTATATGTACGCTTTGACGTATCATTTGAATAACAAGGGAAAATAGTATATAGCGTCAGCTTGCTATTACATTTATTTACCCCTTTCCTTTACTGCTTATTTATTATACCCGTGCATTTTGGCACGACCAGTTTGCCATGGGCTTCAGCACCCCATAACCTGGCAAGACAAGTCCGAACACTTTCGACAGTGCGGCACCCCGAACTTATAGCACTATATGCATCAGCTCCCAATTATGCCTTGGGTAAATAGTTGGGCTTGCCCGGCTCCTATGTTTTGGTACCTTACGTTCCGCTATATCGGCTAAGGTAGCGCAGGGAGAACTACTGCGATTGTGTCCCGGTTCTTCCGGACGAGCACCTCAGTAGAGAAAGCCGAAAACTGACTGTCATGATAAGGCGAGAGCTGGTCGCTGTTTGAGAGGTCTCAAATCCTTAAAGATTATTTCCGCTTCAGGCGAGGAATCGGCCTCGTCCGATTTAGGCATGTATAGCGCCCCAAGTCCGGCTTTCCGGATACTTGGGGCTTCGCCAAAATTTAAAATTGTAGACTTCTATGGCTAAGTGAGAGCGATAAAGCCATATAGTCTGATGCCTCGTTCGTAGCACTAAACACCTCCTTAAAAGGACCAAAAATTTGGATAAAAAGTGTTTATATTTATCCTGAACACCCCAGAACTAGTTACATGGGGGCAGAAGCCGACAACTGGTCAACTCTCATGATTTTGTAAACGGCCGCACATAAGGTAATATTTTAAATTAACAAGCGCTATATAGCGCACATGAACGGGTTTTCATATTACAGGATGACATGAGTACATCTATTTATATATAAAAAGTGATTGATGGGCTAATTAGAGGCAAGAGAATTAGGCTAGAAAATTCTACGTTAATTAGAAAATAGTGGCCCTTGATCTGGTGGGTCTTCTAACATTATAATTATACAACAGTTAGATATGTGTAACTTATTAGATCCAAAAAAGATATGCACAACATATATATAGCATTGTCCTGATGGAAAATGAGTCGTGCCATAAGAAGAAAAAAATGGGCCTCCACATGTCCAGATCCAATCCTACTACGTCTGTGGAGCCAAGTCTCCTTATTTCACATAGTAGAAGTTGTTAGCATCCGTGAAAAAAGGGCATGTCCAGATCCTAGAAAAAAAATGCAAGTCCAGATCCTAAAAAAATTGCACGTCCAGATCCTAGCGTACTACTCCATCTCTCCAAATCTCAGATTGTAGTTCGTAGAATAGCTAAAATATACTGAATGTATAACCCTAAAAATATAGAACGCGGCCGTTCCGGTGGGCCGTATATACCACCAAAACCTATGTCTTTATATACTAAAAGTAAATTATGGGTTAACTAGAAAACAAGATAATTAGGCTAAAAAATTACACAAAAATATATAAACATGCACCTAACCCAATAACCACCATCTTTAGGGTGTTGAACTCAATGCGAGGGCATCATATTTACAGTTTTGAATTTAATTTTAGGGCGTCATGTTATGAGAGGAGTAAAAATATGTATTTGTTGTTTCCTATGTAATCATGTCAGTATAAAAAAATTATGTCTGATAATATAATATTACTTCATTCACAGGCCATTGAATATGTTTATCTTATTGAGATATGTCTGTCATTTACTCACTTTATTCCAAGATACATGACCTCTTATTAATAATTTCTAAGTTATAACTTTGACCATTGTTTGAATTGATAATGAAAATTGGATTACAGTGGAATGTTGGAATACTTTTGAACAAAAATCTAATCATGTTGTTTTTCTTTTGACCAATCCAAGCATCTATTTAAATCGATGGTAGAAGCAAATAAGTTTTTTATCCAAACTGTGAAGAAATTTTCTTTTAAGGCAACATCTTTATATTTAAATCGATAGGGTTGCGCTATTTGTCATCCTCGGTGAGGAATAGTTATTCTTCACCCCCCTCTATTTTAACATCAATGCACCGTAATTTTACGTTTCTTAAATTTTATCTTATTTCAGACGTAAAAAGAGAACGTAAGAAAATATATAATTGCCGTAAAAATATTTTATGTTACCTAAATTACAAATGTAAAAACATAGTGTAAAATGTACATAAAATGTAATTTTTCTGTTCTTCTGACCTTTTTTTATGCCAAATTTTACGCAGTGACTCAATATGGATGTAACTATTTGTATTTGAAACATAATTTATTTGTGAAATGATCGTAATATTACCTCGGGTGAAGAATAACTTATTCTGCACCCCGGGTGATGAATAGTAACACTATATATATACTTTACTCTCTATGTTGCCTCTTATTCACTATACACAACCATTCATATATATACCTTTTCTTTTATACTTTACTCTCTATGTTGCCTCTTATTCAGATAATATGTCACCTTCACATCATCGTATGCACTACCTTGTTGCAAAATTTAAGTGTACACGCCATTATATTACTTAGGTTTGACCAACAATTAGAGTGATAACATATGATTATATGAATGGTTGTGTATGTGAACCATTGTCGAGTGTGAGGTTACTCGTTATAATCCACCCAGGTAATCCTTAGTATTGGCACGACCATTAATTTTGTTATTTTACTTGAAGTATATCCATGTGTGCATAATAAGTGGGTCGATGCTCACCTTTACCAAGCAAGAATTCGCACTTCCGTTATTTTGCATGTGAAACATCTAAAAAAAATTATAAATTGGCTCTATAGCGCGGATAAATGACACTGTATCCTGCCTAAAATTTTAAATTGTACATATATGGTTGCTTAGCGGAACTCTTCTCCAAGCGTTGTTACCCTAAAACATTCAACGCATATCTCTATCGAATGGCCGACAATCACATATGTCAACACACTATTAGACATATGTGTAGTATGATAACCGTTACAATATGGCCTCTTATATTTTGTCGAAGCGTCATATATTTTTATGAAACTCTTCAACATTCACTTGCACATCTCCAAGTACAAAAAATTTCATTCTATTTAGAAGTTGCACAAAATACCAAGGACAACTTGTCCGAGGCATTCCTCATTTATGTTACATGACTGGACCATATAGTTTTATATCATATGCAAGGGGTAGACGAATACCATTGTCAATATCGTAGTGTAAGCAATTATATTCAATAGAAGCACATTTAGTTAGTGTTAAATTATATGCATTGTGCTTGGTCACGTCCTCCGCAATGGATAGTAGCTTCTTTATAAGAAACCCAAGAGAATTATAAGTATTTCTACCAATTATCCTATAGTGTCTCATTATCATACAAAAAGATCGCCCTAAGTAGTACCAAATTCTTCCAAGATATGAAGTAACACATGGAAATTCACAGGCCAAGAATGTAGGTACAAAACAGATAACTCGCAGGTGGCAAATTTATCCACCAATTCAGAGTGTTTAGAAAGTTTAGGGCTAAAACCACTACAGTATGGAATGGAGGGAGTAATAATTGTATGTACACAACCCTGACAATCTGTAGAACCACAAAAAGTACATAGTTTATTACCCATTTTAGTGTACGAAACGTTCTAAGCATGGCACTCCTTTGCTTCACATTTACAGCTCTATGTCACTGAAGCAACCAACAATTAAACCATAATTTAGTCGTTTTATCCCAGAGTGCAAGCAGTAGCCTGTATCAAGCTGCACAGAAAGTTGGCAGTGTACTTCGATCTCAGAACAAAATATTGGAAAAGTGATAAGAATTATAAAGACAAGTAGTTATATCTATTATGGAACATTAGAGATGAAAGACTCTAAAGTGAGAAGAGATTATGATAGGCAAGCATATTAAATGATTAATCAACATTGGCATAAATCATTTGGTCATCTGCATTGGGAAAAACGTAGGCATATACATAGATGTATGGAGTGTCATGCACAATAGGTGCTCATAAATCAACCTAGTGAACAGAATAATAGGTGTACTTGAGGACTGAGGAGCTGTATTTCCATCCTTCTGAATTTCTGATCATCTCTAATTTACGCACAAATCAATAGGTTACCTGCTTCTATACACATCTCTAATTTACCATCAGTGCAACAGCCTCAATTGTACATTATGTAAGATAAATGTACGCGACTACCTACGTTTGGTTTGAAATTCTGATTACCATATTCTTTTGTTCCCTCATTGAAATTGAAACTATGCCAACCTACACCATGAAGGACCCATAAACATCTCAAATGTCTTCAGAATCCTAGACAACATATCCATGTTGTGGCAGTAAGATTCCGAGTTAGGGCATAACACTAAATTGGACATCTGCAATTAGTAAATTACCAGGACGCCAAATAATTGAGCATGTGTATAACTAAAAATAAAATTACTTTTCTACAGCCAATTGAGGTGTTATGCAAGGACACTAAGTAGTTGAGGATATGTAGATCAAAACACCATGTGATCTAGAGCGAATCATACATCTGCAATTATTTAATTGTCAGAACACTATTAGTAGGTAATTAACAGGTTAATCTTAGATGCACAAACCTTGTGCTTCATGGGATCATGAAGGCGATGCTATTGAAGAGCTTGGTCAGAAAATCTCCAGGCTCATTCCCCTACCATGCCCGCACAGTCACGCTTCCAGTGCTGGCTCGTTCCTCGACCGATCATGATTTGCTTATTTCACTGGTTCTTTCCTCAACTCCGTGCCTCTATAGGTGTCGTGCGTCCTCGATCTAATATCACAGACTGTTTTAGTTACACTGAGTTGCAAACTCTTCCTAGCAATATCAACATACAGACCTGGACTATGCCAGTACGTATGTACTACAACTCATGTATTTATTTACATTTTTCGGAACGTAGTTTACTAAAATGAACACTCATAATTCCAAGAATAGGAAAATATATGGGAAATTCTTAAGTTGCACTAACCTGAGCTGTATCGTCCTTGTACATTATCTATGCACCACCAATTTGTACATGTAGGTTATTTTATGTTCATACCCTTATGATCCTGCCAAGAATTATAACTAACTTTGAGATATCCAAACAGATCACATGCTCCCTGATAACTCGAATTTAGATGCATAATTTACAGTTTTCTGAAAAATCGCACATGAACGGGTTTTCATATTACAGGATGACATGAGTACATCTATCTATTTATATATAAAAAGTGATTGATGGGCTAATTAGAGGCAAGAGAATTAGGCTAGAAAATTCTACGTTAATTAGAAAATAGTGGCCCTTGATCTGGTGGGTCTTCTAACATTATAATTATACAACAGTTAGATATGTGTAACTTATTAGATCCAAAAAAGATATGCACAACATATATATAGCATTGTCCTGATGGAAAATGAGTCGTGCCATAAGAAGAAAAAAATGGGCCTCCACATGTCCAGATCCAATCCTACTACGTCTGTGGAGCCAAGTCTCCTTATTTCACATAGTAGAAGTTGTTAGCATCCGTGAAAAAAGGGCATGTCCAGATCCTAGAAAAAAAATGCAAGTCCAGATCCTAAAAAAATTGCACGTCCAGATCCTAGCGTACTACTCCATCTCTCCAAATCTCAGATTGTAGTTCGTAGAATAGCTAAAATATACTGAATGTATAACCCTAAAAATATAGAACGCGGCCGTTCCGGTGGGCCGTATATACCACCAAAATCTATGTCTTTATATACTAAAAGTAAATTATGGGTTAACTAGAAAACAAGATAATTAGGCTAAAAAATTACACAAAAATATATAAACATCTGATCATTCAGTTTTATAGATCATCACTATTATTAGATTTGAACCATCAATTTTCATTTATCCTATGGGCGCTCGCGTCCTATACCAAGGAAAACAACATCGTAAAAAGATTACAAGGAAGAAACCCTACCCATCGTCTCAAGTTGGCTCTTCGTCTCGGAGAATACCCATCCAGATGTGGTTCCTCGCCAGTGCTTTTGTCCATGGCTGGATGCATCCGAGGAGTTGTACGTGCAAGTATACGTACCTTGCTTGCTTGATTATTGTGGCCGGATGGAAAGAGGCGCACCACAACTTAACATCAGCGGGTCAGCAGATTACGTAAACTAATTGATGGGCTAATACTCATGCACATTGGAAGTTTCTGATTGAGAAAAGCTCCGATGTAGACATCCTCACATTTACTACTCATAACACATATTAGCCATTTTATACATTGTTCGAGAGGGAAGTACGACACCAAATGCAGAATACGAGTATGAAACTGAATATGTCTTTAAATTACATACTCCAACTACTAAAATAAGTATTACGTTGAAAACAAAGATACCGATAGTTATTTGTACACTCTTTTCTCATATCCATGAATCAATTAAATTCTAATATAAATTATCATAGTATATTAACATGCATACATTTTTGTAGAGAAACTAGGCTCTGTACTTTTTTATTATATCGCCGGAAAAACACAAAAATGTAGTCAATGCAAACTTTTATACATTTTTATAGTACTTTAATTTTGTGTCCTTTGCTTGCTTAAATCTACATGAGATCTTTCGGGAGTCTCCGAAATGATTTTATATTTTCATTTAAAGAAAAAAAGATCATTTGACAATTGAGGTGGCAATAATGGTGCAACTTCATTTCAACTATTGTAAAAATTAGACACTAATAAATATTCCTCATTGGTAAAAAAAATTAAGATAATATATAATTTTGTCGGATACATAATAACTGTATTATAAGAATCAGTATTGATAAATGTGAAGTTTTGTGATACGCCATATCCAAACTTTAGCATAACTTACTTGAAAAGTTTAATAAATAGCAAATAATTTCTCGAAATTGCAGTCAAAAAATAATACACATTCTAAGGTGTTTCGCCATGATAGTAGTAATAATAGGAAATGAGTAATATCAGTTTAATCATATAAAATCATTCAAAGACATTTTAGGAAATTACAACCATATCGATTTTACTTCCCAAATCTATATATTTAAAATATGATTAGTGGTTAGACTTCCAATTGTGCAAAAACAAACATAGTTATCACCCTAGACATCAGAGGTACTTGATAATTATGAGGTAAATACCTTTTGAAAGTATCACGGGGAGCCACTTGCAACATTGTTGACAATTAACATCTTTATAGATTGGATGTGTGAGGATTATTCACAAGGACTAGTCTTCAAAATTTACCCTGATATAATAGTTTCACTAATAACTATTTTGTAGATCAATAGGATTTAATAGCCAAAAATAAATTTAGTAGACCATGTCACTATAGAAATCACTTTTAACTTAGGAGGGAGCGGTAAATTATGCTATTTGTTTTCACTTTCTTCCACTATAAAAAGGCATTTTATAGTTTTCATACAATCAAGCTACTAGCCTACAAAATAGTATGTGTTCATCCATACATATGTGACACTAGAGGATGAGGAAGGCAATAGCTACATAAACAGGTGTGGCAAGCCACTTCCAACATCCTTCATCATCAGATTTCTTTTGATTGAACATGTGAATATGAATACATTAAGGATTAAAAAATATACCACGTTTTTGTAAGACTTTAATGCTAAATTAATATGGTTTAGATGTCATCATGTCTTTTTATTGTATAGAGAATAAAGGAAACACTATATTACAGTGGGAACTCATCAAGAAAAGTTACATATCATGATATACTTGGCCTCCTCCACATAGCAAACTAAATGAGTATCCATGAGCACATTTTAAGGATGTTCATCTTTAGAAAACATTTCAAATGAATTGAACAAGATTATTACTTTGCAAAAAAATGACACTTATTTTTTAGTTACGGAAATATAATATCAGAATGTTAGTTCTCAGCAATTAAATGATATTGAAAATTTTATAATCCGTGTCCGTATGACCAAGGACATTACATATATGTTACAAAAGGATTTATTTCCTTAAAAATATGAAAAATCATGTGACATATGTGGATTTCAAGTGAGACATTTCACGCGCTAAATAATAATGTATAAATTTCTAGCCCGCGCATCGAGCGGGCCACTTTGCTAGTTCATTCAAACATCACATCCTTAGTACATTCATCTGCCACAAGGCGGGCACCCTTAATGACATTGTCATAGTACTGCTCGGGATGGCGATGCTCCTTGCCCTTTGGCGGCCCCTCTGTGACCAGCTTTCTCGGCGTCCATCTTTCCCCAGTGCACTTTCGCACGGGCCAAGGCCCTGCGTGCACCCTCAATGCAAACGGACCGCTTAACGACTTCCAGCCGCGGACAGGCATTCATCATCCGCTTGACAAGGCCGAAGTAGCTGTTGGGCAGGGGCTCGCCAGGCCACAGCCGGACTATGAAGTCCTTCATGTCCAATTCGGCCACTTTGCGAAGTTCAACCAGTTGCTTCAGCTGGTCGCTCAAGGGCATCGGATGCTCGGCCCCAATATACTGGGACCAAAACAGCTTATCCGTCGATCTCCCCTCCTCAGCCCGGTAGAACTCTACGGCATCAGTGACGCTGCGTGGCAGATCTGCGAATGCTCCTGGAGAGCTCTGAATTCGGGTAAGTAAAAGGAAAGTCTCCTCCACATGCTTGCTTTGCATAATGAAAGCCTTACCCGCAGCTATCTTCTTGGCCGCCTCAATTTCCTGGTGGCCTGTCGTTGTCAAAACCGGCGGATCTCGGGTAGGGGGTCCTGAACTGTGCGTCTAGGTGGATGGTAACAGGAGACAAGGGACACGATGTTTTTACCCAGGTTCGAGCCCTCTCGATGGAGGTAAAACCCTACTCCTGCTTGATTGATATTGATGATATGGGTAGTACAAGAGTAGATCTACCACGAGATCAGAGAGGCTAAACCCTAGAAGCTAGCCTATGGTATGATTGTTGTTCATCCTATGGACTAAAAGCCTCTGGTTTATATAGGCACCGAAGAGGGTTAGGGTTACACAGAGTCGGTTACAATGGTAGGAGATCTATATATCCGTATCGCCAAGCTTGCCTTCCACGCCAAGGAAAGTCCCATCCGTACACGGGATGAAGTCTTCAATCTTGTATCTTCATAGTCCAGGAGTCCGGCCGAAGATGATAGTTCGGCTATCCGGACACCCCCTAGTCCGGGACTCCCTCAGTAGCCCCTGAACCAGGCTTCAATGACGACGAGTCCGGCGCGCATATTGTCTTGGGCATTGCAAGTCGGGTTCCTCCTCCGAATACCTCATAGAAGATTTTGAACACAAGGATAGTGTCCGGCTCTACAAAATAAGTTCCACATACCACCGTAGAGAGAATAATATTTACACAAATTCAATCTGCTGACGTATTCCGTGGCGTGACATCACACCACGGCCAAGCCTTTATTCGAATCGTTTTTACTATCCCACCTCAGCGCGTTTAGCGAGGCGGTTTCCTTGGCACGTCTTGTCAAAGCAGAGATCGTGTCCCCTTATTCCGGGATTCTCATCAATACGGGCGTGGGTAACCCAACCGTGCCCGTTGGCACGCCTCCTCTATCGAAGGCGAGTCCCGAACAGTCACAAGGGAGGCTCTTGGTATTCAACCTCTTTATAAAGAGACCAAGGCTCCACTCCCTTCTTTCAATCTCAATCGAATCCGCCCCTCGCCTCGAGTTCCAACACCCAAAGCTCCGGATTCAGGCGCTTCGTGTTGGGGAACGTAGTAATTTCAAAAAAATTCCTACGCACACGCAAGATCATGGTGATGGCATAGCAACGAGAGGGAAGAGTGTTCGTCCACGTACCCTTGTAGACCGTAAGCGGAATCGTTATGACAACGCGGTTGATGTAGTCATACGTCTTCACGATCCGACCGATCCAAGCACCGAACGTACGGCACCTCCGAGTTCAGCACACGTTCAGCTCGATGACGATCCCCGGGCTCCGATCCAGGAAAGCTTCGGGGATGAGTTCCATCAGCACGACGGCGTGGTGACGATGATGATGTTATACCGGTGCAGGGCTTCGCCTAAACTCCGCTACGATATGACCGAGGTGGAATATGGTGGAGGGGGGAACCGCACACGGCTAAGGAATGATCCGTAGATCAACTTGTGTGTCTATGGGGTGCCCCCCGCCCCCGTATATAAAGAAGCCAGGGGAAGGGTGCGGCCGGCCAAGGAGGGCGCGCCAAGGGGGGAGGAAGGAAAGGAGGGGCGCCGCCCCCCTTCCCTTGTCCTATTCGGACTAGGAAGGGGAGGGGCGCGCGGCCCCCTCCTGGCTCCTTCCCTCTTCTCCCTTGAGGCCCATGTAGGCCCAATAACCCCCCGGGGGGTTCCGGTAACCTCCCGGTACTCCGGAAAAATGCCGATTTCACCCGGAACGATTCCGATGTCCAAATATAGGCTTCCAATATATCGATCTTTATTTCTCGACCATTTAGAGACTCCTCGTCATGTCCGTGATCACATCCGGGACTCCGAACAAACTTCGGTACATCAAAACTTATAAAGTCATAATAAAACTGTCATCGTAACGTTAAGCGTGCAGACCCTACGGGTTCGAGAACTATGTAGACATGACCTAGAACCATTCTCGGTCAATAAACAATAGCGGGACCTAGATGCCCATATTGGTTGCTACATATTCTACGAAGATCTTTATCGGTCAAACCGCATAACAACATACGTTGTTCCCTTTGTCATCGGTATGTTACTTGCCCGAGATTTGATCGTCGGTATCCAATACCTAGTTCAATCTCGTTACCGGCAAGTCTCTTTACTCGTTACGTAATGTATCATCTCGTAACCAACTCATTGATCACATTGCTTGCAAGGCTTATAGTGATGTACATTACCGAGAGGGCCCAGAGATACCTCTCCGACAATCGGAGTGACAAAACCTAATCTCGAAATATGCCAACTCAACATGTACCTTCGGAGACACCTGTAGTACTCCTTTAAAATCACCCAGTTACGTTGTGACGTTTGGTAGTACCCAAAGTGTTCCTCCGATAAACGGGAGTTGCATAATTCTCATAGTTACAGGAACGTGTATAAGTCATGAAGAAAGCAACGTCGGTATACTAAACGATCAAGTGCTAGGCTAACGGAATGGGTCATGTCAATCACATCATTCTCCTAATGATGTGATCCCTTTAATCAAATGACAACACATGTCTATGGTTAGGAAACATAACCATCTTTGATTAATGAGCTAGTCAAGTAGAGGCATACTAGTGACTATATGTTTGTCTATGTATTCACACATGTATCATGTTTCCGGTTAATACAATTCTAGCATGAATAATAAACATTTATCATGATAGGAGGAAATAAATAATAACTTTATTATTGCCTCTAGGGCATATTTCCTTCAGTCTCCCACTTGCACTAGAGTCAATAATCTAGATTACATAGTAATGATTCTAACACCCATGGAGTCTTGGTGCTGATCATGTTTTGCTCATGAGAGAGGCTTAGTTAACGGGTCTGCAACATTCAGATCCGTATGTATTTTGCAAATCTCTATGTCTCCCACTTGGACTTGGTCCCGAATGGAATTGAAGCGTCTCTTGATGTGCTTGGTCCTCTTGTGAAATCTGGATTCCTTTGCCAAGGCAATTGCACCAGTATTGTCACATTAGATCTTCATTGGTCCCGATGCACTAGGTATGACACCTAGATCGGAAATGAACTCCTTCATCCAGACTCCTTCATTTGCTGCTTCTGAAGCAGCTATGTACTCCGCTTCACATGTAGATCCCGCTACGACGCTTTGTTCAGAACTGCACCAACTTACAGCTCCACCGTTTAATAAAAACATGTATCCGGTTTGCGATTTAGAATCGTCCGGATCAGTGTCAAAGCTTGCATCGACGTAACCATTTACGACTAGCTCTTTGTCACCTCCATATACGAGAAACATATCCTTAGTCCTTTTCAGGTATTTCAGGATGTTCTTGACCGCTGTCCAGTGATCCACTCCTGGATTACTTTGGTACCTTCCTGCCAAGCTTGTTGCTAAGCACATGTCAGGTCTAGTACACAGCATTGCATACATGATAGAGCCTATGGCTGAAGCATAGGGAACATCTTTCATTTTCTCTCTATCTTCTGCAGTGGTCGGGCATTGAGTTTGACTCAACTTCACACCTTGTAGCACTGGCAAGAACCCTTTCTTTGCCTGATCCATTTTGAACTTTTTCAAAATTTTGTCAAGGTATGTGCTTTGTGAAAGTCCTATCAAGCATCTTGATCTATCTCTATAGATCTTGATGCCCAATATGTAAGCAGCTTCATCGAGGTCTTTCATTGAAAAACTTTTATTCAAGTATCCCTTTATGCTATCCAGAAATTCTATATCATTTCCAATTAATAATATGTCATCTACATATAATATCAGAAATGCTACAGAGCTCCCACTCACTTTCTTGTAAATACAGGCTTCTCCAAAAGTCTGTATAAAACCATATGCTTTGATCACACTATCAAAACGTTTATTCCAACTCCGAGATGCTTGCACCAGTCCATAAATAGATCGCTGGAGCTTGCACACTTTGTTAGCACCTTTTGGATCAACAAAACCTTCTGGTTGCATCATATACAACTCTTCTTCTAGAAATCCATTCAAGAATGCAGTTTTGACATCCATTTGCCAAATTTCATAATCATGAAATGCAGCAATAGCTAACATGATTCGGACAGACTTAAGCATCGCTACGGGTGAGAAAGTCTCATCGTAGTCAACCCCTTGAACTTGTCGAAAACCTTTCGCAACAAGTCGAGCTTTATAGACAGTTACATTACCATCAGCGTCAGTCTTCTTCTTAAAGATCCATTTATTCTCAATGGCTTGCCGGTCATCGGGCAAGTCAACCAAAGTCCATACTTTGTTTTCATACATGGATCCCATCTCAGATTTCATGGCTTTTAGCCATTTTGCGGAATCTGGGCTCATCATCGCTTCCTCATAGTTCGTAGGTTCATCATGGTCAAGTAACATGACTTCCAGAATAGGATTACCGTACCACTCTGGTGCGGATCTTACTCTGGTAGACCTACGAGTTTCAGTAAAAACTTGATCTGAAGTTTCATGATCAATATCATTAGCTTCCTCGCTAATTGGTGTAGTTGTCACAGGAACCGGTTCTTGTGATGAACTACGTTCCAATAAGGGAGTAGATACAGTTATCTCATCAAGTTCTACTTTCCTCCCACTCACTTCTTTCGAGAGAAACTCCTTCTCTAGAAAGGATCCGATTTTAGCAACGAAAATCTTGCCCTCAGATCTGTGATAGAAGGTGTACCCAATAGTCTCTTTTGGGTGTCCTATGAAGACACATTTCTCCGATTTGGGTTCGAGCTTATCTGGTTGAAGTTTCTTCACATAAGCATCGCAGCCCCAAACTTTAAGAAACGACAACTTTGGTTTCTTGCCAAACCACAGTTCATAAGGCGTCGTCTCAACGGATTTTGATGGTGCCCTATTTAACGTGAATGCGGCCGTCTCTAAAGCATAACCCCAAAACGATAGCGGTAAATCAGTAAGAGACATCATAGATCGCACCATATCAAGTAAAGTACGATTACAACGTTCGGACACACCATTTCGTTGTGGTGTTCCGGGTGGCATAAGTTGCGAAACAATTCTGGATTGTTTCAAGTGTAGACCAAACTCGTAACTCAAATATTCTCCTCCACGATCAGATCGTAGAAACTTTATTTTCTTGTTACGATGATTTTCCACTTCACTCTGAAATTCCTTGAACTTTTCAAATGTTTCAGATTTGTGTTTCATCAAGTAGATATACCCATATCTACTCAAATCATGTGTGAAGGTGAGAAAATAACAATACCCGCCGCGAGCCTCAACATTCATTGGACCACAAACATCAGTATGTATGATTTCCAACAAATCAGTTGCTCGCTCCATAGTTCCGAAGAACGGCGTTTTAGTCATCTTGCCCATGAGGCACGGTTCGCAAGTACCAAGTGATTCATAATCAAGTGATTCCAAAAGCCCATCAGTATGGAGTTTCTTCATGCGCTTTACACCGATATGACCTAAACGGCAGTGCCACAAATAAGTTGCACTATCGTTATCAACTCTGCATCTTTTGGTTTCAACACTATGAATATGTCTATCACTACTATCGAGATTCAATAAAAATAGACCACTCTTCAAGGGTGCATGACCATAAAAGATATTACTCATATAAATAGAACAACCATTATTCTCTGATTTAAATGAATAACCGTCTCGCATCAAACAAGATCCAGATAATGTTCATGCTCAACGCTGGCACCAAATAACAATTATTTAGGTCTAATACTAATCCCGATGGTAGATGTAGAGGTAGCATGCCGACCGCGATCACATCGACTTTGGAACCGTTTCCCACGCACATCGTCACCTCGTCCTTAGCTAATCTTTGCTTAATCCGTAGTCCCTGTTTCGAGTTGCAAATATTAGCAACAGAACCAGTATCAAATACCCAGGTGCTACTGCGAGCATTAGTAAGGTACACATCAATAACATGTATATCACATATACCTTTGTTCACTTTGCCATCCTTCTTATCCGCCAAATACTTGGGGCAGTTCCGCTTCCAGTGTCCAGTCTGCTTGCAGTAGAAGCACTCAGTTTCAGGCTTAGGTCCAGACTTGGGTTTCTTCTCTTGAGCAGCAACTTGCTTGCCGTTCTTTTTGAAGTTCCCCTTCTTCTTCCCTTTGCCCTTTTTCTTGAAACTGGTGGTCTTGTTAACCATCAACACTTGATGCTCCTTCTTGATTTCTACCTCCGCAGCTTTTAGCATTGCGAAGAGCTCAGGAATAGTCTTGTTCATCCCTTGCATATTATAGTTCATCACGAAGCTTTTGTAGCTTGGTGGCAGTGATTGGAGAATTCTGTCAATGACACTATCATCAGGAAGATTAACTTCCAGTTGAATCAAGTGATTATTATACCCAGACATTTTGAGTATGTGTTCACTGATAGAACTATTCTCCTCCATCTTGCAGCTGTAGAACTTATTGGAGACTTCATATCTCTCAATCTGGGCATTTGCTTGAAATATTAACTTCAACTCCTGGAACATCTCATATGCTCCATGACGTTCAAAACGTCGTTGAAGACCCGGTTCTAAGCCGTAAAGCATGGCACACTGAACTATCGAGTAGTCATCAGCTTTGCTCTGCCAGACGTTCTTAACGTCGTCAGTTGCATCAGCAGCAGGCCTGGCACCCAGCGGTGCTTCCAGGACGTAACTTTTCTGTGCAGCAATGAGGATAATCCTCAGGTTACGGACCCAGTCCGTGTAATTGCTACCATCATCTTTCAACTTTGCTTTCTCAAGGAACGCATTAAAATTCAACGGAACAACAGCACGAGCCATCTATCTACAAACAAACATAGACAAGCAAAATACTATCAGGTACTAAGTTCATGATAAATTTAAGTTCAATTAATCATATTACTTAAGAACTCCCACTTAGACAGACATCTCTCTAGTCATCTAAGTGATCACCTGATCCAAATCAACTAAACCATGTCCGATCATCATGTGAGATGGAGTAGTTTCAATGGTGAACATCACTATGTTGATCATATCTACTATATGATTCACGCTCGACCTTTCGGTCTCCATGTTCCGAGGCCATATCTGTATATGCTAGGCTCGTCAAGTATGACCTGAGTATTCCGCGTGTGCAACTGTTTTGCACCCGTTGTATTTGAATGTAGAGCCTATCACACCCGATCATCACGTGGTGTCTCAGCACGAAGAACTTTCGCAACGGTGCATACTCAGGGAGAACACTTCTTGATTATTAAGTGAGAGATCATCTTAAAATGCTACCGTCAATAAAAGCAAGATAAGATGCATAAAGGATAAACATCACATGCAATCAATATAAGTGATATGATATGGCCATCATCTTCTTGTGCTTGTGATCTCCATCTCCGAAGCACCGTCGTGATCACCATCGTCACCGGCACGACACCTTGATCTCCATCGTAGCATCGTTGTCGTTACGCCATCTATTGCTTCTATGACTATCGCTACCGCTTAGTGATAAAGTAAAGCAATTACAGGGCGTTTGCATTTCATACAATAAAGCGACAACCATATGGCTCCTGCCAGTTGCCGATAACTTCGGTTACAAAACATGATCATCTCATACAATAAAATATAGCATCACGTCTTGACCATATCACATCACAACATGCCCTGCAAAAACAAGTTAGACGTCCTCTACTTTGTTTGTTGCAAGTTATACGTGGCTGCTACGGGCTTAGCAAGAACCGTTCTTACCTACGCATAAAAAACCACAACGATAGTTCGTCAAGTTGGTGCTGTTTTAACCTTCGCAAGGACCGGGCGTAGCCACACTCGATTCAGCTAAAGTGAGAGAGACAGACACCCGCCAGCCACCTTTAAGCACGAGTGCTCGTAACGGTGAAACCAGTCTCGCGTAAGCGTACGCGTAATGTCGGTCTGGGCCGCTTCATCTCACAATACCGCCGAACCAAAGTATGACATGCTGGTAAGCAGTATGACTTGTATCGCCCACAACTCACTTGTGTTCTACTCGTGCATATAACATCAATGCAAAACCTAGGCTCGGATGCCACTGTTGGGGAACATAGTAATTTCAAAAAAATTCCTGCACACACGCAAGATCATGGTGATGGCATAGCAACAAGAAGGGAGAGTGTTCGTCCACGTACCCTCGTAGACCGTAAGCGGAAGCGTTATGACAACGCGGTTGATGTAGTCGTACGTCTTCACGATCCGACCAATCCAAGCACCGAACGTACGACACCTCCGAGTTCAGCACACGTTCAGCTCGATGACGATCCCGGGGCTCCAATCGAGCAAAGCTTCGGGGATGAGTTCCGTCAGCACGACGGCGTGGTGACGATGATGATGTTATACCGGCACAGGGCTTCGCCTAAACTCCGCGACGATATGACCGAGGTGGAATATGGTGGAGGGGGGCACCGCACACGGCTAAGGAACGATCCGTAGATCAACTTGTGTGTCTATGGGGTGCCCCCCGCCCCCGTATATAAAGGAGCCAGGGGGGAGGAGGCGGCCGGCCAAGGAGGGCGCGCCAAGGGGGGAGTCCTACTCCCACCGGGAGTAGGACTCCCTTCTTTCCAAGTAGGAGTAGGAGAAGGGGGGAAAGAGGAGGAAGAGAGGAAGGAAAGGGGGGCGCCGCCCCCCTTCCCTTGTCCTATTCGGACTAGGAAGGGGAGGGGCGCGCGGCCCCCTCCTGGCTCTTTCCCTCTTCTCCCTCGAGGCCCATGTAGGCCCAATAACCCCCCGGGGGGTTCCGGTAACCTCCCGGTACTCCGGTAAAATGCCGATTTCACCCGGAACGATTCTGATGTCCAAATATAGGCTCCCAATATATCGATCTTTATGTCTCGACCATTTCGAGACTCCTCGTCATGTCCGTGATCACATCCGGGACTCCGAACAAACTTTGATACATCAAAACTTATAAACTCATAATAAAACTATCATCGTAACGTTAAGCGTGCGGACCCTACGGGTTCGAGAACTATGTAGGCATGACCTAGAACCATTCTCGATCAATAACCAATAGCGGGACCTGGATGCCCATATTGGTTCCTACATATTCTACGAAGATCTTTATCGGTCAAACCGCATAAAAACATACGTTGTTCCCTTTGTCATCGGTATGTTACTTGCCCGAGATTTGATCGTCGGTATCCAATACCTAGTTCAATCTCGTTACCGGCAAGTCTCTTTACTCATTACGTAATGTATCATCTCGTAACCAACTCATTGATCACATTGCTTGCAAGGCTTATAGTGATGTACATTACCGAGAGGGCCCAGAGATACCTCTCCGACAATCGGAGTGACAAAACCTAATCTCGAAATACGCCAACTCAACATGTACCTTCGGAGACACCTGTAGTACTCCTTTATAAACACCCAGTTACGTTGTGACGTTTGGTAGTACCCAAAGTGTTCCTTCGGTAAATGGGAGTTGCATAATTCTCATAGTTACAGGAACGTGTATAAGTCATGAAGAAAGCAATAGCAGTATACTAAACGATCAAGTGCTAGGCTAACGGAATGGGTCATGTCAATCACATCATTCTCCTAATGATGTGATCCCTTTAATCAAATGACAACACATGTCTATGGTTAGGAAACATAACCATCTTTGATTAATGAGCTAGTCAAGTAGAGGTATACTAGTGACTATATGTTTGTCTATGTATTCACACATGTATCATGTTTCCGGTTAATACAATTCTAGCATGAATAATAAACATTTATCATGATATGAGGAAATAAATAATAACTTTATTATTGCCTCTAGGGCATATTTCCTTCACTTCGGACCTTCGATGATGTCTAGCTCCGACCTGCAAGGCCGGTGGATGCCTTCCTCCCTTACGGAAGAAGACGTATTAAAGCTAAGAGATGCCAGGTATTTAACCGACGAAATTTCACATAGGCTGCCTGCCCAAGGGCAGGTCATTCCACTCCCAAGCCTGGTGAAAGCGTGGTGTTCACGTCTCACTTCCTTCGGGGGTTAAGCTTCCCAACGGACCCCTTCGTGAGGGGGCTCATGTTTTACTATGGGTTGGAATTTCACGACTTGGATCCGGAGTCCATCCTCCACATCTCATCGTTCATCGTCGTGTGCGAAGCCTTCCTCCGCATTACCCCTCACTTCGTATTGTGGCTCAAGACCTTCAAAGTGGAGCCGAAGATGATCAAGGGGCAACAGGCAGAGTGCGGAGGGGCTGTTATAAGCAAGAATGCTGATGCTCCATGGCCCGAGGGCTCTTTTCAAGAGGAGCTTAGTTTATGGCAACAAGAGTGGTTTTATATCACAGCTCCCAGGGGCTCCAAATGGGTGGCGCCACCTGCCTTTCGCCCAGGTCCTCCACCGCGGCTGGCGTCATGGGTCAATAAAGGGCTTGACCGGAGGTCACTTTGGTCGTAGTGGCGCAGGTCATGCTGATTCATCGCATCCTGCCCTGAAGACGTCGCCCCCTCCACTTGTGGGAATTTAACCCGGAGGGACCACAAGCTCTCCAACATTTTATGGGCGTGATGCCCGTGGAGATGTACAAGATTTTCTTCGGATCACAAGAGATGTGTCCGAAATTGACCGAGGACGCGGGTCTGAGCTGAAATCACCCGGATACTCAAGTAAGTAGCCCTATGCCCGGACACGCTATCCTATATTTATTACAAACTTGCCCTTTAAAAGAGCTGTCCCTTGAACAGGAGTGGATAGCGAAAGCAAAGTTAATCAGGTGTCCGGCCCCCCTCCCTGAGACCACGCCGGATCCCGTGTTAACCAGGATGCTGGAGGTTGCGCCTTCGGAAGAAGGCGAAGGAGGCTGCCAGGAAAGGAGGGATCGAGAATCCCTCCATACAAGGGAAGAAGAGGACCGCCTCTGAAGACCCGGAGACCATGGTCTCAAAGCGGGGGCAGAAATCTTCGTCAGAGGGTCCGGCGCCGAGAGATGCCTCGGCCGCATTATGCCCCCAAGGGGATCAGCCCTCCACCGAGCCGTAAGTAAGAAGGGGAGTTCTTTTTAAAATGAAGGATATCCCTACCCTATTTCTGATAACCGAAATTTTACCTTGTAGTTCGGATCTCAGCCCTTCTCAGCAGAGCTCATCTTCAGGGGATCTTCATCCGGAGATGATAGAGAGCGAAACGCCTCCCCCTGCCGTACCGTCTTACGAGGCGGGTGACCCTGAGGTGTCGTCACGGAGGGTTTCTCCGAGTCCGGCGGGGCCGGAAGGTAGTCGTATGTCCCCTCAAAGCCCTCCGCGTTCGGCCTTCGAAAAAGGCCATTGTCGGTGTCAAAACCGGCGGATCTCGGGTAGGGGGTCCCGAACTGTGCGTCTAGGTGGATGGTAACAGGAGACGAGGGACACGATGTTTTTACCCAGGTTCGGGCCCTCTCGATGGAGGTAAAACCCTACGTCCTGCTTGATTAATATTGATGATATGGGTAGTACAAGAGTAGATCTACCACGAGATCAGAGAGGCTAAACCCTAGAAGCTAGCCTATGGTATGATTGTTGTTCATCCTATGGACTAAAACCCTCTGGTTTATATAGGAACCGAAGAGGGTTAGGGTTACACAGAGTCGGTTACAATGGTAGGAGATCTACATATCCGTATTGCCAAGCTTGCTTTCCACGCCAAGGAAAGTACCATCCGGACACGAGCCGGAGTCTTCAATCTTGCATCTTCGTAGTCTTGGAGTCCGGCGGACAATGATAGTCCGGCTATCCGGACACCCCCTAGTCCAAGACTCCCTCAGTAGCCCCTGAACCAGTCTTCAATGACGATAAGTCCGGCGTGCATAATGTTCGGCATTGCAAGGCGGGTTCCTCCCTTGAATAATCCAAAGAAGATCATGAACACCAGGATAGTGTCCGGCTCTGCAAAATAAATTCCACATTCCACCGTAGAGAGAATAAAATGTACACTTAGTTCAATATGCTGACGTATTATGCGGCGTGACATCACACCGCCACCAGGCCTTTGTTTGAATTACTATACCACCTCAGCATGTTTAGCGAAGCGGTTTCCTTGGCACGTCTTGTCGAAGCAGAGAACGTGTTCCCCTTATTCCGGGATTCTCATCAATACGTGCGTGGGTAACCCAACCGCGCCATCGATGGTGGCGCTTGGGAGATAAGCGAGTTTTACCAGGCTGGTGGGGGACGCATAGTTTTGTCTGCCTATATATAAGGGATAAGGATTCACTTTCTCACCTACGCCTTCTTCCTCCTTTGCTCATCCATCCCCGCGAACTCAAGCTCCAACGCCCGAGCTCGCGCATCTCACCTCAACCTTCTCCGAATATGTCCGGAGCGGGAGGTAAATGGTTAGCCTCCACCGTCAAGGAGGAGGACATCACCAAGCTGCGCAGCGCCGGATATCTTTCCGGCGATATCGCGCATCGGCTACCCGTCGAGGGGCAGCTCATCCCTACCCCCAGGCCTCATGAGAAGGTCGTATTCCTCCCCCACTTCCTCCGCGGACTGGGCTTTCCGCTCCATCCATTTGTCCGGGGGCTCATGTTTTACTACGGCCTGGATTTCCACGATTTGGCGCCGAAATTTATCCTCAATATCTCGGTGTTTATCGTCGTGTGTGAGGCCTTCCTCTGCATCCGGCCCCACTTCAGCCTGTGGCTCAAGACCTTCAACGTCAAGCCGAAGGTTGTGAAGGGTACGCAAGCGGAATGCGGAGGCGCCATGTTGGGCAAATTGCCCAACGTCCCTTGGCTAGAAGGGACCTTCGTGGACTCCTTCAAGGGGTGGCAATCAGGGTGGTTCTACATCACCGAGCCGCGCAAATCCACATGGGCGGCGGCCCCCGAGTTTAGATCTGGCATCCCCACGCAGCTCACCTCCTGGAAAGAGAAGGGCTTGCAGTGGGGGAATCCGGTGGGGGTGACGGGACTCCGAGCATGTATCAAGAAGATGGTGAGCAATAGGCTCAGGCTCATCGACGTGGTCCAAGTCATGCTCATCCGGTGGATCCTCCCATGCCAAGAACGGGCATTTAATTTGTGGGAGTTCAACCCGGAATAGCACCAGGCGCTAAGCGGGCTCTTCGATACAACATACGAAGGCGCCTGGAGGGTGCTGTTCAAGGGCACCGAAGCCCCCGTGTCCGCGACCGAAGACCGCGGATTCAGCTCGCAGCATCCAACTGACGAGGTAAGTGATTCAACCCCATTACGGGACACTTGTGATAATTAGATTGACTCTAGTGAGGATTCATTCTTCCTCTTCCTTTGACAGGAATGGATGGAGAAGGCCAAGCTGCTCATCAGCCCGGCTCCCATGCCAGAAGACCCAGCGAACGCCCGCTTAACAGGGTTGCTGGTTCCGGCACCGCACGTGGTGCCGGAGAAGAAGGCCAAGAAGGTGGCCGCGGGGACTCGAAAGAGTTCCCGCAATCAGGCGTCTGACGACGACGAGGACTCCTCCCCCGAACAGGAGGAGGAGTACTCTCTCCCGGAGGAGGGAGAGAAGAAAAGGAAGGCTTCCCCCATCGGGGAGGCCGAAGGGTCCAAGAGGGGGAGAACTATCCCCCCGGACAGTTCTGCCAACATCAGCGTTGGTGAGGATGAGCGGCCTCCAAGGGCCAGGCGTCCGGCAAGATCGTAAGTATCCGGATCCTTGATGTGTAATTTCTTTTATGTCGCGTAGTATCCTTCTAACGCCACATTCTGCCCGTAGTCCGGCCAATGATGATCTCCCTGACTCATCGAGCGGGTCATTGGCCTCGTCGATGTGAATTCCATCCCGACTGCCTCCACCCCACGCGCCGACGAGGACGTCGAGGTGGGATCCCAGAGAGGGACCCATCAGGAGGAGGCTCCGGAGGCGCCATCAGGCAGCCTCCCGGGCTTCGTGCCGGACTCTACATCGGAACCCGCAGTGGTTCCAGAGTCCGGCAAGCGGCCCCTTCGAAAGAAGGGCAGGACCGTGACGCCGGCGGCCTCCGTCCAAACGGAGGCGCCGGATAACCTGCTGGAGGCGCTTAAAGGCGCTTCCATCGAGGAAGAACACCGCACTATCATGAGTGCGGTGATTAAGAAGGTTCAACTCGCTAAGAGCGGGCTGACCGAAGCCTGCAGCAGCCTTTTAACAGGCTTTGAGGTAAGAAGTTAAAATTATGTAATATAATACCGCATAGACAGTAGCCCCGGATGCTTAGTTCGGTGTTCGGAAAGAAAAGCCGGACTAAGGATCTATAACAAGATATACGCAGGGTTGCCTAAAATATGTCAATATGGGTTTGCAGGCTGCACTACTAACCTCTGCCGCACTAGCGGCGGAGGTTGACGTGCTAAAAAAGGATCTCGAGCGGTCCGAGCAAGAGCTCGGCCATGCAAAGAAGCAGCTCGAGGAAAAAGAAGGTGAGTAACACCTCTTTGAATAAGTACCTTACAGAAAAGGATTTTGGTTGCAAATAAAATGAACAAGGATAATATGTATAATGCAGGGGCCACTAACGAGGTGGCAGCCCTGCGGGATGCTGTGTCCGCGGCCGAACGCAATGCGGCCGCGGAACGGGCTGAGCGAGAAAAGCAAGAGGCACGTGTGGCGGAAGTACGGCAAGAGCTCCAGGTTCTCATGGAAAAACATGAGAGTTTGGTGCGTGACTCCAAGACTCGAGAGTCCAAGCTTGCCTCGGCTCTCGAAAGTGCCAAGTCCGCCAAGGCCGAGGCCCGTAAGGCCCTTCAGGAGGTTGAGGACATAAAGAAGATAACGGCGGGTAAGGCGTTTTTCATGCAAAGCAGGCATGTTAGTGTGAACTACCTGACACTTACCCGAATTCGGAGCTCTCCAGGGGCGTTTGCAGATCTGCCGCGTAGTGCGTTTGATGCCGCCGCATTCTATCGTGGCGAGGAGGGGAGCTCGACGGAGAAGGTCTTCTGGTCTCAGTATACTGAGGCCGGCCATCCGGTGCCCCCAAGCGACCAGCTGAAGCAGCTGGTCGAACTCCACAAGGTAGCTGAGGAGGCCATGAAGGGCCTCATAGTCCGGCTGTGGCCTGGACAGGCCATGCCTGGTAGCTACTTTGTCCTCATGCGGCGGCTGGTGGATGCATGCCCTAGGCTGGATGTAGTCAAGCGCTCCGCCTGTATCGAAGGCGCTCGTCGGGCCCTTGCCCGCACAAAGGTACAATGGGGCAAATTGGATGTGGAGAACCTTCTCATGGACCCACCGCCACCGGGCAAGGAGTATCGCACGCCGGAGAAGTATTATAAAATTGTCCTGAAGGGAGCCTGCAATATTGCAGATGAGTGCTCCCGAAATGTAATCTTTGAGTGAACTCGCTGTTTATTTATCCTGTGCGCTGAAAACTTCGTTCATATGCGCCATGAGCAACGCTTGTTTAATTTAAAATATTACCTTCTATGCGGCCGTTTATAAAATCTGAGAGATGGCAAGTCGGTGGCTTCAGCCCCCAAGCCACAAGTGCTGGGGTGTTCAGGATAAACTTGAGCACTCTTGTTCCCATTTTTGGGTCCATCTAGGGAGGCACTCAACACGACGAACAAGGCAACCGGACTTATAATGCTTGAACACTCTCACTTAGCCAGCCAGTTAGACGGGATTGAGGAGGAATACAATCAGTAAATTTGACAATGTATGTTATCCTTTAAAGTGACATGTGAAATGCCTTCTAGCCGGATTGTAGATCGTTTGTCTTTGCCGACCTTTTCGCTTCGACCTCGGGCCCCTAGAGTCCGGAGTGTGTCCGAATACCTTTTTGGTTAAGAAACAACCGTGGCATGCATGGAGACCAGGCGTAGGGGTCATTAGTGCTTTATCAGACAAGTGCCCAACTAGTTATGTTATATTACATGATTAGTAAGAAACATCTTCCAGGGAGAATAGTTCCGTTAAGGGTTCCTTTCCCGGGAGGCATGCCCTAAAGTGCATGTCCGGACTGCAAAGAAAGCAGTAAAACATCTGGGGGCAAATAGATAAATAGGTAAAAAGTCATCTTTTAAGTCACCGACCGAATATTCCCTTAAGAACGCTAGCTTTCGGCTTCACCCAGTCTGAGGTACACATCCGGCTGACCCGGCAGTAACAATCGCAGAGGTGCTCCCTTTACCTCCTAGCCGAACAATCGGGAACGTAGGGGTAAGCACAGGAGCCAGGCAACCCAGCTTGGCCAAAACTTAAGTCATATCGATGCATATAATGGCGAGTAAAAGGTACATGTGGAAGCTTGACACATGTGCTGGGTATAAAACCCGTATAATTGAGCTTCTGTAAAAGAAGCCCCCAGAAATAATGAGTGCGGATGGCACATCATGCGTATGCAAAGAATGCAAAAATAGGCATAGAATTCTATAATTTGAAATTTTGGCGAAGCCCCTGGTATTCGGAAGACCGAATCCGGGGCGCTATCCACGCCTTCATCGGACATTATCCGGAACTTCGCTCGAAGCGGCATGAGTCTTTAAGGACCCGAAAAAACCTCTCGAACAGCGACCAGTCTCTCGCCTTATCATGCCAGTCAGTTTTAGCTTTCTCCACTGAGGCGTTAACCCGGCTCAACCGGGGCGCAATCGCAGTGGTTCTCCCAGTGCCACCTTAGCCGACAGAATGGAACGGAAGGCACCAAAACGTGGGAGCCGGGCAAACCCAACTATTGACCCAAGACATGATTCGGAGCCGATTCATAAAATGCTATAAGTTCGGGGTGCCGCACTTGTGAAAGTGTTCGGACTTTATCACACCATAGAGTGGGGAACATAAGCCCCTGGTGTATTATGCCGTACCAAAATATACGGGTGCCAGATGTCATATAATGAGCATATATATATATATAATGTAATGCAATTGCGATCATAAAGGTGCTGCATTATTAATGAAAGAAAAGTCTGCTAGTAGAGCGGACTGATACAAATAGTGCGGTAAGCAAGGAATTTGGACTAAATAAACATGTCACCCTCCAGGGATGAGCTGCGGATTTGGTGTATGTAATCGAATTTAATGCTCGTAATTGAGACCACCTGAGTGTTCGACGCGGCCTTCTTTAGTCCCTGACTGTTGCATCATGAGTTCGGCAGGTTCACCGCCGGACAGGGCTTCTGGTTAACAGAGTCCTGTGTACAAAAAGGAAGAAAAATAATAAAAAAAGAGGGGCACATTTGCGAGCCCCTGGTGTGGTCGAACCGCACTCTGGGTCCGTTGTGATCGTGCCCCCTCCCCTGTGCCCATGGTATCTCCAAAGTGTAATGATGTACGCGGAGTGTTATTCTTGCGATCATACGCGGGCGAGGGTTGGGGCCGCAATGCTACGTGTGCTCTGATCGCGCCAGGTGGTCTTGGTTGACATTGCTCCGGGCGCGCTTTGCTGTATCCGGCCGTTTAACGGCCGGACTCGAGAATTGCCTTAGAAGGCTGCTCTGTACTTCTGCCGCGAGAGCCGTTGTATGTTCCTCCGTTCGGAGGGAGCGTTCCGTATTCCCATTGACCGTGATGACTCCACGAGGGCCTAGCATCTTGAGCCTTAGGTATGCATAGTGCGGCACCGCGTTGAATTTGGCAAACGCGGTTCGCCCGAGCAGGGCGTGATAGCCGCTGCGAAACGGGACTATGTCGAAGATTAACTCTTTGCTCCGGATATTATCCGGGGATCCGAAGACCACTTCCAGTGTGACTGAGCCTGTGCAGTTGGCTTCCACTCCTGGTATGACACCTTTGAAGGTTGTCTTTGTAGGTTTAATCCTTGATGGGTCTATGCCCATTTTGCGCACTGCCAAGGGGTGGCAATCAGGACTCTCGTGAGGTTGCCGCCGTCCATCAGGACTCTCGTGAGGTGCAACCCATCGACGATTGGGTCTAAGACCAATGCGGCGAATCCGCCATGGCGTATGCTGGTCGGATGGTCTCTTCGATCAAAAGTGATCGGACAAGAGGACCATGGGTTGAACTTTGGGGCGACTGGCTCCATCGCATAGACATCCCTTAGTGCGCGTTTCCTCTCCCTCTTGGGTATGTGGGTCGCGTATATCATATTCACCGTCCGTATTTGTGGGGGAAAACCCTTCTGTCCTCTGTTGTTCGGCGGCCAGGTCTCTTCCTCGTCGTCGCTATTTAGCCCCTTGTCATTGTTTTCGGCAATTAACTTGCCGGCCTGCTTGAACACCCAGCAATCTCTATTGGTGTGGTTAGCTGGCTTTTCAGAGGTGCCATGTATCTGGCATGAGCGGTCGAGTATTCGGTCCAGGTTGGACGGACCCAGAATGGTTCTTTTAAGTGGCTTCTTCCGTTGACCGGGTTTAGAGCCTCGGAATCCGGCATTGACCGCCGTATCCTCCTTATCGTCGCTGTTAATTCGGCGCTTGTTTTTGTTTCGACGTGACTTGCCGTTGTTGTCCTTAGTATCCGGACTGCCAGAATTTTTACAGAGATTGTTGCTGCGGGCTAGCCAGCTGTCCTCTCCCACACAAAAGCGGGTCATTAACGATGTGAGGGCTGCCATGGATTTCGGCTTTTCCTGCCCCAGGTTCCGGGCTAGCCATTTGTCCCGGATGTTATGTTTGAAGGCTGCAAGGGCCTCTGCGTCCGGACAATCGACGATTTGATTTTTCTTTGTCAAGAACCGTGTCCAGAATTGTCTGGCCGATTCGTCTGGCTGCTGAGTGATGTGGCTTAGGTCATCGGCGTCTGGTGGTCGCACATATGTGCCTTGGAAGTTATCAAGGAATGCGGCCTCCAGGTCTTTCCAACACCCAATTGACTCTGCGGACAAGTTGTTAAGCCAATGCCGAGCTGGTCCTTTAAGCTTGAGTGGGAGGTACTTTATGGTGTGGAGATCGTCGCCGCGGGCCATATGGATGTGGAGAAGATAGTCTTCGATCCACACCACGGGGTCTGTTGTGCCATTGTAAGATTCGATGTTTACGGGTTTAAACCCTTCGGGGATCTGATGATCCATTACTTTGTCAGTGAAGCATAACGGGTGTGCGGCGCCCCTGTATTGAGCGATATCGCGATGCAGCTCGAGAGAGCGCTGTCTGCTGTGTTCGGCCCGGCCGGGGTTATTGTATCCGGCACGACGGTATTCGTCGTGGGTCGTAGGGCGCCCACGTGATCCATAGATGGATCTGGATTTCCTTGCTTTGTCCTCCAATATGTCTCGCAAGTCCGGCGCGTTCCTTCTTGGCTTCGTACTTTTGGAGCGATGCCGGGGTATGGTCTTGGCTGGGGGCCTGGATGCCTCTCTGTCACGACCACGGGGTGGTCGGTCAGCCATATCGTGCGCTGGTGATGGAAGTACGTATGCTTCCTCCTCTAATCGGGGGAGCAGCTTGCGTTTTGGGTAACTTTTGGAGGGACGTTTGAATTTATACTCTTCGGCCGCGAGGACCTCGGTCCATCGATCGGCCAGCAGGTCCTGATCAGCTTGAAGCTGCTGCTGCTTTTTCTTTAGGCTGTTTGCTGTGGCGATAAGCCTGCGCTTGAAGCGCTCTTGTTCGACGGGATCCTCGGGTACGACGAATTCGTCATCGTTGAGGCTTGCTTCGTCTTCAGAGGGAGGCATATAATTACAATCCTCAACCTCTTCGTCTGCCGCCCCGTCATGAGGGCTTGCTTCTGCATCCTCCTGCGCTGAGTCTTGCTGGAGGGGATTGTCTTCGGCACTCTCTGGAGTATTATTATCTCTTGTGCCGGAATCTCCATTCTTGCTGTGGCGAGATTTAGAGCGGCGCTGCTGACGCCGGCACTTGGGTTGTTTCTTTAAGGGATCTGCCTCCGCTGTTTCTTCGTCGTCCCCATCTTTTGGGGTATCCACCATGAATACGTCATATGACGAGGTGGCCTTCCAGTGCCCTGTGGGCGCTGGTTCCTGTTCGTCTCCGGCATCGTCGTCCATAGCGTCGATGTCGTCGGATTCGTAGTCTAGCATGTCGGTTAGATCGTCGACAGTGGCTACAAAGTGGGTGGTGGGTGGGCTCTGAATTTCTTCGTCGTCCGCATCCCAACCATCCTGGCCACAATCCGGCCAGGACTCTCCTGATAACGAGAGATGCTTTAGTGAATTTAAGATATCGCCAAAAGGCGAGCATTGGAAGATGTCCGCGGCGGTGAATTCCATAACCGGCGCCCAATCCGGATCGATTGGTAGGGGCGCGGGAGGTTCGGAGTCCGGCGAGGAGTCCGGCGCCTCGGAATCACGAGTTTCGCAGGGGACAAGATTAGTGTTCGGCTCCATCGCCGTGGATGTTGGAGCCCCCAGGGCGGCGTCTATCCACCGACCCTCGATCTGGGCGATCGGCTCCGGGCTAATGGCCGAAGCGGATCCGTGTGCGGCCACCAAGGCACTGTTCGGTGGCAGAGCTAGATCATGCCCATCGTCACAGTGCGGCGCGCTTGGCTGTGGCTCGAGTCCGTCGAGGATCAAGTCTCCGCGGAGATCGGCCGTGAAGTTAAAGCTTCCAAATCTGACCTAACGGCCAGGGGCGTAGCTTTCGATCTGCTCCAGATGACCAAGTGAATTGGCCCGCAGTGCGAAGCCGCCGAATACGAAGATCTGTCCGGGGAGAAAAGTCTCACCCTGGACGGCGTTGTTGGTTGAAGATGCCATCAAGCCTATCGGTGACGACACAGAGGAACTCTCAATGAAAGCACCAATGTCGGTGTCAAAACCGGCGGATCTCGGGTAGGGGGTCCCGAACTGTGCGTCTAGGCGGATGGTAACAGGGGACGAGGGACACGATGTTTTTACCCAGGTTTGGGCCCTCTCGATGGAGGTAAAACCCTACGTCCTGCTTGATTAATATTGATGATATGGGTAGTACAAGAGTAGATCTACCACGAGATCAAGGAGGCTAAGCCCTAGAAGCTAGCCTATGGTATGATTGTTGTAATGTATGTTGTCCTACGGACTAAAGCCCTCCGGTTTATATAGACACCGGAGAGGGCTAGAGTTACACAGAGTCGGTTACAATGGTAGGAGATCTACATATCCGTATTGCCAAGCTTGCCTTCCACGCCAAGGAAAGTACCATCCGGACACGAGCCGGAGTCTTCAATCTTGCATCTTCGTAGTCTTGGAGTCCGGCGAACAATGATAGTCCGGCTATCCGGACACCCCCTAGTCCAGGACTCCCTCAGCCATCGGACGAGTCCGGTACCATATGGTGTACGGTCGGAGGAGCTGAAGGATCTGCTCGGGCGAGCGTTTATCTCAGAAGATCACCGTGCGTTAATGGGTATGGTGATTGAAAGGATTTCATCCGCTGAGAGCGGATTGCATGAAGCTGTCAGAAGTTTACTGACAGGTTTTGAGGTACGCAAATGATGTACCTTATGACAGTTCCGCATATAAAATGCGCCCTGTGTAGATAGTAGCCCCTGAGACTCGTTGTTGTCAAAAATGACAGTGCGCCGAGGATCATAATCCCAGGTATAATATGTTTCCCTTCCTATGTAGGTGGCGAAGTGTCCGGTGGCTAGCCGGGCTGATGGATTTGCCGAACTAAAGCGGCAACTTGACATGGCGGATGCCGACATCGCGCTTGTCAATAAGCGTCTTGACGAGTCACAAGGTATGTAATCTCTCCACGGACACCTGGTAAGGGAGCTTGATGCTCGTGCCTCACAACAAGTATGCTTGACGCAGATTGTGCCGCTGCCATGGAGAACCTGCGGGCAGAGCTCGCCCAGGCCAAGGAGCAGGCCAGAAAGAGTGACATGGCTGCCTTAAAGGCGGCCGAAGAGCTAAAAGCCGAACAGGCTGCTCATTGCCGAAGCAAGAAGGAGATGGTCGAGATGGCCGTGGAGTTGAAGAATGCTGCCGACCACTACAAGATTCTTGAAAAAGAAGATCGGGCGGTACGAGAGGACCTGAAGAAGGCCACTGTCGAGGCCAAGGATGCTCGCTCTGCGATGAGAGCTATGAAGGAGGAGCTGCGTCAGGCCGGAGATATCGCGGCTGGAAAGCCCTTTCTGCCGCGGAGGAAATTCCTGGACCCTAATTATGCTCAGTTGGACCGGCTGTGGAGTGCGGAAGATGCTTATCTGGACTTGGCGGCAAGTGCGGCGGACGCGGCTGAACACTTCCGAGATCAAGAGGATCACGAAACGGGGAAGGTTTTTTTGTCGCAGTTCCATAGTCCAGAGTGCCCACTTCCATTAACCGATCGCTTGGCCGAATGGGCGGAGCTGAATAGGTTATCCGGACTTGCAATGAAGGATGTCGTGAGTCTTTTGTGGCCGAAGAGGCCCGAGCCGAAGAGTTATTTTGGCTTGGTGCAGCAATTCCTTGGTGCGGTGCCGCCTATCAGTGCAATGAGGAGGTTGTCATGCATAGAGGGTTCATGGATGGCTCTTGCCCGTGTCAAGACATACTGGGTGGAGATGAAGGCCACCGATGTTGCAACCCAAGATTCGGACGGAAGCCGAGTACCTGTCGAACACTATTTTCAGGAAGTTCTGCAGGGCACTCGTTTAATAGAGACGTAGTGCTCGAAGGATATTATGTTCGAATAACATGTATTATTGTGAAACAATGTTTCGATGAAATATAAAAGCTTTTTATACTTGTGCCTTCAAGAATTAAAATACCTCCTGTGCGGCCGTTAATGTATATGTGTATATAACCTGAAAGATGGCAGTCTTCGGCTTCAGCCCCCACGCATATAATGCGGGGGTGTTTGCAAAAGGCGCATTTTCACACTTGATCCAACGTCTTGGTCCTATAAAGGAGGTGGTAGCAGAGCAAACTAGGCAACCGGACTGTAATGCTTTATCACTTTCACTTAGCCATAGGAGTTTGACAATGGGGCTACTATATAGCCCCTACGGGCACCACGCTCACCCGAATTCGGGACGCGTATGTGCCTGACTGGGAAACGGCCCTTTGTCAATGCGGAGGAATCCTATAGATTCCGGCGGGTCATCGAGTGGTTGACCAGTCTCACGCTATATCATGACAGTCAGTTTTCGGCTTCCTCTACTGAGGTGCTCGCCTGGCCGAACCGGGGCACAATCGTAGTAGTTCTCTTGGTGCCGCATTAGCCGATAGAGCGGAACGTAAGGCAGCAAAACATAGGAGCCGGGCAAACCCAACATTTGACCAAAGACATGATTCGGAGCTGATTCATATAAGGCCTAACTCGAGACGTCGAACACTCCCTAAGGTATTCTGTCTTTATGAAAACGGGCAGAACAACGCCCTTTGTAGTAAGCCCCTGGTGTCCAAGTACGCGCAAAATTCTGACGTGGCCTATGCCAAAACGCCAGCCTCCTCCATGGTTATAATAAGAAACCAGGGGATGTGTATCAACAAGAGACAGTAAAAAGGTTTACGCAGGGTCTTAATCTGAAAAGAATCCTTGCAACGGGTCCCTGCTGCACGTCTGCGTCTGTGTCTCCGTTGTGCCGTATCCTGGACGGGTGTCGCACGGTGTTCATCTGTAAAAGATAGGAACTTAGTTGAAAAAGGTCGTGCGAAAATGTACGTTATATTAAATAAACAAAGTACGTTTCAAAAAATGAATAAAATTGAGCTTTATTGTCTCTTGTTGTATATGCGCGGAGCCCCTAATGCGGGGGTATGCGGCTAGTAAGCCCCTGTATGTTTACGCCGGACTCGTCTAACCGTGTCCGGGGTCTGAACGACCTGTTTAGGTGCTTGGATTAGTGAAGCCGGTTTAGTGTGTGGCCGTCAAGGCAGTCACACAATCTTCCACGCTCGAAGAACACTCGATATTCCCCTTTAAGGAGATGATGCCTCGTGGACCGGGCATTTTAAGTGTGAGGGATGCATAATGGGGTACTGCGTTAAAGCGGGCGAAAGCTTCGCGCCCCAGTAGTGCTTGATAGCTACTCGTGAATGGGGCGAGGTGGAAGGTTAACCTTTCGCGGTGGAAGTTGTCGGGTGAGCCGAACATAACTTCTAGCAATAGAGAGCCCGTACAATGGGCATATCGGCCTGCAATTACCCCTTGAAAGGAAGTGTTGCTACGGCAAATTTTGGTCGGGTCTATCCCCATTTTGCGGATTGTGTCCTGATATAGCAGGTTTAGATCACTACCGGCGTCCATTAGGACTTGTGTAAATTGGAGTCCGTCAATTATCGGATCTAATATCAAGGCAGTCCATCCTGCATTCTGGATACATCTAGAGTAATCCTGATGGTCGAAGGTGATTGGTTTTGACAACCAGTGGCGGGACTCCTCTGGGATAGGCCGTATGGCGCATATCTCTATGGGCGCCGTTCTGTTTTTCCCTTTTTTCACGTGAAGTGAGTTTACTGTTTTGACTTCTTGTGCAAAATTCTTTTGTCTTCCGGTGCTCTGCTTATGGGGTTCGTCATCGTCCTCGCTTGGTGTGTCGAGCCCCTTGTGTTTGGCGTTGAGTTTGCCGGACTGCTTGAAGACCCAACAATCTCTGTTGGTATGGTTTGCAGGTTTCTCGGGAGTACTGTGGATTTGGCATATCTTGTCCAAGATTTTGTTTAAGTCGGATAGCTCGTCCCTATTATCCTTAGGGGGCAATTTTTTATGATTCTGCCGAGAGCTTTTGAATCCGGCGTTGACTGCCGTGCTCTTCGGGCTGTTGCCCTTGGTCCGGCGCTGTTCTTTGCTGCGTCGCGGTTTCCCGTTTCCATCCCTGACTTCGGATGTACTTGGGTCGCTAGTACTGCATCTTGCCAGCCACCTATCCTCTCCTGCGCAAAAGCGGGTCATGAGGCTTGTTAATGCGGCCATTGTTCTTGGCTTTTCTTGGCCGAGGTGTCTGGCAAGCCATTGGTCTCGGACGTTGTGTTTGAAGGCTGCTAAGGCTTCGGCGTCCGGACAGTCGACCATTTGGTTCTTTTTAGGGAGGAATCTGTTCCAGAATTTTTGGGCTGACTCTCCGGGTTGTTGAGTTATGTGACTTAAATCGTCTGCATCCGGAGGTCGGACATAGGTCCCTTGAAAATTTGCCCGAAAAGCATCCTCGAGCTCTTCCCAACTTCCAATGGTGTTTTCGGGGAGGCTTTTGAGCCAATGCCGGGCTGGCCCTTTGAGCTTGAGGGGTAAGTATTTTATGGCGTGGAGGTCATATCCTCTAGCCATGTGTATGTGGAGGATGTAATCCTCAATCCAGACTCCAGGGTCTGTTGTTCTGTCGTATGCCTCTATGTTTACGGGCTTGAATCCCGCTGGAAATTCATAATCCAGAACCTCATCGGTGAAGCATAGGGGATGTGCGGCACCCCTATATTTAGGTGTGCCGTACTATTTGGATACTTGATGTGTTGCATTGCTTACTAGAGCTTGCTTTCTTGGCCTATAGATAGATCTAACTGGGCCATCTTTTTGATGTGAGTCCGTGTGCGGATCGCGTGCCGGCTTGTGTGCGGTGCCGTTTGCCGCTCTATGTTTGCCATGGGGTCATCTATCCAACCCGGTGGTCTCCTTGTTTTTTGATTGCGGTGGCTCTACGGCCTCCTCGTCAAATTCAAGCACTAGTTTTCGCTTCGGGTAGCTCTTTGTTCGGCGACTGTCGCCGTATTTGTCTGCGGTGTTGAGTACTTTGCTCCATCTGATCTTGAGTGCATCTTCCTCTGTCTTGGGCTTCCGCTTCTGCTTTCTCAGGCTACGCGCAGTGGCGACGAGCCTTTTGTGGAGGTTCTTCTGCTCCAGCAACTTGTCCGGCGTGAGATCGTCCGGACTGTTATCTTCGCCGAGGACGGATTGTTTATCCATATTGTCCTGTTCGGACGGTTGCTCGATAGCATGTTCATCATCCACCGGTTCGCCCTGCTCTATGGCTGGGTATGTATGGCTGCTGTCTTTGTCGAGGCGGGACTTTGAGCGGCGCTTACGTCGCCGTTTTGACTGCTTTTCGAGGGGATGATCCCGCGTGTCATCCCGTTGTTCCTCGTCGTCGCTTCCTTTAGGTGTATCCACCATGTATACATTGTGAGATGAGGTGGGTGTCCAGTGCCTTATGGGTGCTGGTTCATGCATATCTCCTACATCGTCGTCCATACCGTCGATGTCTTCGGAGTCGAAATCGAGCACGTCGTTTAAACTTTCGACAGTGGCTACGAAGTGGGTGGTGGGTGGGATTTGAATTTCTTCGTCGTCCGCGTCCCAACCTTCCTGACTATAGTCCGGCCAGGGCTCTCCTGATAAAGAGAGAGACTTTAGTGAATTTAGGATGTTGCCAAAGGGCGAGTGCTGAAAGATGTCCGCGGCGGTGAATTCCATGACCGGCGCCCAACCGGATTCGATTGATAGGGGCGCAGAAGGTTCGGAGTCCGGAGAGGAGTCCGGCACCTTGGAGTTACGAGCCTTGCAAAGGACAGGGATGGTGTTCAGCTCAATCGCCGTAGAGATCGCAGCCCCCGAGGCGGTGTCCAGCCACTAGTCCTTGATCGACGCAGTTGGCTCCGAGCTAAGGATCGGAGCGGATACTTGTGCGACCTCCAGGGCACTGTTCGGCGGCAGAGCTAGATCATGCCCATCGTGACAGTGCGGCGCGCTTGGCTGTGGCTCGAACCCGTCGAAGATCAAGTCTTCGCGGATGTCAGCCGTATAGTTCATTCTTCCAAATCTGACCAGATGGCCAGGGGCGTAGCTTTCGATCTACTCCAGATGGCCAAGCGAATTGGCCCGCAGTGCAAAGCCGCCGAATACGAAGATCTGTCCGGGGAGAAAAGTCTCAACCTGGACCGCATCATTGTTGATGATCGGAGGAGCCATCGGGCCTAAAGTTGACGACACAGAGAAACTCTCAATGAAAGCACCAATGTCGGTGTCAAAACCAGCGGATCTCGGGTAGGGGGTCCCGAACTGTGCGTCTAGGCGGATGGTAACAGGAGACAAGGGACACGATGTTTTTACCCAGGTTCGGGCCCTCTCGATGGAGGTAAAACCCTACTCCTGCTTGATTGATATTGATGATATGGGTAGTACAAGAGTAGATCTACCACGAGATCAGAGAGGCTAAACCCTAGAAGCTAGCCTATGGTATGATTGTTGTTCGTCCTACGGATTAAAACCCTTCGGTTTATATAGGCACCGAAGAGGGTTAGGGTTACACAGAGTCGGTTACAATGGTAGGAGATCTACATATCTGTATCGCCAAGCTTGCCTTCCACGCCAAGGAAAGAACCATCCGGACACGGACGAAGTCTTCAATCTTGTATCTTCAAAGTCCAGGAGTCCGGCCGAAGATGATAGTTCGGCTATCCGGACACCCCCTAGTCCGGGACTCCCTCATGGCCCTTCTGGGCTTCTACCTTGGCGTCTTGTGCACTCTAACGGGCCTTCGCAAGCTCCGACTCTTGCGTCTTGGAGTCACGCTCCAAGCACTCAAATTTTTTGACAACATACTGGAGCTCCTGTTGGACCTCATCAACCCGAGCCTCTTGTTTTTCGCGCTCGGTGCGCTCCTTGGCCACTTTGTTTTTGGCCTCGGACAGCACCTTCTTAAGGTCCACCACTTCGATTGTGGCCCCTAGAAAAATTCATCGTGCTTCTATTAGCATCAATGATTTTTTTCCTTTATATAACATTCAGACGGGGTATTACTTACCTTTGTTCTCCTCGAGCTGCCTCTTCACGAGGTCGAGCTCTTCTTCGGCCCGCCCCAGGTTCTGCCTCAGTCCGGAGACCTCCTCAGTGGCAGCGGCGGCGGCCAGCAGCAACGCCTGCTTATTCACATAGACATAATATGATTAGACTCCTGGGAATAATATTTGATCCTCTATTCGGCTTTTCTTCCCGAACACCAAACAGAGCATCAGGGGCTACTGTATATACTGTGATACTTTCTCATAATTTAAATTACTTACCTAAAAACCTGTCAGGAGGCTGGCGCAGGCTTCGGTCAATCTGCTTTTGGCAGACTGAACTTTCACAATCACCGTACTCATAATAGTACGGTGTACTTCATCAAGGGAAGCGCTCTGAAGCGCTTCCACCAAGTTATCATATGCCTCTAGATGGACAGAGGTCATCAGCACAGGCGGCTCGCCCCCCTTGGCGGGGGGCTGCCTGCCTGAATCCGGAACCACTGGAGGTTCCGGCATAGTATCCGGCTGGGGGCCAAGCCTGCCGCGATCCCCCTCAACAGAATTCATGGGAATCTTTCCCCCCGTGAGCCCGGCATCAAGGGTCTCACCCAGAGGCGCCTCCAGATCCATCTCTCCCTGGCACGGTATCCTCTGAGACAACACTTTGGTGTCGTCCGCGGGCCGAGGAGTGGAGGCCGTAGGGAATGAATAGTTGTTAATCTCCGACGAGCTCAAGGACCCATCCGAGGAGGATAAGTCGATGTGGGCTTTGGACGGACTGCACAAACATATCTTGACATAATAAGAAGCCATAAAGCTAAAACATGCAAGAAGTATTATGGCATCCGGATACTTACGACTTCGCGAGGGGCTTGGCCCTGGGTCGCCAGTCCTCCTCGCTGTAGGCGGCGGTTGTGGAGTGGTCTGGAGGGAGGGTCCTTCCCTTATTGGACCCTTCAGCCTCCCGGAGGGGGCAACCTTCCTTTTCTTCTCCCCCTCGGTTTGGGGGAGAGGGTTTTCCTCTTCCTCCTCCTCATCATCGTTGGAGGAGTGAGCCTCGGTGTCTTCGGACGATGAGTTCGACACCACCTTGCGCCGGAGACTTTTCCTGGTCCCCGTGGCCTTCTTCTTGGCCTTCTTCTCCGGCACCTCATAGGGCGCCGGAACCAGCATCTCCGTCAGGAGAGCGTTTGCTGGATCTTTAGGCAACGGAGCCGGACAGTCGATCCGCTCCACTGTCGCCACATAATCCTGTTAAATCAGTACGGTGGCTTAAGTTCCTCCCAAGAATATACTGAGGAAAGGCACATCTTGCGAAATGTAGAATGCTTATCAAATTGGCGTGGCGCTTGGCGCTAAGTCCGTGGTCCTCTGTGGTGGGAGGAGGAACTTCGCTGGCCTTGAACAACACCTTCCAGACGTCTTTGTGTGTCGTGTCGAAGAGCTCTTGTAGTGTCTGGTGTTGGGCCACGTCGAACTCCCACAGCTTGAATGCCCGTTGAGGGAGTCCTGGACTAGGGGGTGTCCGGACAGCCGGACTATCATCGTCCGCCGGACTCCAAGACTACGAAGATACAAGATTGAAGACTCCGTCCCGTGTCCGGATGGGACTTTCCTTGGCGTGGAAGGCAAGCTTGGCGATACGGATATGTAGATCTCCTACCATTGTAACCGACTCTGTGTAACCCTAGCCTCCTCCGGTGTCTATATAAACCGGAGGGCTTTAGTCCATAGGACACAACATACATTACAACAATCATACCATAGGCTAGCTTTAGGGTTTAGCCTCCTTGATCTCGTGGTAGATCCACTCTTGTACTACCCATATCATCAATATTAATCAAGCAGGACGTAGGGTTTTACCTCCATCGAGAGGGCCCGAACCTGGGTAAAACATCGTGTCCCTCGTCTCCTGTTACCATCCGCCTAGACGCATAGTTCGGGACCCCCTACCCGAGATCCGCCGGTTTTGACACCGACATTGGTGCTTTCATTGAGAGTTCCTCTGTGTCGTCACCGATAGGCTCGATGGCATCTTCAACCAACAACGCTGTCCAGGGTGAGACTTTTCTCCCCGGACAGATCTTCGTATTCGGCGGCTTCGCACTGCGGGCTAATTCGCTTGGCCATCTGGAGCAGATCGAAAGCTACGCCCCTGGCCGTCAGGTCAGATTCGGAAGTCTCAACTTCACGGCCGACGTCCGCGGAGACTTGATCTTCGACGGGCTCGAGCCACAGCCAAGCGCGCCGCACTGTTACGATGGGCATGATCTAGCTCTGCCGCCGAACAGTGCCTTGGTGGCCGCACACGAATCCGCTTCGGCCATTAGTCCGGAGCCGATCGCCCAGATCGAGGATCGGTGGATGGACACCGCCTTGGGGGCTTCAACTTCCACGGCGATGGAGCCGAACACTAATCTTGTCCCTCGCGAAACTCGTGATTCCGAGGTGCCGGACTCCTTGCCGGACTCCAGACCTCCCACGCCCCTACCAATCGAATCGGATTGGGCGCCGGTTATGGAATTCACCGCCGCGGACATCTTCCAATACTCGCCTTTTGGCGACATCCTGAATTCGCTAAAGCATCTCTCGTTATCGGGAGAGCCCTGGCCGGACTATGGCCAGGATGGTTGGGATACGGACGACGAAGAAATTCAGAGCCCACCCACCACCCACTTTGTAGCCACTGTCGACGATCTAACCGACATGCTAGACTACGACTCCGAAGACATCGACGCTATGGACGACGATGCCAGAGACGAACAGGAACCAGCGCCTACAGGGCACTGGAAGACCACCTCGTCATACGACATATACATGGTGGACACCCCAAAAGACGGGGACGGCGAAGAAACAGCGGAGGCAGATTCTTTAAAGAAACAGCCCAAGCGCCGGCGTCAGCGGCGCCGCTCTAAATCCCGCCACAGCAAGAATGGAGATTCCGGCACAGGAGATAATAATACCCCAGAAAGTGTTGAAGACAACCCCCTCCAGCAGGACTCAGCGCAGGAAGATGCAGAAGCAAGCCCTCACGAGAGGGCGGCAGACGAAGAGGTTGAGGATTATAACTATATGCCTCCCTCCGAAGACGAGGCAAGCCTCAACGACGACGAATTCGTCGTGCCCGAGGATCCCGTCGAACAAGAGCGTTTTAAACGCAGGCTTATCGCCACGGCAAATAGCCTAAAGAAAAAGCAGCAGCAGCTTCAAGCTGATCAGGACCTGCTGGCCGATCGATGGACCGAGGTCCTCGCGGCCGAAGAGTATAAACTCGAACGCCCCTCCAAAAGCTACCCAAGACGCAAGCTGCTCCCCCGATTAGAGGAGGAAGCATACATACCTCCATCACCAGCGCACGATACGGCTGACCGACCACCCCGTGGTCGTGACAGAGAGGCATCCAGGCCCCCAACCAAGACCGTACCCCGGCATCGCTCCAAAAGTACGAAGCCAAGAGGGAACGCGCCGGACTTGCGAGATATATTGGAGGACAAAGCAAGGCAATCCAGATCCATCTACGGATCACGTGGGCGCCCCACGACCCATGACGAATACCGTCGCGCCGGATACAATAACCCCGGCCGGGCCGAACACAGCAGACAACGCTCTCTCGAGCTGCGTCGTGATATTGCTCAATACAGAGGCGCCGCACACCCGCTATGCTTCACTGACGAAGTAATGGATCATCAAATCCCTGAAGGGTTTAAACCCGTAAACATTGAATCCTACGATGGCACAACAGACCCCGCGGTTTGGATCGAAGATTATCTTCTCCACATCCATATGGCCCGCGGCGACGATCTCCACGCCATCAAGTATCTCCCACTCAAACTTAAAGGACCAGCTCGGCATTGGCTTAAAAGCTTGCCCGCAGAGTCAATTGGGTGTTGGGAAGACCTGGAAGCCGCATTCCTCGACAACTTCCAGGGCACGTATGTGCGACCACCAGACGCCGATGACCTAAGCCACATCATTCAGCACCCAGACGAATCGGCCAGACAATTTTGGACACGGTTCTTGACAAAGAAAAATCAAATCGTCGACTGTCCGGATGCAGAGGCCCTTGTAGCCTTCAAACATAACATCCGCGACGAATGGCTAGCCCGGCACCTGGGATAGGAAAAGCCGAAATCCATGGCAGCCCTCACATCATTAATGACCCGCTTTTGTGCGGGAGAGGATAGCTGGCTAGCTCGCAGCAACAATCTCCGCAAAAATTCCGGCAGTACGGATACCAAGGACAACAACGGCAGGTCACGTTGAAACAAAAACAAACGCCGCATTAACGGCGACGATAAGGAGGATATGGCGGTCAACGCCGGATTCCGAGGCTCTAAACCCGGTCAACGGAAGAAGCCATTCAAAAGAACCACTCCGGGTCCGTCCAATTTGGACCGAATACTCGACCGCTTATGCCAGATACATGGCACCCCTGAAAAGCCAGCTAATCACACCAATAGAGATTGCTGGGTGTTCAAGCAGGCAGGTAAGTTAATTGCCGAAAACAATGACAAGGGGCTAAACAGCGATGACGAGGAGGAGACCCGACCGCCGAACAATAGAGGACAGAAGGGTTTTCCCCCACAAGTGCGGACGGTGAATATGATTTACGCAACCCATATACCCAAGAGGGAGAGGAAGCGCGCACTAAGGGACGTCTATGCGATGGAGCCAGTCGCCCCAAAGTTCAATCCATGGTCCTCTTGTCCGATCACTTTCGATCGAAGAGACCATCCGACCAGCATACGCCATGGCGGATTCGCCGCATTGGTTTTAGACCCAATCGTCGATGGATTTCACCTCACGAGAGTCCTGATGGACGGCAGTAGTAGCCTGAACCTGCTTTATCAGGATACAGTGTGCAAGATGGGCATAGACCCCTCAAGGATTAAACCTACAAAGACAACCTTTAAAGGTGTCATACCAGGTGTGGAAGCCAACTGTACAGGCTCAGTCACACTGGAAGTGGTCTTCGGATCCCCGGACAATTTCCGGAGCGAGGAGTTAATCTTCGACATAGTCCCGTTTCGCAGTGGCTATCACGCTCTGCTTGGACGAACCGCGCTTGCAAAGTTCAATGCGTGCCGCATTATGCATACCTAAAGCTCAAGATGCGAGGCCCTCGCGGAGTCATCACAGTCAACGGGAATACGGAACGCTCCCTCCGAACGGAGGAACATACAGCGGCTCTCGCGGCAGAAGTACAGAGCAGCCTTTTAAGGCAATTCTCGAGTCCGGCCGTTAAACGGCCGGATACAGCAAAACGCGCCCGAAGCAATTCCAACCAAGACCACCTGGCGCGATCAGAGCACGCGTAGCAATGCGGCCCCAATCCCCGCCCTCGCATGATTGCAAGAACAACCCTCCACGTACATCATTACGCCTTGGAGATACCATGGGCGCAGGGGAAGGGGCACGATCGCAATGGACCCAGAGTGTGGCTCGACCACACAAGGGGCTCGCAAGTGTGCCCCTCTCTTTTTTATTCTCATTTTCCTTCTTTGTATACACAGGACTCCGTTAACCAGAGGCCCTGTCCGGTGGTGAACCTGCCGAACTCATGATACAACAGTCAGGGAAGAAAGAAGGCTGCGACGAACACTCAGGTGGTCTCAATTACGAGCATTAAATTCAATTATATACACCAAGTCCGCAGCTCACCCCTGGAGGGGGACATGTTTAATTAGTCCAAATCCCTTGCTTACCGCACTATTTGTATCAGTCCGCATTCATAGCAGACCTTCTTTTATAAATAATGCAGCACCTCTTTGACTGCAATTACATTACCTTTTATATATATGTTCATTACATGACATCTCGCACCCGTATATTTTGGTATGGCCTAATACACCAGGGGCTTATGTTCCCCACACTATGGTGTGATAAGTCCGAACACTTTCATAAGTGCGGCACCCCGGACTTATAGCATTATATGAATTGGCTCCGAATCATGTCTTGGGTCAATAGTTGGGTTTGCCCGGCTCCCACGTTTTGGTGCCTTACGTTCCGTTCTGTCGGCTAAGGTGGCACTGGGAGAACCACTGCGATTGCGCCCCGGTTGAGCCGGGCGAGCGCCTCAGTGGAGAAAGCTAAAACTGACCGGCATGATAAGGCGAGAGACTGGTCGCTGTTCAAGAGGTTTTTTCGGGTCCTTAAAGACTCACGCCGCTTCGAGCGAAGTTCCGGACCATGTCCGACGAAGGCGTGGATAGCGCCCCGGATTCGGCCTTCCGAATACCAGGGGCTTCGCCAAATTTAAAATTATAGAATTCTATGGCTAAGTGAGAGTGTTCAAGCATTATAAGTCCGGTCGCCTTGTTCGTTGTGTTGAGCGCCTCCCTAGATGGACCCAAAAATGGGAACAAGAGTGCTCAAGTCTATCCCGAACACCCTAGCACTCGTGGCTCGGGGGCTGAAGCCAACGACTTGCCATCTCTCAGATTTTATAAAACGGCCGCACAGAAGGTAATATTTTAAATTAAAACAAGCCTTGCTCAAGGCGCATATGAACGAAGTTTTCAGCGCACAGGATAATACATGGCGAGTTTACTCAAAGATTATATTTCTGGGGCACTCATCCGCAATATCCCGGGCTCCCTTCAGGACAGTTTTATAATACATTTCGGGCGTACGATACTCCTTGCTCGGTGGCGGTGGGTCCGTGAGAAGCTTCTCCGCATCCAACCTGCCCCAATGCACCTTTGTGCGGTCAAGGGCCCGACGAGCGCCTTCAATACAGGCGGAGCGCTTGATGACCTCCACCCAGGGGCACGCATCCACCAGCCGCCGCACGAGGCCGAAGTAGCTCCCAGGCATGGCCTGTCCAGGCCACAGCCGAACTATAAGGCCCTTCATGGCCTCCTCAGCTATCTTGTGGAGTTCGACCAGCTGCTTCAGCTGGTTGCTTGGGGGCACCGGATGGCCGGCCTCAGCGTACTGAGACCAGAAGACCTTCTCCGTCGAGCTCCCCTCCTCGCCACGATAGAATGCGGCGGCATCGGACGCACTACGCGGCAGATCTGCAAACGCCCCTTGAGAGCTCCGAATGCGGGTAAGTGTCAGGTAGTTTACATTAACATGCCTGCTTTGCATGAAAACTCCTGAAGGGCCTTACGGGCCTCGGCCTTGGCGGACTTGGCACTTTCGAGAGCCGAGGCAAGCTCGGACTCTCGAGTCTTGGAGTCACGCTCCAAACTCTCATGCTTTTCCATGAGAGCCTGGAGCTCTTGCCGTACTTCCGCCACCCGTGCCTCCTGCTTTTCTCGCTCTGCCCGTTCCGCGGCCGCACTGCGTTCGGCCGCGGACACAGCCTCCTTCAGGACTGCCACCTCATTCGTGGCCCCTGCAATACCCATATTATCCTTGTTAATTTTATTGCAACCAAAATCCTTTTCTGTAAGGTAACTATTCAAAGTGGTGTTACTCACCTTCTTTGTCCTCGAGCTGCTTCTTGGCATGGCCGAGCTCTTGCTCGGACCGCTCGAGATCCTGCTTCAGCACACTGACCTCCGCAGTCAGTGCGGCAGAGGTCAGCAGCGCAGCCTGCAAACCCATATTGACATATTTTAAGCAACCCTGCGTATATCTTGTTAGATCCTCAGTCCGGCTTTTCTTTCCGAACACCGAACTGAGCATCAGGGGCTACTGTCTATGCTGCATTACATTACATAATTTTAACTTCTTACCTCAAAGCCTGTTAGAAGGCTGCTGCAGGCTTCGGTCAGCCCGCTCTTGGCGAGCTGAACCTTCTGAATCACCGCACTCATGATGGTGCGGTGTTCTTCCTCGATGGAAGCACCTTTAAGTGCCTCCAACAAGTTATCCGGCGCCTCCGGTTGGACGGAGGCCGCCGGTGTCACGGTCTTGCCCTTCTTTCGAGGGGGCCGCCTGCCGGACTCTGGAACCACTACGGGTTCCGATGTAGAGTCCGGCGCAAAGTCCGGGAGGCTGCCTGACGGCGCCTCCGGAGCCTCCTCCTGATGGGTCCCTCTCTGGGATCCCACCTCGGCGTCCTCGTCGGCGCGGGGGGTAGAGGCAGTCGGAAGTGAATCCACATCCGACGGGGCCAACGACCCGCTCGATGAAGCGGGGAGATCATCATCGGCCGGACTACAGACAGAATGCAGCATTAGAAGGACATTACGCGACATGAAAGAAATTTCATATCAGGGATTCGGATACTTACGATCTTGCCGGACGCCTGGCCCTTGAAGGCCACTCCTCCTCGCCAACGATGGTGTTGGCGAAACTGTCCGGGGGAATAGATCTCCCCCTCTTGGACCCTTCGGCCTCCCCTATCGGGGAAGCCTTCCTCTTCTTCTCTCCCTCCTCCGGGAGAGAGTCCTCTTCCTCCTCCTCGTCTTCGGGGGAGGAGTCCGCCTCGTCCTCGGACGCCTGATTACGGGAACTCTTTCGAGTCCCCGTGGCCACCTTCTTGGCCTTCTTCTCCGGCACCATGTGCGGTGCCGGAACCAGCAGCCCTGCTAAACGGGCGTCCACTGGGTTTTCTGGCATGGGAGCCGGGCTGATGAGCTGCTTAGCCTTCTCCATCCATTCCTGTCAAAGGAAAAGAGAGATTGAAACCCTCTTAGAATCAGTTTAAATACCACAAGTGTCCCGTAACGGGGTTGAATCACTTACCTCGTTAGCCGGATGCTGCGAGCGAAATCCGCGATCTTCCGTCGCGGATGCGTGGGCTTCGGCGCCCTTAAACAGCACCCTCCAGGCGCCTTCGTATGTCGTATCGAAGAGCCCGCTTAGCGCCTAGTGCTGTTCCGGATTGAACTCCCACAGATTGAATGCCCGTTCTTCGCATGGGAGAATCCGGCGGATGAGCATGACTTGGACCACGTCAACGAGCCTGAGCTTATTGCTCACCAGCTTCTGGATGCAGGCTCGGAGTCCCGTCAGCTCCTTCGGATTGCCCCACAGCAAGCCCTTCTCTTTCCATGAGGTGAGCTGCGTGGGGACGCCAGATCTAAACTCGGGGGCCGCCGCCCATGTGGGCTTGCGTGGCTCGGTGATGTAGAACCACCCCGATTGCCACCCCTTGACGGAGTCCACGAAGGCCCCTTCGAGCCAAAGGACGTTGGGCAACTTACCCAACATGGCGCCTCCGCATTCCGCTTGCGTGCCCTTCACAACCTTCGTCTTGACGTTCAGGGTCTTGAGCCACAGGCCGAAGTGGGGCCGGATGCAGAGGAAGGCCTCGCACACGACGATAAACGCCGAGATGTTGAGGATGAAGTTCGGCGCCAGATCGTGGAAATCCAGGCCGTAGTAAAACATGAGCCCCCGGACGAATGGGTGGAGTGGAAAGCCCAGTCCGCGGAGGAAGTGGGGAAGGAAGACGACCCTCTCATGGGGCCCAGGGGTAGGGATGAGCTGCCCCTCGTCGGGCAGCCGATGCGCGATATCGCCGGAAAGGTATCCGGCGCTGCGCAGCTTGGTGATGTGCTCCTCCTTAACGGTGGAGGCCAACCATTTGCCTCCCGCTCCGGACATATTCGGAGAAGGTCGGGGCGAGATGCGCGAGCTTGGGCGTTGGAGCTTGAGTGCGCGGAGATGGATAAGCAAAGGAGGAAGAAGGCGTAGGTGAGAAGGTAAATCCTTATCCCTTATATATAGGCGGACGAAAACTATGCGTCCCCCACCGGCCTGGTAAAACTCGCTTATCTCCCAAGCGCCACCATCAATGGCGCGGTTGGGTTACCCACGTCCGTATTGATGAGAATCCCGGAATAAGGGGAACACGATCTCTGCTTCGACAAGACGTGCCAAGGAAACCGCTTCGCTAAGCGTGCTGAGGTGGTATAATAAAAAACGATTCAAACAAAGGCTTGGTAATGGTGTGATGTCACGCCGCATAATACGTCAGCAGATTGGACTGGTGTACATTTTATTCTCTCTACGGTGGAATGTGGAATTTATTTTGCAGAGCCGGACACTATCCTGGTGTTCATGATCTTCTCTGGATTATTCAAGGGAGGAACCCGCCTTGCAATGCCGAACATTATGCGCGCTGGACTTATCGTCATTGAAGCCTGGTTCAGGGGCTACTGAGGGAGTCCTGGACTAGGGGGTGTCCGGACAGCCGGACTATCATCGTCCGCCGGACTCCAAGACTACGAAGATACAAGATTGAAGACTCTGTCCCGTGTCCGAATGGGACTTTCCTTGGCGTGGAAGGCAAGCTTGGCGATACGGATATGTAGATCTCCTACCATTGTAACCGACTCTGCGTAACCCTAGCCTCCTCCGGTGTCTATATAAACCGGAGGGCTTTAGTCCGTAGGACACAACATACATTACAACAATCATACCATAGGCTAGCTTTAGGGTTTAGCCTCCTTGATCTCGTGGTAGATCCACTCTTGTACTACCCATATCATCAATATTAATCAAGCAGGACGTAGGGTTTTACGTCCATCGAGAGGGCCCGAACCTGGGTAAAACATCGTATCCCTCGTCTCCTGTTACCATCCGCCTGGACGCACAGTTCGGGACCCCCTACCCGAGATCCGCCGGTTTTGACACCGACACCCGTCTTTGACACGGGAGAATCCGGCGAAATAGCATGACCTGGACCACGTTGACAAGCTTGATCTTCTTGCTTATCATATTTTCGACGCAATTCTGGAGTCCGGTCAGCTCCGCGGGCGTGCCCCAGGCTAGGCCCTTCTTCTTCCAAGAGGTGAGCCGCATGGGGATGCCAGATCGGAATTCGGGGGCCGCCACCCAGTTGGCGTCGCGCGGCTCGGTGATGTAGAACCACCCCGATTGCCACCCCTTCACAGTCTCCACATAGGAGCCTTCGAGCCGGGTGACGCTGGGCATCTTGCCCACCATGGCGCCTCCGCACTCCGCCTGCTGACCGACCACAATCTTCGGCTTCACGTTGAAGATCTTCAGCCACAGGCCGAAGTGGGGCCTGATGCGGAGTAAAGCCTCGCACACGAAGATAAACACCGAGATGTTGAGAATGAAATTAGGGGCCACATCATGAAAATCCAGCCCGTAATAAAACATGAGCCCGCGGACAAATGGGTGGAGGGGGAATCCCGGTCCGCGGACGAAGTGGGCGAGGATTACAACCCTCTCATCGGGTCCCGGAGTCAAAACGATCTGCCCTGCTTCCGAGAGCCGGTGCGTGATGTCTGTGGCCAAGTATCTGGCCGCCCGAAGCTTCGTAATGTCCTCCTCCATGACGGAGGAGGCCATCCACTTGCCTCCCGCTCCGGACATGTTTGGCTGTACGAAGAAGGTGAGAACTGGGGCGCTGGAGCTCGAGCGTGCAAGAATGGATGAGCGAAGAAGGAAGAAGGCATGGATGAAAGGGGAGAATGCCTATCTCTTTATAAAGGCGGTAGAAACTGTGCGCCTCCCCACTTGCCCGTTAAAATCGCTTATTTCCCATGCACCACAATTGATGGTGCGGCTGGGTTACCCATACCCGTATTGATGAGAATCCCGTGATAAGGGGACATGATCTCTGCTTCGACAAGACTTGTCAAGGAAACCGCCTCGCATTACGTGCAGTAGCTGGTTGTGAAAAACGGTTCGAATAATGACCGGACCGTGGCGTGATGTCATAAAAAGCTGTCAGCAGATCAGATTTGTGGAATATTGTACCCTCTACGGTGGTATGTGAATATTTTTTTGTAGAGCCGGGCACGATTTCTGTGTTCAAAATCTTCTATGGAGTATTCAGAGAAGGAACCCTCCTTGCAATGTCGAAGACAATCTGCGCGCCGGACTCATCACCATTGAAGCCTGGTTCAGGGGCTACTGAGGGAGTCCTGGATTAAGGGGTCCTCGGACAGCCGGACTATATACTTTGGCCGAACTGTTGGACTATGAAGATACAAGATTGAAGACTTCGTCCCGTGTCCGGATGGGACTCTCCTTTGCATGCAAGGCAAGCTTGGCAATTCGGATATGTAGATCTCCTTCTCTGTAACCGGCTCTGTGTAACCCTAGCCTCCTCCGGTGTCTATATAAACTAGAGGGTTTAGTCCGTAGGACAACAACAATCATAATCATAGGCTAGCTTCTAGGGTTTAGCCTCTACCATCTCGTGGTAGATCAACTCTTGTAATACTCATATCATCAAGATCAATCAAGCAGGAAGTAGGGTATTACCTCCATCGAGAGGGCCCGAACCTGGGTAAAACATCGTGTCCCCTGCCTCCTATTACCATTAGCCTTAGACGCACAGTTCGGGACCCCCTACCCAAGATCCGCCGGTTTTGACACCGACAGTACACCTTCTACCACAAGTCTGAAGGCAAGATTTTTGTTGCTAAGAATAGAACCTTTCTAGAGAAGGAGTTTCTCTCGAAAGAAGTGAGTGGGAGAAAAGTAGAACTTGATGAGGTAATTGTATCTACTCTCAATTTGGAAGGTAGATCATCCGAGAAATCTGTTCCCGTGATGCCTACACTAATTAGAGAGGAAGCTAATGATAGAGATCATGAAACTTCAGATCAAGTTACTACAGAACCTAGTAGGTCTGACAGAGCATGATCTGCGCCAGAGTGGTATGGTAATCATGTTCTGGAAGTCATGCTACCTGATCATGTCGAACCTAGGAACTATGAAGAAGCTATGATGAGCCCAGATTCCGAAAGATGGCTTGAGGCCATGAAATCTGCGATGGGATTCATGTATGAGAACAAAGTGTGGACTTTGGTGGACTTGCCTGATGATTGGCAAGCCATTGAGAATAAATGGATCTTCAAGAGGAAGACGGACGCTAATGGTAGTGTTATTATCTACAAACCTCGACTAGTCGCAAAAGGGTTTTCGACAATTTCAAGATGTTGACTACAATGAGATTTTCTCAACCATAGCGATGCTTAGGTCCGTCTGAATCATGCTAGAAATTGCCATATAAAATCTAGCAAATGGATGAGGAAGACGGACGCTAATGGTAGTGTTATTATCTACAAACCTCGACTAGTCGCAAAAGGGTTTTCGACAATTTCAAGATGTTGACTACAATGAGATTTTCTCAACCATAGCGATGCTTAAGTCCGTCTGAATCATGCTAGAAATTGCCATATAAAATCTAGCAAATGGATGTCAAAACTGCATTCCTTAAATGGATATCTCTAAGGAGAGTTGTATATGATGCAACTAGAAGGTTTTGTCAATCCTAAAGGTGCTAACAAAGTGTGCGAACTCCAGCGATCCATCTGTGGACTGGTGCAAGCATCTCGGAGTTGGAAAATATGCTTTGATGAGTTGATCAAAGCATATAGTTTTATACAGACTTGTGGTGAAGCCTATATTTACAAGAAAGTGAGTGGGAGCACTACAGCCTTTCTGATAAGTATATGTGAATGACATATTGTTGATCAGAAATGATGTAGAATTTTTTGGAAAGCATAAAGGAGAGTTTGAAAGGAGATTTTCAAAGAAAGACCTCGGTGAAGCTGCTTACATATTGGGTATCAAGATCTATAGAGATAGATCAAGACGCTTGATAAGATTTTTCAGTAAGTACATACCTTGACAAGATTTTGAAGTAGTTCAAAATGGAACAGTCAAAGAAGGAGTTCTTGCCTATGTTGCAAGGTGTAAAGTTGAGTAAGACTCAAAACCCGACCACAGTAGAAAATAGAAAGAGAATGAAAGTCATTCTCTATGCCTCAGCCGTAGGTTCTATAAAGTATGCTATGTTGTACCAGGCCTATTGTGTACCTTATCTTGAGTTTGGCAAGGGGGTACGATAGTGATCCAGGAGTGGATCCCTGGACAACGGTCAAAATTATCCTTAGTTACCTAAGAGGACTAGGGAAATATTTCTCGGTTATGGAGGTGATAAAGAGTTCGCCGTAAAGAGTTACGTCGATGCAAGCTTTTACACCGATCGGGATGACATTGAGTCTCAATCTGGATGCATATTGAAAGTGGGAGAAATTAGCTAGACTAGCTCCATGCAGAGCATTGTAGACATCGAAAATTTGCAAAATACATACAGATCTTAATATTGCAGACCCGTTGACTAAACTTCTCTCACAAGCAAAACGTGATCACAACTTATAACTCTTTGGGTGTTAATCACATAGCGATGTGAACTAGATTATTGACTCTAGTAAACCCTTTGGTTGTTGGTCACATCGCGATGTGAACTATGGGTGTTAATCACATACATATGTGAACTATGGTGTTAAATCACATGGCGATGTGAACTAGATTATTGACTCTAGTGCAAGTGGGAGACTGAAGGAAATATGCCCTAGAGGCAATAATAAAGTTGTTATTTATATTTCCTTATATCATGATAAATGTTTATTATTCATGCTAGAATTGTATTAACCGGAAACTTAGTACATGTGTGGATACACAGACAAAACAAAGTGTCCCTAGTATGCCTCTACTTGACTAGCTCGTTAATCAAAGATGGTTATGGTTCCTGACCATAGACATGTGTTGTCATTTGATGAACGAAATCACATCATTAGATAATGATGTGATGGACAAGACTCATCTGTTAGCTTAGCATAATAATCTTTAAGTTTTATTTCTATTGCTTTCTTTATGACTTATGCATGTTCCTCTGACTATGAGATTATGCAACTCCCGAATACCGGAGGAACACCTTGTGTGCTATCAAACGTCACAATGTAACTGGGTGATTATAAAGATGCTCTACAGGTGTCTCCGAAGGTGTTTGTTGAGTTGGCATAGATCGAGATTAGGATTTGTCACTCCGTGTATCGAAGAGGTATCTCCGGGCCCTATCGGTAATGCTCATCACTATAAGCCTTGCAAGCAATGTGACTAATGAGTTAGTTACGGGATGATGCATTATGGAATGAGTAAAGAGACTTGCCAGTAACGAGACTGAACTAGGTATGAAGATACCGACGATCGAATCTCGGGCGAGTAATATACCAATGACAAAGGGAACAACGTATGTTGTTATGCGGTTTGACCGATAAAGATCTTCATAGAATATGTAGGAACCAATATGAGCATCTAGGTTCCACTATTGGTTATTGATCGAAGATGTGTCTCTATCATGTCTACATAGTTCTCGAACCCGTAGGGTCCGCACACTTAAAGTTGGATGACGATTTGTATTATGAGTTACTAGTCGTCAACCCGTGCACCTGGACGGGCTAGCAATTGAAAGACCAGAAAATTGTATGTGATGTTTATGAAAATGTGTGATAATTCGTTTCTGAAATGCCGGTGCCTCAAATTTTTAATGGTCCATGGAAAGATAATAAAGAATCATATGCATTCACAAAAAAATCCTTGTCATCCGTTCTTGTGGATTGATAGATCCCTCATGTTGATTTAAATATTGTTATCCCACTAACAGAATATATTCTCACTAATATGTATGGTGCTATATTTCTCCTTTTTCTAGTGTATTTACTTCGTCTTTTTAATTGACATGTACATATGCATGCGTACTTAAATTTGTTTCAGTCATATCTAACTTTGACATAGCTATGTTTAGGCCAAGTGATCCTTGTCTAAAAATGTAGCTAAAGCTAACAAAAGCCAAGAAATAATTATGGGAAAATAGCAAAATATAGATTATAAGCTAGATGCAAATGTATGGACATTAAAGTGTAGAAAATCATAACTGCATGTGGAATAAATCAAATACATACCTCATAGTTCGTCCCTTTCATTAAATTGAATCTATGTAATTTATTTTACTTCTAGCATTAATATGTATATGAGATCTACGATATTAGTGACGCTATATATATATGCATTTGATTTGGCCATTAGATAGTCTAGATACATATGTGTCTTGTATAATTTGTCCAATTTTATACTTTATTCGTGAACCTGAGATTTCAAGGTATTCTCATGCCGTAACATGATATACTGAGAAGGGATTCTATCATTAGTAATACATCATTGCTAGGCGATCATAAGCCATACATAAGAGCAGAAACTGTTACATGCGTGAATATGGTGAATAAGTACATACATGCATGTATGTCAGCCATCAATTGGAATCATGTTGTCTAAAACAAATGATGCATGCAATTATGTGATTCAGATATGACACACAAGAGATATCATGCAACCAAACCGACTATGTAAATGATGATCAGTCCATCACCAACTTGAATTTCTGTTTGTTCCTTCCACCAAACATCTTACAGTAGAAACACTTGTTCTGAAACTTGTAGTGTAGACGCCCGATGCCTACAACGATCATTGATATATCTTGATTGGGGGCATCGAGCACTGCGTAACATCCAACATGTAAAATTGCTGACCAAGGAACATTCTTAGCAAGTCACTGTCTTAGCCTATTAGACTTGTGATTTATTTTGTAAGGTGAGTTTTAAGCCTAAAACCGAGGACTAAACTAAACTGAACTGTACAGTACTTGCTTCATCCCAACAGTAAAAGTTAGATCTTCAGGGTTTTTTTTGTGTGTGTGTTTTTATAGGACAATATGGGGCCAGTATATGAAGCTTCTCCATTACACTAGTAGAAAAAGGGGCATTTGTCCCGGTTCGTAAGGCCCTTTAGTCCCGATTCATGAACCGGGACTAATGGGTCCTTACTAATACCTCCACCCTTTAGTCCCGGTTCAAACACGAACCGGGACAGATGTGCCTCCACGTGGCCGGTGCGCTGAGCCCAGTCAGGGGGGCCTTTGGTCCCGGTTGCTGGCACCAACAAGGACCAAAAGTCCATGTTTTTCTTTTTTTTTAAAAAAAAAGTGGCTGCTTTAGGGGTTTTGGGGGTTATTTTTAGGTTGTTATTAGCTAGCTAATAGAGAGAAGTGTCCTCTCCTATATCTTCGTCCTTGGTTTACCAACGCTGCTGCTATGTTCATTTCACCCGCTGATATAATAACTCATGCAAGCTCGCATCATACATCATCATATATAATAACAAGTCCTACTAATCATGCATCATCATACAACTTCTACTCGTTATTAATAATAAGTCATATGATCATCATCCTCATGGTTATCGAACCCAACCCTACATAATTGTTCTTAGCACATGATCATCAGTATCAGGTAGGACCCTGACTCTTCATTATGAAGAATGGCGATCATCCTGTCTCCAATTCTTGCCCTTCGCTGCCTTTTGCTTCCAAGAAGCTCCTTACGACTGTCCATACATTTTTTCCATTCTTTGATTGTCATGTCTCCACTTCTTTTAGAAACCCGGTATGGACAGTTGAGATTCGTAGGAAGACCTGGTTGTATGTTCAAAACATGAAGGCTACCGTGCGTATACATCAGATGAGGCACACAATCATTCGGGATTATCTGTTGAAAGACATAGTAATAACTTCGTAGTTAGCAATCTCTTGCTCGATTGTAGGATCACCAAGATCCATGGTGACAAGCATACCCTCATCAAAACCATACATCTTGAAAAGTGCTTCCCAATTTTTGCAACCAAAATGGGTTACACTCTGAGCATTATACAGCTTTACTTGAAAATCCACACCATGATGGGTACTTAGGATAATTTTTTTGGTTTCCATACTTTCAAGGTCTTCAAAACCCATCCTCTCCAAGACATAGCGTCTTGCATAGCATGGGATAAGCTAGTCGAATTGGAAAAGATGAAAAATACACGTTAAAATAGTTGAAGTCGTGCTTAATTACAAAAAAAAACTATTGTCGTCGTTGCGTACCGTTTGAACATCGAAGGTCTCCTCGAGCTTAATGCTGAAGCGCCGATCTTCGTCCAGCTCAATGAACCTGTCGCACATACCTCGGTCGTCGTGGCACAAGTCGCACTCCCCCGGGCGGTTTTCGTCGTCCGAGTACGACATTTCCGGCCTATGTTCATAATTCAAATATTAAACTAGATCATTACTATTAATCATGGGTTGACTATCGGTGATGTATGTAGCTCCTCCTTTCATTCCCGAGTGCATTATTACACCAAATTGTGTAGCACACGGGAATGAAGGAGAACTTATCCAATATGAGCATTCAATAAGCAAAACCAAATCATAAAATAAGCAAAACCAAATCATAAAATAAAGTAGTATTCAAATTAGCATGCATTCAATAATTATAAGCAAAAGTACATCATCTCTTGGTGTCCGTACATCGTCGAATATTATCACTAATATAGCATCACTAATACAACTAGAACCGTAGCGCCCGACGGGTATCATCGCGAGGGGTGGACACCAAAAGATAAAGAACCATCACAGGATCATAGCTCCAGTGAGATCCCTGAAGAACCTGCCAGGTATTGTCGAACCTGCCCTCCAATGCAACCATGTAGCGACGGACGTGCTCGTCCTCCTCGCTGACACGGTGACGTACCACCTCCGCGGTGTCTGGAAGCCTCAGCACTGTCACTGGCCCACGCGACCGCCACCAAACAAGGATCGGGTCAACAACGGGCTGCCTCCTCACCAACCTACGTCCCTTGGAAGGTAGCACCTCCCAATACCAGCCCGGCGGAGCCCAGTCCCGAACATGGCCCTGATCAAGCAGGCCTCCACCTCCGAGTCGACGACGACGAGGATGCGGGATAGGCATCGCCGACGTCGATGCGGGAACTACTTCTATATATAGTTAAATAAAGTAGTTTTATTAATTAAATCAACTAGCTAGTTCAACTACTAAGCACTTACTATAAATAAATAAAGTAGTACTTACTAAAAACAAACTACTTCTATATATAGTAAAATAAAGTAGTTTATTAAATCAACTAGCTAGTTCAACTATATATGAAGCACTTACTATAAATAAAATAAAATAGTACTTACTAAAAATAAACTAGTATTTTTCTAACTAATTATATTAAACACTTTCTCTTCTTATTTTTTTCCTTTTTCTAAATACTATGAACCAAAAAATCATTAAAATTCTATGAACAGAAAAAAATTATAAAAATTTAACATATTCGATCTTTGCATATATATGAACATACAAACATGCATATTCAACAATAATATCACCAAAAAAATCTTTTAACAGAAAAAAATCTAACACAATATGAACAAATTAATTACACAATCTAAATTAACATACTATGCACTACACATCTAAATTACTACACATCTAATCTAACAAAAAAAATCTATGAACTACAAAAAAATCTAAAAAATCTAACAAAATCTAACAAAAATCATAAAAAGTTGCACACGGCAGGGGACGGCGGCGTCGGGGCGGGGCGGGGCGGCGACGGCGCGGACCGGGGCGGCAGGGGACGGCGGCGTCGGGGCGGCAGGGCGGGGAGGCGACGGCGCGGGCCGGGGGCGGCAGGGGACGGCGGCGTCGGGGCGGGGCGGGGCGGCGACGGCGCGGGCCGGGCGGCAGGGGACGGCGGCGTCAGGGCGGGGCGGGGCGGCGACTGCGTCGGGGCGGCAGGGGACGGCAGCGTCGGGAGAGGAGGAGGAGAGATCGAAGTGGGGATGCGCGGTTCTGAAATTTTCCTAAGTTCTACTTATATAGCAAAGGCTTTGGTCCCGGTTCGTGGCACAAACCAGGACTAATGCCCCCTTTAGTCCCGGTTGGTGCCACCAACCGGGACCAAAGGCCTCTTTTCAGCAGCCCAAAGGGCGGGAAACAAAGACCTTTGGTCCCGGTTGGTGGCTCCAACCGGGACAAAAGAGTGGCATTGGTCCCGATTGGAGCCACCAACCGGGACTAAAAAGAGGCATTGGTACCGGTTGGTGCCACCAACCGGTACCAATGCACCCGTCTAATTACTTATTTATTTTCTGCAGCTGTTTTTAGTTGATTCTTTTTGCAGCTGTTTTTAATTAGTCCCACCTCGCCAAGCGAGAGGCACTCGCAGCGGTTTATAAGCCCTGAGTGCACAGACGATGAAGAAGAGGCTCAATGCTCACCTGCACGTTGCTTAGCTTCAAGCCTTGAGGATTAGGGTAGACTGTACGGAGCTATGTGCAGTGCAGTTTACACTATTCCGAAAGGCTTGAAGCTAATTAACGAGCATTGCGCCTCTTTTTTATTTTTAATGACTTATTACAACTCAGAAATAAATAAATAAAATAAATATAGCAGAAAATAAAAAAATATATAAATAACTACTTAGAAATAAATAGAAGAAAAATAGTTGTGATTAACTTTACTAAAAAAAGAGCATAGATGCTTATTTTTAATGACTTATTACAACTCAAAAATAAATAGAAGAAAAAATAGTTGTGATTAACTTTACTAAAAAAATGAGCGTAGATGCTTATTTTTAATGACTTATTACAACTCAGAAATAAATAGAAGAAAAAATAGTTGTGATTAACTTTACTAAAAAAATGAGCATAGATGCTTATTTTTAATGACTTATTACAACTCAGAAATAAAAAGAAAAAAATAGTTGTGATTAACTTTACTAAAAAAATGAGCATAGATGCTTATTTTTAATGACTTATTACAACTCAGAAATAAAAAGAAAAAAATAAATATAGCAAAAAAGAAAAAAAAACTATATAAAAAACTACTCAGAAATAAATAAAAGAAAAAATAGTTGTGATTAACTTTACTAAAAAAATGAGAATAGATGCGTTTATAGAGAAAATTCAACCTAAATTCATAATAAATTTCTACTAACTTCAGAGAAATTCAGTATGAATTTAGGTCAAATTCTTTGTATAAGGGCATCTATTTTCATTTTGAGAGGAGCTCAACAAGGCAGAGTGTGAGGGGCTTATAAACCGGTGTGAGCCTTCTTGGGTTGGCGAGGTGGGACTAAACTCTGGCCGCAACGAGGACCAACCCTTTAGTCCCGGTTGGTGGCATGAACCGGGATTAATGGGCAGCCTTTGGTCCCGGTTCAAGCCACCAACCGGGACCAATAGTGGTGGGCCAGGAGCGAGGCCCATTGGTCCCGGTTCGTCCCACCAACCGGGACCAAAAGGTCCAGACGAACCGGGACCAATGGCCCACGTGGCCCGGCCGGCCCCCGGGCTCACGAACCGGGTCCAATGCCCCCATTGGTCCCGGTTCTGGATTGAACCGGGACTAATGGGCTGACCTGGCCTGGACCATTGCCCCATTTTCTACTAGTGTTAAAAATATAATATAACCCTCAAAACCATTCCCTAGCACCTTTTAATGGCCCAAAGAAATAGTAAATCATGTTAGTCATATTAGGCTTCTTAATACGATGATACTTTTCTACAATATATATTCAAATAACAAAGCTGCACAATCTCATACGACGTCATTAGGTTGGGAAGTAATAAGCTTTGCCTGCCTTCACTTCCAACCATAAATCAATTTTGATAGTTAAGAAAAAAAATATTGGTACTGTCTGTCGTGAAGCTTACACATTGTATCTACTATCCAGCAACGGACTAAGGTGTTCGTAATCGCGACATTAATTAATTCAATGTAATGCAGTGAACAGAACTATGGCAAGGGCAAAGTGACAGGAGGCAATCAACTCATATTCGTTTGATGCATCACAACTTGGTATGGATTCCCCTTTCTTAATGCACTCACGTGAAGACAAAAGTAGGTTAATATGCTCACGGGATTCCATGAATACTTGTACTCACGGAATTAAGCTTAGGAGACAAAACCTGAGGTCATGTTCAAGTCAAGCAATACATGTAGGGTTCGTCATTGATTTTCCCAAGGTAGTGGGTATCCGAGAAGGCGTGGGACGATCCGTCAATCTCGATCGGCTCCATGTCCGTAACCAACAAACTTCCGTTTTCTAAGGAGAGGGAAACAACCTGGTTGAAGGTGATGTTTGATTTTTTGAATCTGCAGTTTTTTTTCTATCCGCGATCTGGTTGGGGAGGGCGTACCTACCATCTAGTAGATGGTCGTGAGATATTTTCTCCACCCCGATTTTTTTCCTTTTTTATCTATCGTGGAGTTTTCACGTGTAGATGTTTCTTTTTTTTTTATACCGCTGGACAATCGTGTAGTTTTTATCCGTGGAGGTCTCTATTCGTGGATTCGTTTTTCCTTTTTTATCTATATATCGTGGAGTATTCATATGTGTAGGTTCCAATTAGTAAATATAAGTTTTTGGTGACCGAAGTTTATTTGGAGTCCCGGATGAGATCACGGACATGACGAGGAGTCTCGAAATGATCGAGAGGTAAAGATTGATATATTGGAAGGTGGTATTCGAACACCGGAAGGGTTCCGGAGTGTATCGGGTACAAATCGGAGTACCAGAGGGGTTACCGGAACCCCCCGGTGAAAGATATGGGCCATATGGGCCATGGGAGGGAGGCTAATCAGCCCACAAGGGGCTGGTGCGCCCCCCACAAGGAAGGAAAAAAGCAGGGGGGCGAATCCTACTAGGAGTGGAGTCCTAGTAGGACTCCCCCTCCCTTGGCGCGCCCCTTGTGGCCGGCCTCCTCTCCTCCTCCTTTATATACGGGGGTAGGGGGCACCCCAAAGCACAACATTGTCTTAGCCGTGTGCGGTGCCCCCCTCCACCGTTTACTCCTCGATAGTATCATTGTAGTGCTTAGGCGAAGCCCTGCGCGGATCGCGTCATCAACACTGTTATCACGCCGTCGTGCCGACGAAACTCTCCCTCGACCCTCTGTTGGATCAAGAGTTCGAGGGACGTCATCGAACTGAACGTGTGCTGAACTCGGAGGTGGCTTACGTTCGGTGCTAGATCGGTTGGATCGTGAAGACGTTCGACTACATCGTCAACCGCGTTAACATAACGCTTCCGCTTTTGGTCTACGAGGGTACGTGGACACACTCTCCCCCTCTCGTTGCTATGCATCTCCTAGATAGATCTTGCGTGATCGTAGAAATTTTTTGAAATTGCATGCTACATTCCCCAACACTTCCCCCAAGCATAAACCCTCTCTGCATGCAATACCTTCCAACCGATCACCAGGCCTAAGCTTCCAAGGTATTTACCAGCTGTATCTCGACACACTCCGCTACTCATCCCTTTGCATGCGCTCCTGAGATTTCTACATCAACATGGATCTTTGCAAACCCTAGCAGCGGTGCCTTAGGTTTTGATATTGTTACTCTTGGTACAGCAGGATCCTTCGTACCTTTTGTTGGTAGCACATTCAGCTTATTGATGAATCGAGCGATGAACTGGTGAGTGGCGGATGGGCTCTCACTTGGTCATGAATAGCCTTCCTCCTAGCCCACCAGATAGCCCATAATGTAATTGCTAGACGAATGAATGCATCGTGTGACGGTGTGTCAATCATAGAAAAAATCCATTGGTTGGTGCTGGGCACTATCTTGCTTTGATTGTATTGATTGACGGGGTATAGGAGTACATGTTGATCTACCACGAGATCGTGTGTGTATGAATTGGCGTCTACGGTCCTCGTCTATTGGCTTATATAGAAACAGGAGGTGCCTAGGGTTACACATAGGTCTGTTACATCTGTGGTAAATGTGCCGAAGATTGCCTCTCAGTCTTGGAGTATGCGCCAAGTCTTCGAAAGATTCCATCTTGAGTCTCCTGGGTCCCAATGAACATGGCCCAGTGGTTGGTCGTTTTGGCGTCCTTGGCCCGACCCATATGTCTGGGAGCCGACGCGGTTAGCACCCCCTAGTCCATGACACCATCACCACAAAGACCACAAGCGCACCATGGTGCCATGTTTCGGTGTGCTTGTACGTCCTTAGTGGGAAGTGCATGTTTTGCGAGTCTCCATAAGAACATGTGTATCTTTCTTGGAACTTGAGTCTTCCAAAGTAGTTTCCATGAATCGACATAATGATCGACAAGAGCTGAGGGATCGTTCCTCCTGCTTCGGCTCATGGGTCTTTTGCGAGCCGGCCCGATCCTCTACCTCATTTCCCCTCTTTTTTTGCCTAGTGATACATGTTTTGTCCTTTGGACGATCGGGGCTTGTTTTCTTAGAAACCTCCTATGTGGCACCTTTAGCGCCACTTTTCTTCCTTGACGCAATGGGAACTTGGTCGTGATGCGCAGGCTTGTTCGTTCGCTTGGCTCGGTGTCAGCCGTTTGAACGGTCAAGGGTTGATCGTTTAACTTTTGAAAAAACTAACTCTGAGAAATTCGTAAAAAACATGAAATTTAAAAAATGGATCACAGAAGAGTTCGTATGTTTATAAAAAATTCTGAATATAAAAAGGCTCAAAATTTTGAAAAACTTCATGAATTTGGAAAAACAAAGTTCATGGATTTTAAAAGAATCCATCGATTTTGAAAAAAAGTTCACGAATTTGGAAAATGTTCGGAAATTTTTAAAAAAATCATGGCTTTTTAATAAATTGTAAATTTTGAAAAATAGATCACTGATTTTAAAAAAATATGTGAATGTGAAAAGGTTCGAAGATTTGGAAAAATATTCGCAAATTTGAAGAAAGTTCACGAATTTAAGAAGGAATAGTGAATTTGGGAAACAATGAACTGGGAAAAATCACAATGTAATTTTTTTGAAAAAGGAACAACAAAAACCTAGCCTAAAAAAGAAAATAAAAAAGAAAAGAAAAGAACTAGTAACAAAAAAAGGGAGAAGAACCAGACTACAGCTAAATTGTTAAATGGGCCGGCACCTTTTTGGTGGTGGGTGCCGTGTATGATTAACACGAGAGCAACTAACTAAAGGGGCACTTTTGTGGGTCCGGAGAACGACAAGTGGTGTGTCTTGCCACCGCCATGTGTCACGTGCTAGCGCTCCCTCTCGATTTCATTTATTTATTTATTTGTATGCATTTTCGGGTTTTAGATGAGTTTCTTTCAGGGTTTTTCTGCTTTCCGGTTTACGCATGGTTTTCCTAGGTTTTAGAGAAAATCACTAATCTATTTTTTGCATGATTTTTTTCTTTCACGAGAAGCACAAATATCCTTCTGGTGAAGTAACAGATTTGCGTCCACAAGAAGTGTGCTTCTTAGAAAAAGAGAAAAATTCAAGAATATTTTTTTTACATGATTAATATTATTATTTTTTGCTTCCACGGAAGTACAAATTTGCTTCCCATGGAGGCACATATTTGATTTCATGAGAAGCCTCAGAAAAGGAAAAATATCGTAATTTTCTTTTGCGTGAATTTTTTTTTGTTTCATGAGAAGCAGATTGCTTCTCGTGAAGGCACGGATTTGCTTCTTCGAGGAAAGAGGAAAAATCATGATTTTTTTTGCTTCCACGAGAAGCGTAAATTTGCATCTCATGGTAGCACAGACTTGTGCTTTTCCAGAAGGGGAAAAAGTGGGAAAACCATGTTTTCGGATACCATTTTTTTCGTGATTGTTTTTATCGAAAACTTTTAATATGGGAACTAGTTTTGATGATCTCGACACGAGAAATCAAACGATGAAAAAATGATTCGGCATTTGAACGTACTGTTCACGAGATAAAACATTTTGAAAAATGAATCTATAAAAAAAGAGAAAACTCTCATGTCGCGACAAGTGGTCCCCATGTAGCGTGCAACTTTCTAGCGTTTAAGAAGGTGGAAATGACCTTTGCAAGGGATACTCTTAACTAGTGATTTCGGATTTACACTCTCTTTAGCACTGAATGATGCGCGGTTTGCTTGTGCCTTTTTCTCGGACAATGGACTTCATGCTAATTATGTAAACATGTCGAGCAAAGCCAACCAATGGGCCAACTAAGGCATGGCCTAGTGGTCGAAAAGGATTGATGCCTTTCCACCCATCCAGGTTCAAGGCATGATACCTACAATTGGTTTTGTTGGACCAATTATACTGAAGGAGCATATCTTACAGTCTTTTTGTTTCGAAAAAGCCAACCACTTAGCCGCCCCAGACAGGGTAAGTAAAAGCTTGTTTGAGACTCTAGCTTAAAGGTCACCATCCTCCCATGGGTTTGATAACCCATGGTCACCTCTCAAGAAATGGGCGAGAATCCTTTCTGCTCCATTTCCAGACCACCAAAGGAAGTAATTAGCTTTCGATCTTTTCACAATTGTTTTGGGTTTGTTTTTTGCTTTCTCGATTTTTTTCATGAAAAAAGGTTCGTCAATACCTATTAACATGTGATCCAGATTTGGACACAAGAATCAACGGTGAAAATGGTTCGTGATTTGGGCGCACGGTTTAAGAGATAGTGTTTGAAAAAACGAATCTACGAAAAGGGAAAACTCTTAGGTGGCTAAAAGTGAAGCGCATGCAGTCCACTAATTGTTAGCACCAGAGAAGATGGAGAGTGACCTTTGCAAGAGTTTGTCTAGACAATCATGCGAAGCTTTATTATGTTATCACAATGTTTACAGGATGAAAAGAAGCTCACTGGGTTGGCCTAACCAGACATGGTAGCCAACCCCCAAATAAAAAGCATGCTTCGCTAGATTGTGAGCCACAAAATTTGAGCTAGTAAACTCGTGAACGAAATTACACAATGTGAAAGTATTACAGTGTTATATGATTTCATGTGTGATTGTGTCGTAGCTCGACGCGCTGCATTGTTTCATGTCTTCTTCCGCCACTTTGATGTATCCTACTATAGTTGAGATCCCCAGCTAGAGCGAGAGCATCCCTAACAGCAAGAGCCTAAGTGTTGCAGGCTCCCTAATCCCCTTCAAAACAATCGTCAAAACACCCATGTAAGCACCATTATGATCTCGACAAACCGATGCCACTGTTCAAACAACCAAGTTCTTGGCAACTTCAGCATCTACATTAAACTTGGCCAAGCCCGACGGTAGAGCGATCCACTGGACTGGTTACTAGACTTCTATAGTTGTAGCTCTGACATGAAAGAGGCAATAAAAAGGTGAGTCGAAAGTGGACTTTGGAAGATATCCTCGTAGATAGGTTTTCTCCTCTCCCCCCAAAATTGCTGAGAGAGTCACCACCAATAATTTTTATATTGGGCGCGGGGGGTTCAGCCTAAACAAACAAAAGGGCCGAAGGTGGTTGTCTAGGTACACAGGAGCTATATCTCGCTTACAGCAAGATGTTAGCTGCCTGAAGCGCCCCGCAATTGGGTCGGCCTGGTAGCCTATTTTCTCGGTAGTGTGTTGTTTCGTTCGTTATATTTGCTACTTGTTTTCCTTTTTCCTTTCAGTTAGTTTTATCTTCTATTTTTTTTTGTACCTGTTTTCTTTGGGTTTTCCCCTTTGTTATACTTTGTTTGTGTTTCTTTCTCGGTTTCTCTGGTTTTCTTGTTCTCTTTTTTTTCCACCAGTTTTTTTTGTTTTCTTGTGTCTTTCTCTGTTTTGTCCAGAGTGTTTTCAACACAAATCTACATTTTTTTACACACCAGTACATTTTTAATACACATTTAACAGTTTTTAAATACACGATGTTTTTTCAAATATATGCTATGATGTTTATTTTCTTTTTCATACATATTGCCCATTTTTTGAATACATCTAGACATTTTTTATACACATAATTAACAAAATGAAATACATGATTAACTATTCTCCAAATATGTATTTTTGATGTCTAGTTTTTACGTAAACCTCCTACATTATTTGTATACATCAGGAACATTTTTTATACATACTTAATATTCTTCTAAAAACGTAAATAATTCTCTTTAATACTTATGCTTTGATGTTATTATTTTAATACACACTGTACATTTCTTGTGTATATTAGAAACATTTTTTATACATGTTTAACATTTGCTAAATACATAAATAATATTTTTCATTTTATATTTTGATGTCTACTCTTTCATACACAATGTAAATTTTACATGCACCTTGTATTTCTTTTCTACAACAGGAACATTTTTTTTATAGATTTCTAAATTTTTTAAATACATGATTAACATATTCACGTGTTTATGTTTTGATGTCTACTATTTTCATACATGTTTACACCTTTTGTGTTCATTAGAAACATTTTTCTGCACATGTTTAACAAATTTTAAATGCGTGATTAACATTTTTTTAAGAAAAAATATGGAAAATGATGTTTTAATATATATATATATATACTTATTTATTTGTCATAGTTCCAAATATAAGCAAAAGTGAATGAAGACAATAAAGAAAAAGGGAAACGTTTCACGCCGGGGCACCGGCCGAAGCTTCGGCGGGTCGCACCCGCGCACTCGCTAGCTGTTGCTGCTAGTAGGCCCACCTGACATCCCTTATCCTTCCGCAGTTATTTTCCACCTGCTCACGTTTTGCTTTCCCTCCTCCTGCATCTAGGCTTCCTCCCCAACCCCAAGCATTGACCGGTAATGGCCCCCCACCACACACCAGCTACCCCGGTTACTGGCAGGTGATGTCGTCGGTGTCGAGTCCGGGCAGGCTGGGACTACGCCCGCAACCGGCCACGGCGAACAGCCGCGCGCCTGGGGCGACGGCCTGGCCTTTGCCACCCCACACCACGTTGCCCTCCGGCGTCGTGCTGCACGCTCCAACGAGGACATGCTACGAGCGGAGACCGGTCACCGGAGAAGACATGCCCACAGCGAGACGTGTTGCAACCGGCCTAGGCGGAAGCTGGAACCACGTCGTGGCCTGCTGCAACTGGTGCCTGGGAGAGCTCCCATCATGGGACGGCGAGCATGGTGACTGTGAGCTGCGAGGACGGCGGCGTTGTTCCGAGAAAACACTAGACATCGTGCTTTTTTGTCACACGCTACAACCTGTATCACATTTTGCTACAACCGGCGTCGACTTTTGCTACATCGGATATACAGAAAGTTACAAGCGTTCAATGCCATCGAGGAAAGCTACAACCGTCTACAGAAAATGCTACTAACCTTCAATAAAAAAGCTTCAACCGAACGAGAGAGGAATATTTCACCCAGGCGCTGCTCAAAACGAAAAAAGTTTCAATCGTTTACAAAAAAGCTTCCACCGTAGAGGGGAAAAGCTACAACCGTGTCAATTTTTTGCTACTACCGTCTGTGTGTTTTTGCTACATCCATTCATGTGGCCATGGTGCTTTTTTACGATTGAGGTGTGACCGGCGACGACAAGGACGGCATTTTTGTTGCAACAGCCTCGTTTTTTGCTACCATTGGCAATGTGTTTTGCTACATCCGATTAACATTTTTGCTACAATGGCGACACTAATAGAATTTTTTGCTGCAACCGTTGTTTTCATTTGCTACGACTGACACGGGGACATGCTACCACGGGGCATCTCTGTTTTTTTCTGGAACCAATCATCGGTGAGGCGGAGCTGCATCCATGGCACTCCGACGAGCAGCGGGGGCAGCGAGCGGTCAGGGCGAGCTGAGTCCCGGAGCGCGGGGCGGCCCCGACAGGCGGCCAGGGCGGCGAGCGGACTGGACGAGCTGAGTCGCGGAGCTGCATCCATGGCGCTCCAACGGGCGGCCGAGGCGGCGAGCGGTCAACTCCGACCGGCGGCCGGGGCGGTGAGCGGCCGGAGACGAGGAGAAGGTTAAAAAAACAGCAGAGAAGCTCTGATCTGACGGCATCGCACAGCAGATCGGACGGCTGGGAGCAGACCGGCCGAAACATTCGGCCGGTGCGCCGGCGCCTAGTGGTGCCCAAAGAAAAAACCAAAAAAAATGCGATAACGAAAGAAAAAACGAGCCCATTGGCGAGCGCTCCTACTGCCTCACAGCCTCACACCAACCGTACATTCTCTCCTGCATTATCTCCTCCCTCCAACAAAAAAAAAAGAACCGCACTTTCGCCTGCATTATCTCCTCCACCGCTGGCCCGCCGCCCTCCCGGCATCCCCCGCCCGAGCGCGCCGCGACCCTGCGCCCCGGCATCCGGCAGCCGGCTCAGCCTCCGCCCCGGCCGCTATGCTGCCAGGATGCTCCCCTGCTGGCCTCCCCTCCGCCCTGTATCGCCCTCTCCACGAACCGCTCCCCCAACAACCGCTGGGTGGCAGGTACGACCGCGCCCCTCTCCTTTTCTTTTTCATGGATGCTTTCTGTTTTAATGGATTGTCTTGGATGGCGCCGCGGCCCTCACACTTGGCCGATAAGATAAGGCTAGTAATAGGTTTTCTGTTGTAGAACAGCAGGTGAATAGATTTGATTCCCTGATTCCAGTTTAGTGATAGCTTTGAAAGCATTTCCGGGAGTAACCGCTGCCGTTATCGATTTTCGGCATCACTTTTCTTGGAAATCGCTGCGAGATTTGGCCATAATTCATCTATTTCATCATTATAAGGAACTGCTGTTGCTGTACTGTCAAGAGGAGAGTGAGGGTTCACCCTGTTCAAATAGCTGTTGTTGTCTGCAGCTTGCTTCAGTTGAGGCTCATCAAAATACAAAGTCTAAGACTACTATATACTATCTAAAAAAATCACAAAACATTCGAATGATTAAATTGCTGCTCCTGAATACTCCACTGATTGATTAATTTCTTATAACGTACTCTATTTTCTCTTTGCCACATGAGCCAGCGAACGTCGATGTTTGCCCAAGTCTTCGTAGACCTCTTTCTGATGAAGTATCTTTTTTGTGTCATTCCAAATGTGATGCAAGTCTCGGTATCTTATTGGTGAGACTGAATACTTGAAATTCAACAGAACCCTTGTTTTCTTTAATATACTGTATTTTTTTACCCGTCCACTCTTGTTCAGGGACTTGTGCAATCAAAACAGTGGCTTTCATCCTTTCAGCTGTATAGTGTTGAAACCCCTTTAGTTTTTAGTTATGACAAGTGAGGACAAAGCTGAGCTTGAACTGTGAGCAAGAGCTGTTACAAACCCCTTCAAGAACTTTTAGTTTAGATGGAAGATTCATTCTTGGGAAAAAAAATACATTGGTGAAAGATTTGTTTGTTATGCAGTCTTTATCCGTGTTTGCCCTTGCAGGAATTTTTTCATCTTTCTTTTTGGTTGTCCATGTTCGCAGGAAATACATGTTCTTTCTACAGACAAACGTTGCCACCCCCATTGTAATCACAGCAGCTGCACCAGGCAAAGGTGGTGGTGTGCTTGATCGACCAGCAGAGAAAGTTTCTCCTGGCCGTCAATCTGAATTCGATAAGAAGTAAGTCTATTTCTGTTAATTGTGAATATTTTTCCTTCTTTTCCCGAAAAAGATGGTTTCCCCTTGGCCTCTGCATAAATATTTTTTTTCCTTTTGTAAGTGCAAATTCCAAGAACTGGACATGTCTTTTGTTCGGAAAAAGTGGATAGATTATTTTTACAGTATCGGTTCAGATCTCAGAAATAGATTCTAAACCCTGCCAAGTTGAGTGTAATTTCCCACCTACTGATGGAAACTGAACAATATACTACTTCAGGTGATGCCAAACAAATAAGAATGTTATTAATCCTAGTGGTGTGAGCTGCTTCACTTGAAACGTCCAATACTTAACCATTCCATAGTCATTGTTATTACTGCCAGAGCACAAAGCCAGTTTATTTCTTCACAAGGCAAAACCATGAACCACAGTTATTCAGAGCAGCAGGGGTCTTTAGTTTATCTAGCTTAACTGTTTTATAGCTACACATATGTTTTTGTTTTCACCAATTTATAACTGTACTTGTCAAGTTATGTCAACTGGTCATGAAGTTAATAATCTGCATTGCACATATGGTGGCCCCAGTGAAGACTCGAAATGCCTTTACTGTAGTGGTGTTGTCGTGAATGACACATTTCCTGTCCTGTTTGCTGTTAGAACTGTCAGTATGAAGTTTCTCCTTGTGTGGGGTGGGTTGTACGTTTAGGAGTGCTGTTTTAGTGCCGGATGTAGGCACGTCGTTCTAGTACCAGATATAGGCATGTAAGTCGTTTTAAAGAAAAATCTGCACATTTAAATTTCAGGGTTACATTATTCACTTTTAATGTCTTGTGGTATAGGACATAAGGAACAATGACAGATCAATGAGCCTAGCTTGACTTTTCGTGAAACCGCAATGGCCATTAGGCATGAGGAGGATTATCTTGTGGTTTATTTTTGCAAGGCATTATAGCTTGAACAAAAATAATGTGTTCAATCTTACTCCCTCCGTCCCATAATATAAGATCGTTTTGCAAGTTGTTTTAGCTTGCAAAACGATCTTATATCATGGGACGGAGGGAGTACATCATATGATTGTTGGATTTTGCTTTATTGTTGTGAAACTGAAATAATTAACAATCAGTTGCCATCTTATTCATTGGATTATAAAATATATTACTAGGTATAATAAATCACAAAAAATGGCAGACAAAAGTGATGCATAAGATCTGAGAACAAGCCACACGCTTGAGCTAACATAATATGAGGCAATGAAATAAATAGGTTAATAAAACTGACTGATCTGCAGTATTACCGGGTTCAACTTTGAGATCTGATAAACTAATTTCAAGTCATCTGCCCTTTTTTTGGGTGGAATTTTCGGCGCATTTACATGCATTGGTTATAATCATAGAACACCAAGATATTCTCGCATCCTTTTTCACTCGCAGGAAATCCCGGAAGATGTCACCTCCATTCCGAGTCGTCCTGCACAATGACAATGAAAACAGGCGGGAGTATGTTGTCCAAGTCCTGATGAAGGTTATCCCTGGGATGACCGTCGACAATGCTGTTAATATCATGCAAGAGGCACACGTGAATGGGATGGCAGTAGTTATTGTCTGCTCGCAGCCGGAAGCGGAGGAGCACTGCACGGCACTGAGGGGCAATGGCCTCCGAAGCTCAATTGAACCTGCAAGTGGTGGCTGCTGAAAAAATGGTTTCCTTTTTTGCCACTTAGTTTGTAGGTACCCCTGCATATCCAGATACAGGCGCTCGTTGTTAAAGATGGACATGGTTACCTCCATGCTTCTAAATCGAGGCCGCTGCAACCGATATATCAGTTTGGGGGTCTACCGTCTACCGACATGGCTATAACCTATCATTTTGTAAATATCATTTTTGCACATATCATCTCATATAGACCGAAATTTCGACCAATATGGCCGATGTCGGACCCTATATGTCCACTAATATAGACCGATACCTAGATGTGAACATTTCTTTTCCAGAGAACAGTGAAAATAAGATTATGTATTCACAACTTCACCATAAGTCATGCATACTGTTTGTAGAAACACTTATATAATTTACAGAGTATATCTTTAGTATTAAAGTAGGGATTTTGTGAATCTTTCTTAAATAATTTTAATTAAAAGTTTTGCTAATTCTCATCTAGATGAGAATTAGTTGTCTCAGCTAATTTCTTCACTGTTCGATTTATATCGTCAAGATTCGTGCTTTTTCTTTGTGCTGTCGCGACGGCCCAGGGTATGTTCCGTTGTGCTCGTATCATTTTACCTCGGCTGTGCCGTTGCCACGTTTGTATTTCGTTTTAGCTGACCACGCACATACGTATTGTCGATGCCTTGAGAAATTAAGAGAACAGAGTAAAAAGGAGATGACAAAGCCTGACTCGTTAGCTGTCTATTTGTGCCATTACTTTTTCTCCAACGCCATTTTTGTGCTGCGGGCTTCAACCATTCCCGTCAACTGGAGTTTTTTTTCTTTCTTTTCTGATTCAATAGCTTTATATAGAGTTAAATACACTCACAGTACTTGTACTCTCCGTATAAACTTACTTTGGTCACTGTATTCTGTCAAACACAAATTACGGTCATTATGTTAACCTCTGCTGCGCACCATACGGTCACTGGCGTCAAAAACGGCCGTATCTGGACAGCTGGCATATGCTGACCGCTTTGACCGGCCTGTTTTTTGCATTTAGGTCCCTCCACTCCTAGCTGCGTTCGTTCCCCACTCCCCTCCCCACGCACTCCAAATCCCTAGCCCGCCCAGCCGTCTCGGCCTCGCCGTCGCCGCCGTCGAGCCTCTCTGCATCTTTGCCGGCACGCAGGATATCTCCTCCGCCGCCGCTCCGCCGCTTTCTGTCCCGTCCTTCCCCGCCGCTTTCTGTGCCGTCCTCCGCCGCGAGCTCCTCCACGAAGGCCATGTCCAGCGCGAGCTCGTCCGGCGCTGCTGCTGTTGTGCTTCCTCTGATCAAGTGCCCTGACTGCGGCGTGCTTGTGAAGCGATTGTTGTCGCAAACCCCGAAGCATACAAACATCTTCTTCTACAAATGCATGGACCATAATGTGAGTAACTTCTGCCACTGCAAATCCATAGTGTTACTGTTTCCACTGCAAATCCATAATGTTCATGGTTTGTTATTGTTTCCGGTGCAACCAAAGAAAGTGGGCTGTGATTTCTGGAATTGGGAGCTCTCATATGTTCTGTATTTGGTGAAATATGGCCATCTGGGGGGGGGGGGGGCATGAGCATCATGTTGGGCAGGGGCATGGCCAGCAGGAAGGAGATGAGCATCAGGGAGGGCTGGGACATGACCATCATATGGTGCAAGATCAAGAAGGAAGAGATGAGAAGGTCTGTAGTTGTAGTAGGAAATGAGATTGTGGTTGTGTTGAAGATGATAGTTGCTTTGTTGTTTGCACTTGTTGTGTTCTTTGGAGTTGCAGTCTTGAAGATGTGATCTTCAATATGCAAAGACATGTGCTGGGTAATATTTATGCAGGAAATTACGCAATTTATGAAGTGATCTTTGTGTTCTTTGTGATGAATAAATTTATGTTCGATGTGATCTTTGTGTTTCCTATGATATGTGTTTTGATAAGATGGGTATGAATATAAGTTTTATGCATGCAAAACATTTATGAATAATAATCTTCCATCTCGCCTTCGAGCCTCGATGCATTCATCATCAACAATCTTCCGTCTCGCCTTCGAGCCTCGATGCATTCATCATCAACAATCTTCCGTCTTGCCTTCGAGCCTCGATGCATTCATCATCAACAATCTTCCGTCTCGCCTTCGAACCTCGATGCATTCACCATCAACACAACATCACAACATGATCAACATTGACACATGAGCATGATCAACATTGACACATGAACATCACAACATGATCAACATGATCAGCATTGCAAAACATCATAACCAGAGACATGAACATAACCAGAGACATGATTGAGGGAGTCCTGGACTAGGGGGTGTCCGGACAGCCGGACTATCATCGTCCGTCGGACTCCAAGACTACGAAGATACAAGATTGAAGACTCCGTCCCGTGTCCGGATGGGACTTTCCTTGGCGTGGAAGGCAAGCTTGGCGATACGGATATGTAGATCTCCTACCATTGTAACCGACTCTGTGTAACCCTAGCCCTCTCCGATGTCTATATAAACCGGAGGGTTTTAGTCCGTAGGACACAACATCCATTACAACAATCATACCATAGGCTAGCTTCTAGGGTTTAGCCTCCTTGATCTCGTGGTAGATCCACTCTTGTAATACACATCATCAATATTAATCAAGCAGGACGTAGGGTTTTACATCCATCAAGAGGGCCCGAACCTGGGTAAAACATCGTGTCCCTTGTCTCCTGTTACCATCCGCCTGCACAGTTCGGGACCCCCTACCTGAGATCCGCCGGTTTTGACACCGACATTGGTGCTTTCATTGAGAGTTCCTCTGTGTCGTCACCGATAGGCTCGATGGCTTCTTCAATCAACAACTACGTCGTCCAGGGTGAGACTTTTCTTCCCAGACAGATCTTCGTATTCGGCGGCTTCGCACTGCGGGCTAATTCACTTGGCCATCTGGAGCAGATCGAAAGCTACGCCCCTGGCCGTCAGGTCAGGTTTGGAAGCCTAAACTTCACGGCCGACATCCGCGGGGACTTGATCTTCGACGGGCTCGAGCCACAGCCGGGCGTGCCGCGCTGTCACGACAGTGCCTTGGTGGCCGCACACGAATCCGCTCCGGCCCTCAGTCCGGAGCCGATCGCCCAGATCGAGGACCGGTGGCTGGACACCGCCTCGGGGGCTGCAACTTCCGCGGCGATGGAGCCGAACACTGACCTTGTCCCCTATAAAACTCGTGACTCCGAGGTGCCGGACTCCCTGCCGGACTCCGAACCTCCTGCGCCCCTGCCAATCGAATCCGATTGGGCGCCGATCATGGAGTTCACCACTGCGGACATCTTTCAGCACTCGCCCTTTGGCGACATCCTAAATTCACTAAAGCATCTCTCCCTATCCGGAGAGCCCTGGCCGGATTATGGCCAGGATGGTTGGGATGCGGACGATGAAGAAATTCAAGACCCACCCACTACCCACTTTGTAGCCACTGTCGACGATCTAACCGACATGCTAGACTATGACTCCGAAGACATCGACGGTATGGACGACGATGCCGGAGACGAACAAGAACCAGCGCCTATAGGGCACTGGAAAACCACCTGGTCATACGACATATACATGGTGGACACCCTAAAAGATGGGGACAGCGAGGAAGTAGCGGAGGCATATTCCACAAGCGCCGACGTCAGCGGCGCCGCTCTAAATCCCGCCACAGAAAGAATGGAGATTCCGGCACAGGAGATAATAATACCCCAGATAGTGCTGAAGACAATCCCCTCCTGCAAGATTCAGCGCAGGAGGATGCAGAAGCAAGCCCTCACGAGAGAGCGGCAGACGAAGAGGTCGAGGATGATAATTACATACCTCCCTCCGAAGACGAGGCAAGCCTCAACGACGACGAATTCGTCGTGCCCGAGGATCCCGTCGAACAGGAGCGTTTCAAACGCAGGCTAATGGCCACAGCAAATAGCCTAAAGAAAAAGCAGCAGCAGCTTCAAGCTGATCAAGACCTGCTGGCCGACAGATGGACCGAGGTCCTCGCGGCCGAAGAGTATGAACTCGAGCGCCCCTCCAAAAGCTACCCAAAACGCAAGTTGCTCCCCCGATTCGAGGAGGAAGCATACATACCTTCATCACCAGTGCACAATATGGCCGACCGACCACCCCGTGGTCGTGACAGAGAGGCATCCAGGCTCTCCACCAAGACTGTACCCCGGCATCGCTCCAAAAGTACGAAGCCAAGAGGGAACGCGCTGGACTTGCGAGATATATTGGAGGACAAAGCAAGACAATCCAGATCTATCTATGGATCACGTGGGCGCCCCACGACCCACGACGAATACCGTCGAGCCGGATACAACAACCTCGGTCGGGCCGAACACAGTAGACAATGCTCCCTTGAGCTACGTCGTGATATTGCTCAATACAGAGGCGCCGCACACCCGCTATGCTTCACTGACGAAGTAATGGATCATCAAATCCCTGAAGGGTTTAAACACGTAAACATTGAATCCTCCGATGGCACGACAGACCCCACGGTTTGGATCGAAGATTATCTCCTTCACATCCATATGGCCCGCGGCGACGATCTCCACGCCATCAAATACCTCCTGCTCAAGCTTAAAGGACCAGCTCGGCATTGGCTTAACAGCCTGCCCGCAGAGTCAATTGGGTGTTGCGAGGACCTGGAAGCCGCATTCTTCGACAACTTCTAGGGCACATATGTGCGACCACCAGACGCCGATGATCTAAGCCACATAATCCAGCAGCCAGACGAATTGGCCAGGCAATTCTGGACACGGTTCTTAACAAAGAAAAATCAAATTGTTGACTGTCCGGATGCAGAGGCCCTCGCAGCCTTCAAACATAACATCCGCGACGAGTGGCTAGCCCGGCACCTAGGACAGGAAAAGCCGAAATCCATGGCAGCCCTCACATCATTAATGACCCGCTTCTGTGCGGGAGAGGATAGCTGGCTAGCTCGCAGCAACAACCTCAGTAAAAATGCTGGTAGTCCGGACACTAATGACCACAATGGCAGGTCGCGTCGAAGCAAAAATAAACGCCGCGTTAATGGCGACGACAAGGAGGATACGGCAGTTAACACCGGATTCCGAGGCTCTAAACCCGGTCAGCGGAAGAAGCCATTCAAAAGAACCACTCCGGGTCCGTCCAATTTGGACCGAATACTCGACCGCTCATGCCAGATACATGGCACCCCCGAAAAGCCAGCTAATCACACCAACAGAGATTGTTGGGTATTCAAGCAGGCAGGCAAGTTAATTGCCGAAAACAATGACAAGGGGATGCACAACGACGACGAGGAAGAGACCCGACCGCCGAACAGTAGAGGACAGAAGGGTTTCCCCCCACAAGTGCGGACAGTAAACATGATATACGCAACCCATATACCCAAGAGGGAGCGGAAGCGTGCACTAAGGGACGTATATGCGATGGAGCCAGTCGCCCCTAAGTTCAATCCATGGTCCTCTTGCCCGATCACTTTCGATCGAAGAGACCATCCGACTAGTATCCGCCATGGCGGATTCGCCGCATTGGTTTTAGACCCAACCGTCGATGGATTTCACCTCACAAGAGTCCTGATGGACGGCGGCAGTAGCCTGAACCTGCTTTATCAGGATACAGTGCGCAAGATGGGCATAGACCCCTCAAGGATTAAACCTACAAAGACGACCTTCAAAGGCGTCATACCAGGTGTCGAGGCCAATTGTACAGGCTCAGTCACACTATAAGTGGTCTTCAGATCCCCGGAAAATTTCCGGAGCGAGGAGTTAATCTTCGACATAGTCCCGTTCCGCAGCGGCTATCACGCTCTGCTCGGATGAACCGCGTTCGCAAAGTTCAACGCGGTGCCGCATTACGCATACCTAAAGCTCAATATGCCAGGCCCTCGAGGAGTCATCACGGTCAACGGAAATACGGAACGCTCCTTCCGGATGGAGGAACATACAGCGGCTCTCGCGGCAGAAGTACAGAGCAGCCTTTTAAGACAATTTTCGAGTCCGGCTGTTAAACAGCCGGACACGGCCAAACGCGCCCGAAGCAACATCAACCAAGACCACCTGGCACGATCCGAGCACGCGTAGCAATGCGGCCCCAACCCCAGCCCTTGCATAATTGCAAGACCAACTCTCCGCGTACATCATTACACTCTCGAGATACCATGGGCTTAGGGGGAGGGGCACGACCACAACAGACCCAGAGTGCGGCTAGACCACACCAGGGGCTCACAAGTGTGTCGCTCTTTTTTATTATTTTCTTTCTTTGTATAAACAGGACTCCGTTCACCAGAGGCCCTGTCCGGCGGCGAACCCGCCGAACTCACGATGCAACAGCCAGGGAGGGAAGAAGGCTGCAACGAACACTCAGGTGGTCTCCATTACGAGCATTAAATTTGATTATATACACCAGTCCGCAGCCCATCCCTGGAGGGGGACATGTTTAATTAGTCCAATCCCTTGCTTACCGCACTATTTGTATCATTCCGCACTCATAGCAGAATCCCTTGAATAAATAATGCAGCACTTTTTACCTGTTATTGCATTACTTTACATATATGTTCACTAATGACATCTTGCACCCGTATATTTTGGTACGGCCGAATACACCAGGGGCTTATGTTCCCCGCATTATGGTGTGATAAGTCCGAACACTTTCACAAGTGCGGCACCCCGAACTTATAGCATTATATGAATCGGCTCCGAATCATGTCTTGGGTCAATAGTTCGTTTTGCCCGGCTCCCACGTTTTGGTACCTTATGTTCTGTTCTGTCGGCTAAGGTGGCATTGGGAGAACCACTGCGATTGCGCCCCGGTTGAGCTGGGCGAGCGCCTCAGTGGAGAAAGCTAAAACTGACTGTCATGATAAGGCGAGAGACTGGTCGCTGTTCAAGAGGTCTTTTCGAGTCCTTAAAGACTTATGCCGCGTCAAGCGAAGAACCGGATAATGTCCGGCCAAGGCGTGGATAACGCCCCCAACTCGGTCTTCCGAATACCACGGGCTTCGCCGAAATTTAAAATTATAGAATTCTATGGCTAAGTGAGGGTGTTCAAGCATTATAAGTCCGGTTGCCTTGTTCGTTGTGTTGAGCGCCTCCCTAGATGGACCCAAGAATGGGAACAAGAGTGCTCAAGTTTATCCCGAACACCCCAGCACTCGTGGCTTGGGGGCTGAAGCCGACGACTTGCCATCTCTCAGATTTTATAAACGGCCGCACAGAAGGTAATATTTTAAATTAAACAAGCGTTGCTTAGCGCATATGAACAAAGTTTTCAGCGCACAGGATAATACATAGCGAGTCTACTCAATAATTACATCTCTGGGGCACTCATCCGCAATCTTGCGGGCACCCTTCAGGACAGTCTTATAGTACATCTCGGGCGTACGATACTCCTTGCCCATTGGCGGCGCGTCAGTGATAAGCTTCTCCGCATGCATGCAGCTTGCCCCAGTGATAAACTTGCGTGTTTATAGTAATTGGCGCGTCAGTGATAAGCTTCTCCGCATCCAGCTTGCCCCAGTGCACCTTTGCGCGGGCAAGGGCCTGACGAGCACCTTCAATACAGGCGGAGCGCTTGATGACCTCCACCCAGGGGCACGCATCCACCAGCCGCCGCACGAGACCGAAGTAGCTCCCAGGCATGGCCCCTCCAGGCCACAGCCGGACTATGAGGCCCTTCATGGCCTCCTCAGCCACCTTGTGGAGCTCGACCAGCTGCTTCAGCTGGTCGCTAGGGGGCACCGGATGGCCGGCCTCAGCGTACTGAGACCAGAAGACCTTCTCCGTTGAGCTCCCTCCTCACCACGGTAGAATGCGGCGGCATTGGATACACTGCGAGGCAGATCTGCAAACGCCCCTGGAGAGCTCCGAATTCGGGTAAGTTTTAGGTAGTTTACATTAACATGCTTGCTTTGCATGAAAAATGCCTTACCCGCCGCTATTTTCTTCACATCTTCAACTTCCTGAAGGGCCTTACGGGCCTCGGCCTTGGCGGACTTGGCACTTTCGAGAGCCGAGGCGAGCTCGGACTCTCGAGTCTTTGAGTCGCGCTCCAAACTCTCATGCTTTTCCATGAGAGCCTGGAGCTCTTGCCGCACTTCCGCCACCCGCGCCTCCTGCTTCTCGCGCTCTGCCCGTTCCGTGGCCGCATTGCGTTCGGCCGCGGACACAACCTCCTTCAGGGTCGCCACCTCGTTCGTGGCCCCTGCAGTACCCATGTTATCCTTGTTATTTTTATTGCAACCTAAATCCTTTTCTGTAAGGTAAATTTTCAAAGTGGTGTTACTCACCTTCTTTGTCCTCGAGCTGCTTCTTGGCACGGCCGAGCTCTTGCTCGGACCGCTCGAGATCCTGCTTCAATGCACCGACCTCCGCAGTCAGTGCGGCAGAGGTCAGCAGCGCAGCCTGCAAACCCATATTGACATAATTTTTAGCAACCCTGCGTATATCTATTTTAGATCCTCAGTCCGGCTTTTCTTTTCGAACACCGAACCGAGCATCAGGGGCTACTGTCTATGTGGTATTACATTACATAATTTTAACTTCTTACCTCAAAGCCTGTTAGAAGGCTGCTGCAAGCTTCGGTCAGCCCGCTCTTGGCGAGCTGAACCTTCTGAATCACCGCACTCATGATAGTGCGGTGTTCTTCCTCGATGGAAGCGCCTTTGAGCGCCTCCAACAAGTTGTCCGGCGCCTCCGGTTGGACGGGGGCCACCGGTGTCACGGTCTTGCCCTTCTTGCGAAGGGGCCGCCTGCCGGACTCTGGAACCACTGCAGGTTCCGGCGTAGAGTCCGGCGCAAAGTCCGGGAGGCTGCCTTGCGGCGCCTCCGGAGCCTCCTCCTGATGGGTCCCTTCCCGGGATACCACCTCGGCGTCCTCAGCGACGCGAGGGGTGGAGGCAGTCGGAATGGAATCCACATCCGACGCAGCCAACGACCCGCTCGACGAAGCAGGGAGATCATCGTCGGCCGGACTGCAGGCAGTATGCGGCATTAGAAGGACACTATGTGACACAAAAGAAATTGCAGATCATTCAGGAATCCGGATACATACGATCTCGCCTGAGGCCTGGCCCTTGAGGGCCACTCTTCCTCGCCAACGTTGGTGTTGGCGGAGCTGTCCGGGGGAATAGTTCTTCCCCTCTTGGACCCTTCGGCCTCCCCTGTTGGGGAGGCCTTCCTCTTTCTCTCTCCCTCCTCTGGGAGAGAGTCTTCTTCCTCCTCCTCATCCTCGGGGGAGGAATCCGCCTCGGAGTCGTCGGACGCCTGAAAACAGGAACTCTTTCGAGTACCCGTGGCCACCTTCTTGGCCTTCTTCTCCGGCACCACGTGCGGTGCCGGAACCAGCAGCCCCGCTAGACGGGCGTCCACTGGGTCTTCTGGCATGGGAGCCGGGCAGATGAGCTGCTCGGCCTTCTTCATCCATTCCTGTCAAAGGAAAAGGGAGATTGAAACCCGCTTAGGGTCGAACTATTAACAACAGGTGTCCCGTAAAGGGGTAGAATCACTTACCTCGTCGGCAGGATGCTGCGAGTGAAATCCGCGATCTTCCGTCGCGGATGCGGGGGCTTCGGCGCCCTTAAACAGCACCCTCCAGACGCCTTCGTACGTCATGTCGAAGAGCCCGCACAGCGCCTGGTGCTGTGCCGGATCAAACTCCCACAGATTGAATGCCCGTTCTTGGCATGGGAGAATCCGGCGAACGAGCATGACTTGGACCACATTAACCAGCCTGAGCTTCTTGTTCACCAGCTTCTGGATACAGGCTTGGAGTCCCGTCAGCTCCTTCGAATTACCCCATAGCAAGCCCTTCTCTTTCCAGGAGGTGAGCTGCACAGGGATGCCAGATCTGAACTCGGGGGCCGCCGCCCACTTAGGGTCGCGCGACTCGGTGATGTAGAACCACCCCGACTGCAACCCCTTGACGGATTCCACGAAGGCCCCTTCGAACCAGAGGATGTTGGGCATCTTGCCCAACATGGCGCCTCCGCACTCCGCCTGCGTGCCCTTCACTACCTTCGGCTTGACGTTCAAGGTCTTGAGCCACAAGCCGAAGTGGGGCTGGATGCAGAGGAAGGCCTCGCACACGACGATGAACGCCGCGATGTTGAGGATGAAGTTCGGCGCCAGATCTTGGAAATCCAGGCCATAGTAGAACATGAGCCCCCGGACAAAGGGGTGAAGTGGAAAGCCCAGTCCGCAGAGGAAGTGGGGGAGAAATACGACCCTCTCATGGGGCCTGGGGGTGGGGATGAGCCGCCCCTTGTCGGGCAGCCGGTGCGCAATGTTTCCGGAAAGGTATCAGGCGCTGCGCAGTTTGGCGATGTGCTCCTCCTTAACGGTGGATGCCAACCATTTACCTCCCACTCCGGACATGGTCGGAGAAGGTTGAGATGAGATGCGCAAACTTGGGCGCTGGAGCTCGAGTGCACGGAGATGGATAAGCAAAGGAGGAAGAAGGCGTAGGTAAAAAGGTGGATCCTTATCCCCTTATATATAGGCGGACGAAGACTATACGTCCCCACCGGCCTGGTAAAACTCGCTTATCTCCCAAGCGCCACCATCAATGGCGCGGTTGGGTTACCCACGTCCGTATTGATGAGAATCCCGGAATAAGGGGAACACGATCTCTGCTTCGACAAGACGTGCCAAGGAAACCGCTTCGCTAAATGCGCTGAGGCGGTATAATAAAAAACAATTCAAGTAAAGGCTTGGTAGTGGTGTGACGTCATGCCACAAAATACGTCAGCAGATTGAACTTGTGTATATATTATTCTCTCTACGGTGGAATGTGGAATTTATTTTGCAGAGCCGGACACTATCCTGGTGGTCACAATCTTCTATGGATTATTCAAAGGAGGAACCCGCCTTGCAATGCCGAACATTATGGGCGCCGGACTCATCGTCATTGAAGCCAGGTTCAGGGGCTACTGAGGGAGTCCTAGACTAGGGGGTGTCCGCACAGCCGGACTATCATCGTCCGCCGGACTCCAAGACTACGAAGATACAAGATTGAAGACTCCGTCCCATGTCCGGATGGGACTTTCCTTGGCATGGAAGGCAAGCTTGGCGATACGGATATGTAGATCTCCTACCATTGTAACCGACTCTGTGTAACCCTAGCCCTCTCCGGTGTCTATATAAACCGGAGGGTTTTAGTCCGTAGGACACAACATCCATTACAACAATCATACCATAGGCTAGCTTCTAGGGTTTAGCCTCCTTGATCTCGTGGTAGATCCACTCTTGTAATACACATCATCAATATTAATCAAGTAGGACGTAGGGTTTTACCTCCATCAAGAGGGCCCGAACCTGGGTAAAACATCGTGTCCCTTGTCTCCTGTTACCATCCGCCTAGACGCACAGTTCGGAACCCCCTACCCGAGATCCGCCGGTTTTGACACCGACAATGATCAACATTGACACATGAACATAAGCATTGCAAAACATTATAACCAGAATATGACACATAAACAAGGATCAACATGGTCAATATGCTTCATGACATATGAAATATCCAATTCAGAAGCATTACAAAGTTGAGATTCATACTGCATTTTGTAAGAGTAGAATGAAGCTCAACTACATGCTCCATTTGAGCATCAAAATGAAGATCATCAGTGCTTTGTTCAACAACAAAATGAAGACCATAGTTTTACTAATCACCATACTTAAGCAACTAAAGTACAGAATGAACATTCATCTCAGTTCATCAAACATGTTCACCCTCTTGGGCTTCTTGGTTGCTGCTTCTTTCTTTTTTTGCTTATGCAGAAACAGCCCTCTTTGTTGCTGCTTGCTGCTTTTTTGCTTGTGCAGCTGCTAACTTCTCCTGAGCCTCCCTTTGCTTTGCTTGTTCATGTGCTTCTCTCCTTGCAATTGCAGCCTTCCTCCTTTCTTCTATCTCTGCTGCCATTTGTTGTGCTTTTCTTGCCTTCTCTTGATCTTTCTTTGCTATTGCTTCTGCTCTCTTCTTTGCCTTCTCTTCTTCTTTCCTTGCTAGTGCTTCTTCTCATTTCTTTGTCTTCTCAGCTTCTTTCTTTGCCTTCTCTGCTTCTCTTCTGGCAAGCACAGCAGCAGCTTGCATCTCATGGGACTGATACCTTTTCTCCAGTGTTGCATCTCTTTGGGATGCAAAAACTTTTTCCTTTACAATTCTCATAGCTGTAGCTTTCATAGCAAGGTCCCCTGCAGCTGTAGAGGTGCTTGCTCTTCCTGTACCTAGTGCATCTCTAGCAGCAGCAATAAAAGAGCTATCTGGCAATGGACTAGGAGTAGAAGTAGATGTCTTTGGCAAAGGTCTCTGTATAAATGTACACTGTCATGTAGCAACATATATGTAGATGAATAAGCTTTAAAAGAATAAGCTTGTGAAACTGAACAGAACAGGAATGTACTTGATGCACTTTCTATCAAAGCATGGAGAAGACAAAAGAATAAGCTTGTCAAAGTGAACAGAACAGGAATGTACCTGCATCATCATTTCATTCAGCATATTCAGCAGAGAGAGGAACTTGGTCAGTGAAATCCTGTGTTATGACTGGCTCATCCTGTGTCTGTTCTGCTGGTTGCCCCTCTTCAGCATTAGCTGCTGACTCTTGCTGCCCCTCTTCAGCATTAGTTGCTTGTTGTTCTTCCTCAACAATTGGTGATGTCCTTCTCCTTCTCCTAACTTGCTGCTTTGGGGGAGGAACATAAGGTGGTATTCCAGCTTTAAGATCAGAACATGAAGTCCTATTATGCCCAGGTAGTTTGCAGTGCCCACAGTGAATAACTACACCATGTCTTGTCATTCTAATTCCACCTCTCCCATCTGCAACTTCCTCAGGAGCCCTCCTCCTATTATGGCCTGGGTTTCCAACTTTTTTGACATAAAGAGGTGGTGCAATAGGACATCCATTCATTTTTGTCTACTCTCTTCTATCTCTGCAAGGCACAATAAAATGGGAGTATGCCCTGTAGTAAAATTCAATGAAATAGCACTTGTGAACTAGCTCAATTGGTGATATTTTCTCTCTCCGACAGCATGCTATTGAGTGGGGACATGGAATTCCAGATAAGTTCCATCTTCTACAGCTGCAAATGCTGCAATTTATCTCCACAATGTAAGTGTGTCCTTTGTCCTCTACAGAATATATGCCATCTCCAGCTAATTCAGCATAGCATGTGTTAGATAGTTCTGTGTTCTTGTCCAACCTTTTCTTAATCTTTGGGCAGATTGGAGAATTCCACTTAAGCATCTCTTCACTTTTTGCGACCATCCTGCTGGTTAATTGTCCCTTAATCCTGTCAATCATAGAGAGGACTGAAAATTCTCTTGCTTCTAGAATGTACCTGCATGCATAAATATAGATAGTGAGCTCATTAATAAATAGGAGTTGTGCATCTGTTTGATATGTAAATTTTGGTACTGATCACTTACTTATTAAACACCTCACAGTTGTTATTCAGTAGAATGTCACATTTCACAAAGTCTGGTTGAAATGCTCTCACCCAAGTGTTGGGATCTAGATCATATAGCCAATCATATGCCCTTGTGCTAAGAACCTTCATCTCTTGCATGCTCTCTTCCCAAGTAGTAACAGTTGTGCTTCTGGCACATTTCCACAGCTGATTTTTTAACACATCACCTCTATGACCAGCTCTTGTGAAGTTCTGCCATAAGTGCCTCACACAAAACCTATGACTTGAGAGAGGAAACAAGGCTTCCACAGCATTGATCAGTCCTTGCAGGCAGATTTGAAGTAAACAATAACTGAAACTGCATTGCATACTATTAATTGAAAGTGCATTACATACTACTAACTGAAACTGCATTACATACTACTAACTGAAAGTGCATTGCATACTATTAACTGAAATTGTATTGCATACTACTAACTGAAACTGCATTGCATACTACTAACACAACACCTCTATAACTAAAAATCAATGAAACTGAATACAAACAGGATTTACCTTTTGTCTATCTGACATAATTGTCCAGGGCTCAGTGTTTATAATTGCAAGATCCTGCTTGACAGCTCTAAGAAACCAAGTCCAGGTGTGTGTCTTCCACTTCAACATAAGGAAATGCCAAGGGGAAAATACAATCATTAGGGTCCATGCCAATGGCACTTAGCAGTACACCGCCATACCTGGTCTTGATATGGCAGCCATCAAGACAAATGACAGGTCTACAGCCCTCCAAAAATTCTCTTTTACATGCATCAAGGCTGAAATAACACCTTCTAAATCTCTCTTCATTGTCAAGTGAGATATAGAAAGTGCTACCAGGATTACTTCTCCTAACTTCATTAGCATAGTCCCATAGCAGATTATAATGCTCTTCTTCATCTCCATGTATAACTTTCATTGCTAATCTCCTGGCTCTTTGCAATTTGCTTCTGGTGGGTGTCATGTTCCAATCTTTTTGGACAATCCTGCTGAAGTTCCTCATATTCATGTGATCATCAGCCCTGAAATGCTCAACATACTTCTCTGTTAGAAATCTTGAAGTAAAAGCTTTCACTTTCCACTTCTTGCAGCAAGTGTGCTCATTTGTCATCCTCTTGATCATCATACACTTGGTCCTGCTGTCATGAGATGCCCATAAGTACCATGTACATCCTTCCTGACACCTGGCAGAAATTCTTTTCCTACCATTTATTGGTAATGAGATATCAACTCTGTTCTTGCAGCTGTATTCTCTAATTGCTTTCCTTAACATCTCTGGTGATTGGAAGAGTTGTCCAACTTTGAACACAGGGTTATGCATATCTTCTGGCCTGAATGACTTGAAGTTGTGCTTCAACTCATCTTCATCTGAATCTGGCATCTGAAGATCTTCCTCATCAGAAGAACGTTCAGTGTCAACAACTTTCTTTCCTTTGATATCTACTACCACTTCTTCAACTTGATCTTCCAAAAGATCTGCATCTCCATCAGATATAGCATAATCACTATCCAGAAAGCCTTCCTCATTGTCTGAATCACTAGCTTCTCTTGCAGCATGAGAGATACTCCCATCATCTACAGCTGACTGAGCATCTTCCTCTTGTTCCTCTTCCACAACAGCTACCTCATCCTCTTCATCAGCATATTCCTCCTCTTCCTCTGCAAAATCAGGTTCCACATCATCTTCCTCTGCATCTGCCATATACTGTTCCATTTCTTCCTCATTGAATTGCTGCTCACCAGCTTGCCCATCTTCCATGTTCCCAGCCTCCTCTGCATGATATTCACCTTGCACCTCTGCCATATTTTGCTCAGCCATCCTCTCTGCAAATTTCTCCTCTTTTACTTTCCTAGGACTGATCACATGAGGTAACTCATTAACAGGAAAGACCACAACACCATCCCAATCAATGTTCCTGTAACTCTGATCATGGTCAAGATATAACTGAATTTCCTTATGTCCAAAAACCACACAAGCACTGATATTATCACAAGCATCTTGAGAGTATATTTTTCTAAGACCCCCAGTGCTAATTTGTAACCCTGGCAAACACCAATACACATCTAATCTGCCTGCCATCTCGTACCCTAAATCTTCAACAATTCTTTCCAGTTCAGACATGTTCAATTTTGCAGATGGCACATAATCATACCAAGCTGTTTTCCCACTAAAATAACTCCTGTAGCTACCTTCACCAACGATAAAACCACCATGATTTATACCTAGACTACACGGGTAATCATAGTTGTATTCCTCTGCAAAAATCAAAAAACAGAGCAAAAACCCTCTTTTATTTCAGAGCAACAGAGCAAAATCGTTCATCTAACCCTAACAGAGCAAAATTGACAGATTCGACGCACTACATATCGAGACTCCTACAAACAAATCGACAAAGAGTTGAGATATAACTCAAAGAACAAAAGACTCGAGATTGCTCACCTTTTGCTGGCGTCCGCGCATGATCAGGTCGACGGAGGAAGGGCTTCTGCTCGCTGCTGCTTCCTTCAGCATCCAGCGAGTCGGCGGCGTCTTTCGCTCCGGCCGACGGACCACCTTCGCCGGTCATGGTAGCCGCCGCGACGGGAAACCGTAGTCGACCTCGATCGCCTCCGCTGTCTCCGCTCCCCCTTTTTTTTCTCCGCGATGGGGCATGAAGTGGAACGAAGCGACGCGGCCGATGCAGCTGGGAGTGGAGGGACCTAAATGCAAAAAACAGGCCGGTCATCGTATGCCAGCTGTCCAGATACGACCGTTTTCGACGCGAGTGACCGTATGGTGCGCAGCAGAGTTTAACATAATGACCATAATTTGCGTTTGACAGAATACAGTGACCAAAGTGAGTTTATACGGAGAGTACAGGTACTGTGAGTGTATTTAACTCTATATAACTCAGGGGTATTACAAATTCTGTGCACTGGAGCTGTACCTGTAACTTGGACACATAAACTTGTCTGGTCTAGTTGTATATCTATTTTTGACACACAGATTTATCTGGCCTCGAATTTAATTTCATGTCTACCCTACATTCACAACTTGTCCAACCCTAACTCAGTTGCATGTCCACCTTTGATACATAATTTGTTTGATCATGAACACAGTTACATGTCCATCCACATGATACAACTCTCCCGACTCAGTTACATGTCCATCCTTTACACGCATCTTAGGCCTAACCGACCCAGGTGCATGTCCACTCTCACCATTTAACTCGTCTTGATCGAGTTGCATGCCAACCCTGGACACCTCTCCGGTCACATGTTCATGCAACTCGGCCCTAACTAACCCAATTGCATGTCGACCTTGGACACACAACTCGCTCGGCTCGGTTGCATGTTCACCCTCGATACGCAACTTGCGTGAACCCCGAGCCAATTGCATGTCCACCTCTGACACACAACTTAGCTAAATCCAATCTAGTTGCATGCGCATCGACATGCAACTCACGTGTGAGACCCAATTGCATGTCCATAATCGACATGCAACTCATCCTGACCTGCCCAGTTACATGTCCAACCTCGGCGTGCAACTCGCTCGACCTAGTTACATGTTCATCATCAACACGCAGCTCACGCGCGAGGCCCAGTTGCATGTCCAACATTGACCTGCCTAGTTGCATGTTCACCCTCGAAACGCCACTTGTCCTAACCCCGACTAAGATGCATGTCCTAGTGACCCCGACGTCGGCATTTTCTCCCTCCCCCTTCCGTGGGTGAATTCCTTTTTCATTTTCATGAAATAAAAGAGCAAAGGTGCCAACACTTGATTTTTGTTTCTTTCATAGGGGAGCGCTCACGTGCATCCATGGACCGTCGGAACGATAGCACATTTTTATTTTCATTTATTTTTATCATTTCTATCTTTCTATTTTCTATTCTTTCCTTATTTCTTTTATTTAATTTTATCACAACATTTTTAATGAGCCGTGCAAACATTTTTTAGAGAAGCGTGAACTTTTCTTTAGAAAGATATATGGGCAATATTTTCACATACAAGGATATTTTCTAACAAAAGCATGAACATTTTATATTCACGAATGTTTTGGCATATGCAATTATTTTTCCAAAACATGACCATCTTTTAAGAAAATATTAACATTTCTTTTAGAAAATAATATTTCTAAAAAATATACTAAATGAAACTTTTTTTATAACATGTAAACACTTCTTTTCTTATTCAAGAGAATCTTCAAATAAATACATAAATTAATTATTTTTCTGCACTGTTTCTACAAGGACTATATTTATGGAATACATGACCAATTTCTTTTCATACGAAAATTTGGAAATTTATAGCCATTTCTTTTACCCTTTTTATTTACCTTTGATACTTGAACAGATCTTTTTAGCACAAATGAATTTGTTTACTATGATACTAATAATTTAAAATTAAACAATATATATTAATAAATAAATATATATATATGCACTTTTAAAAGTGAGTTTGTTGCTTTTGCTTCCATCACTTTCACCCATCCCATCGATACCTGCCCCCTCCAACCGATTCTTTTTTCAAACCATGCACAAAAACACCATTATTACTTTTCGAAACTGATCTCCACTTGCATGATACCACTTTTCCAAATGCTCCCATGATACCATTTAAAAAGTTCAATTTCAAATATTTCAAAAAATTCTAGAAAAAACGTGAATGTTCACATCACACGAATGTAGAACCCCTAAAAATTTCAGGTCCATATTCTAAATACGCATTGAGAAACAAAAAATACAAATCTGGGTGTGGATTAGTGACGTTTTGACTTTTGTCTTTTTTGACACTATTCATGTTGGATTTTTTTCTCAATGTATATTTCGAATTTGGACCTGAAGTTTTTAGGGATTGTGAATGGTTTGTGTAGGCAGAGTGTAACATCCCAAAATTCTAAATTTTGGAATGTTATAATAAATAAATAGTTTTGGTTGATTGATTGTATGTTTGTTTGATTGATTGACTGAAAGTGAGTGGAATTTGAAACTTTTTGAATGTTGAATGAGAGGGAATAAAAGGACTTTCCCAAAGCTTGCATCTTTGCAATTTGATGTCCATGAATTCAAATTCATTTCATAACAAAAACCCTAGAGTGAAGATGATATTACTTCTTCCGTTTGAAATAAAAAGGGTTTTGAAAAGATTTGAATTCCATCTGAATTTTTTTCTAATTTGAAACTTTATGCAACTCAATGATTTTCACGAGAAAATAAATTGACTTCTTCAATTATATGAAATTTGAGTTGGAAGTTAAAAATAATCAAATTGAAAGTCATTTGAAAGTATTTTGAAACTCCCTTTCAAATTTGGAATTTATTTGGATTTTATTCAAATTATTTTTCTCCAAAAAATAAATAAATGGAAATAAGGGTAAATTGATTCCCTTCAATAGAAAATTAGTAGAAAATAAATTTGAAATCATTGTTTGACTTTTTTTAATTTTTGTGGATTTTGAACATGGTAAATAGTTCATGGTTTAGGAAATGTTTTTCTGAAAATTTTGATATACTATATTCTATATAATATTTTTTAATTTTGTCTCCTTTTGTTTTCCTTTCTGTCAGTATTTTAAAAACAAAAAACAAAAAAAATCGAAGAACAATATACCAGGCCGAAGCCCAGCACTGCTCCTGCTCTCTATCTCTCCCCACCCAACCGCCGCGGCCCACAGCGCCAGTTTCGGCCCAGCCCTGCGCGCGCCCCCGAATTCACTCTGCCCCGGGCGCCCGCTCTCTCTCGTCCTTGCCCGCACCCACTGACGCGTGGGGCCCGCCTCATCTTCCTCCTACGCAAGCCACGCACGCTGGAGCTCGCTCGAACCGCCGTCGGAATCCCGATTTTCACGGGATACGATCTCCCTGTTTTGCCCCTCCTCCAAGCAAACCCCCCCTTCTATATAAAGCCTCTCCCTCGACCCGTCATCGTCATCGATCTCGTCATCGAAGTGGTAGGCTGTCAGATGGAAGCGTTCCTACTCTCCGTGGAGAGCCGCGTGAGCTTATATTGATCGAGGGCAAGAAGAGCCCTTGCCGTGGCTTACAAGTTGGACCAGATCGCTAGGATACAGGTCCGGTACATAAGGATAGAGATACAAGTTGTTACGGGAGAGAGGAGAAGATAAACAGTTGAGATTACAATCTATCTCTAATTCTAACACCCTCCCTTAATCTCAACTATCCTACATTGAGATTCTTTCTGAATTCTTCAAATGGCTTGACTGGCAAAGCTTTGGTGAATCGATCTGCAACTTGATCTCTGGAAGGAATGAATCGTATGTCCAACTTCTTCTCTGCAACCCTCTCTCTTACAAAATGAAAGTCAATTTCTATGTGTTTGGTTCTACCATGAAACATAGGATTTGCAGAAAGATATGTGGCTTCTAGATTATCACACCACAAACATGACACACGATGCTGTTTAATTCCCAATTCATTGAGCAATGATTCAACCCAAATGATTTCAGCAGTAGCATTAGCTAGTGACTTGTACTCAGCTTCAGTACTTGGCTTGGATACTGTGGCTTGTTTCCTAGCAGTCCAAGAGATAAGATTAGAACCAAAAAACACTGCAAACCCTCCAGTTGACCTCCTATCATCACTGCATCCTGCCCAGTCTGCATCAGAGAAGGCACTAACAAGAGTGGAGTTGGAGCATTTAACTTGAAGACCTAAGCTCACAGTATGTTTTATATACCGTACAATTCTTTTAACAGCTGTCTAATGTACAATAGTAGGTGCATGAAGATACTTACAAACCTTGTTAACAGCAAAGGAAATATCTGGTCTTGTCAATGTCAAATACTGTAAGGCTCCTACTGCACTTCTGTACCTTGTGATTTCTTCCTCCTTGAGCGGATCACCTTCAAAAGCTGAGAGTTTTTCTAAAGAGGATAATGGTGTGGGTGAAGGCTTACAATCTTTCATCCCCATGCGAGCTAGAAGTTCAGTGGCATATTTTTCCTGGTTCAGTACTATGCCATCTTGAATCTTCTTTACCTTAATGCCCAAGAAGAAGTGTAGATCACCAAGATCCTTCAAAGCAAACTCCGACCTTAAATCATGCAGAAGGGCATTAGTAGCACTTTGTGATGAGCTTGCAACTATGATGTCATCCACATATACTAGTACAAAAATAGTTATGTTTGCCTTGTTGTAGATGAACAATGAAGTGCCAGCTTTAGATGCAACAAAGCCTAGACGCCTTAACTGAGAGCTTAACCTTGAGTACCATGCCCTTGGTGCTTGTTTCAGGCCATAGAGCGCCTTATCAAGTTTGCACACATGATGAGGTGCCTTCTTGTCTACATACCCAGGTGGTTGTCTTATGTAAACCTCCTCTTCCAGAACACCATGCAAGAACGCGTTCTGAATGTCTAGCTGTCTCAAGCTCCATCCCCTGGACAAAAAAATAGCTAACACAAGTCTAATAGTTGCAGCTTTGACAACAGGACTGAAAGTATCCTCATAGTCCAAACCATAGCGCTGTTTGAACCCTTTTGCAACCAAACGAGCTTTATACCTGTCAATGGAGCCATGCGCCTTTCTTTTGATTCTGTAAACCCACTTATAATCAGTAATATTTTTACCTCTTTTCTCTGGTACAAGATGCCAAGTCTTGTTCCTCATGAGTGCCGAATATTCATCATCCATTGCATTTTTCCATTTGGGATCTCCAAGTGCATCTTCCGATTTTGTTGGTTCCACTGTGATACACAACATACCGTACGGAATAGTATCATCAGTTCGAATTTTGGGATTTCTTATACCTTGTTGCGACCGAGTCATCACACGTGAAGTTGCAACTTGTTGGGGCTGGCTTCGACGTGTGCGTGCTGGTCGTACTTTAGGAGATGGTGCAGGAGACTCCGGCATAGAAGATCCCAAAGAGTGCCCAGATTCGCTTTCCATAGCAGATCCTGTGGCCTGAAGTGTGTCTGACTCATTCGAGTGTATTGCCGCAGAAGATCCGCCACTGACCGCTGGCGCATGCAAAAGTGACGGGGATCTCGACGCTGACCCCACCAAATCTCTTGTCCCTTCGCTGATTGCTAGTGCATGCGCGCGATACGGGGCCCCTGACGTGGACCCCACAGAATCTGGCGCTATCGCTGGCCTGCGTGTGGGACGCGGTGTGGAGCGCGGTTCGTCCGCACGTGATGACGCGGCGCCGGCTGGGGCGCGACTGGAGGAGGCCGGGCGCGTGGCTCGGCATGTATCTGTTCGCCCGATCCGAGGAAGTCAGGCGTACAGGAGTTCCAGGTGACTCCATATCCGCCTCGTGCTCCGTGCCGGCTTCGTCCTCTTCTGCTGCATGCAATATAGGCTCATTTTCTGCAAAACATTGATCATTTTCTCCACCAATTTCTGCACCGTTTTCTGCTGCATGATCCTGCACACATGGAGACACAGTCCTACTAGTAGGATCATCAGTTGGATTAGTACAATTGTTGCCCCCATGATCAGAGTTTTGGAGATGTGGTAGAAGAAGAAGGATTGCTTGTTTGAGAAGTGCTCCGGCATTAGGATGAAGGGATTCAAAAGGAAAGACTGACTCATCAAATACTACATCCCGAGAGATGTATACCCTGCTAGTAGACACATCTAGGCATTTGACTTCTTTGTGAATAGGACTATACCCAAGAAACACGCACTTCTTTGAACGGAAAGCAAGCTTGCGTGTATTATACGGTCGAAGATTTGGCCAACAAGCACAGGCAAATACACGTAGCGACTTGTAGTCAGGAGAGATGCCAAAGAGGCGTGTGATGGGAGTTTCAAAATTTATGACCTTGCTGGGCAGCAAGTTTATGAGATATGTTGCAGTTAAGAAGGCTTCATCCCAGAATTTTAGTGGCATAGGTGAATTTGCTAGTAGAGCTAGTCCTACTTCAACAACATGGCGATGCTTCCTTTCAGCGGAGCCATTCTGTTGGTGTGCATGCGGGCATGCAACATGATGTGAGATGCCAAGTTCTTGGAAGAAGGAATTTAGTTTTCTGTATTCACCTCCCCAGTCAGTTTGCATGGCAATGATTTTAATGTTTAATTGGCGCTCAACAAGATTTTGGAAGTTCTTGAAAACTTGAAATACTTCGGATCGTTTCTTGAGGAGGTAGATCCATGTAAACTTGCTATAGTCATCAATGAAACTAACATAATATGAGTGTCTACCAACGGAGGTGGGGGCTGGCCCCCACACATCTAAAAACACAAGTTGCAATGGTGCAATTGAAATACCGGTAGATATGGGATATGGCAACCCGATGACTTTTAGCTTGTTGACACGGATCACAAACAGACTCAACGTTGGACTCATGAGAATAGATAGGGAAGATTATTCTTGCTAAGAACAAACTTAACAATAACTGACGAAGGATGACCTAGTCTACTATGCCACTTCGATGATGAAGGCTTGACAGCAATGAAAGCTTGTTTATTTGATGATGTTGATGAAGATATGAGCGGGTAGAGACCTCCCACACATTTGCCCCTAAGCAGGATTCTCCTCGTGTCCAAGTCCTTTACCAAAAAGAAATATGGATGGAATTCAATGAGAACACGATTATCAAGGGTAAATCTATGAACAGAAAGAAGGTTCTTGGATGTTGTGGGCACATATAGAACTCTTTTAAGATGCAAGTTTTTCATGGAAGTTTTAACAATTGAACTACCAACGTGAGTGATTTCCATACCAGATCCGCTTGCAGTGTGCACTTGGTCATGCCCACGGTACTTGTCTCTGACCGTCAGCTTGTCGAGTTCCCCTGTAATATGATTGGTGGCGCCGGAGTCCGTATACCAGTTTGTGTCGATGCCGTAGGAGTCGGTGACGATGTTTGCCTCCTTTTCTTCATACTCATCGTCCTCATAGCGATCCCAACACTCGCGGGCGCCTCCGCGGTGATGCTTGAGGCATATTTGGCACTCGGGATAGTCCCGGTGCTGTGGTCGCTGCTGCTGCTGTTGTTGGGGACGACCACCTCTCCTGTTGCCGCCGCTTGAAGAAGAGGAGGAGGGCGAGCGTCTCCCTCGGTCGCGGCCTCTATTGCCGCGCCCGCGCCCTCTGCCGCGAGGCTGGCCACGCCCCCTGTACACCAGATTTGCGGAGGTGTTGAAGCCAGCTTCTGGACCGTCGCCTAGCATCTCCACCTGTTGATCGAAGGCAGCGATCTGGGCGAAGAGTTCGTCGACGGTGATGGAGGATTTGACGGCGCCGATCGCCGCCACGACCGGATCATAGTCCCGATCGAGACCAGCAAGGACATAGTCCACCATCTCCGGATCAGAGACATGCCGGCCTGCTACAGCAAGTTCATCCCCCAGATTTTTCATCCGGGCGATGTAGGAGGTGCTTGACATGGAGCCCTTCTTGGTGGTGGTGATGGCAATTCTCAAATTCGTGATTCGAGATTGAGACTGTGAAGCAAACATGGTGATGATGGCAGTCCATAAATCAAAGGTATTTTCTTTACTCACAACTTGGGCGAGGATTTCCTTTGACAGAGAGTTCAGGAGATAGCCGAGGACTTGCTGATCTTTGGACAGCCATGGCGCATAGAGGGGATTGGGCACCGTGACCATCGTCTTGTCCGACTGCTGCTGCTGCTGCTGCTCCGTCTTTGGGGGTGTTGCGTCGGTTCCATCCAGGAGGCTGGTGACCTGCGCTCCTCGCAGGGCCGGCATCACTTGAGCCTTCCATAGGAGAAAGTTCCCCTTGGTAAGCTTCTCGGCAGGAGGTGCACCTAGGTTGAGGGCAACAGGAGCCGAGGAGGACATGGTGATCTGATTTTTGGTGGTTGATGGAGCTTTGGCTAGATAGATGGAAAGAGGATGGTTCTGATACCACGTCAGATGGAAGCGTTCCTACTCTCCGTGAAGAGCCGCGTGAGCTTATATTGATCGAGGACAAGAAGGGCCCTTGCCATGGCTTACAAGTTGAACCAAATCGCTAGGATACAGGTCCGGTACATAAGGATAGAGATACATGTTGTTACGGGAGAGAGGAGAAGATAAACAGTTGAGATGACAATCTATCTCTAATTCTAACATAGGCGAAACCGAGCCGTTGCATTGTGTCGATGAGTCTGAGCATTGCAGGCTGGTCGTCACCCCTTCCCGCCGCCACCAGCCGTTCCCTCACGCCAGCCTTTAACTTGTCAAAGCTCCCTGGACCGCCGACCTGTACCGTCCGTGCATGCGCATACGTATTAACTTTTTTAGTACAATATTCATCGGATATATATCTGCAAAATTCCATATTTTTGAAGGGATTACCAGATCATGGCGGGGGTTGTTGAGAGACAGTAGAAGGGAGTCGTAGTCCCAGGAGTTGGGAGGGTAGTTGGCTGACCGCCGATGGGGCGCTGATGAGCAGCGAGCCGGCCGTCGCAGCTGATCCCCTGCCGGCGACGACAATGGCCGAAAGCACGTATATGCTGTGGCCATCGTTGGCTGCCAGGCCATGGTACTGCGGCAATCTTGATCTTCGCTTGATTAGTTAGGACGTACTTGACAGCACTTGGGAGCTGGCTACCTCTATCTACCAAGCCAATACTGATTGTTGTTTCAAAGTAAGCAGAATACTGATTCTTGTTTCAAAGTAAGCAGAATATATAGGCAAAGCTTGTATGAGCTACGTAGCTTCAATGGCTCGTCCGTGTACTATGGTTGTTGTTTTATATATATAAAGCGGCATGAAATCCCATTTCGTGTTTGGCTGAAAATTATGGGACATTAACATGTGCCATGACACTGATCGAAATGACACATTTTAAACAAGTTATGCGATGAATGTGGACTCTAGAGAAACCCAAGGGCCGTTGGCGGAGGCTCCTATACCCTGTGGTCCTGTTACACTCTTTTGTTTGGTTTTGCTTTTTCTAAGCGCCTGAAAGAGAATATGTTTAATCATCGCTGAGAAGCGTCTGATCAGATTTTAGAATTATGAAGCTATTTTTTTTCTGTTTGGTCTCTCCCCTTATGTCTGGTCTTGTTGTTGTAGTAGTAGAAAAACCGTGTTTGAAAGCCAAATGAGATACTTCTGTTTTCTCCTCCCACAATAAGGAACGTATATTCTCTATGGGATGGAGATGCAGTAATTGCATATGAAACAAATGAAATGAGAAATCACTTTTTTATTCTCCAGCCAGCTGGGCCGGGCTTGACAGAGCTTTGGTCTAAAATGCATATTTCTTTTTTCTTTTCCAAAAGAGGGCTCCCCGGCCTCTGCATTAGAATGATGCATATGGCCACCTTTATAAAAAGCAAATAGGTTCAATAAAGTCTTACAGTCTGAAAATAAAATAGCTCACAAAGAGCCACAACGCCAAAAACAAAAAAGCCAAGAGGCCACAACCGGCTAGCATAACAAAGATATGAAAACTAATTGCCTATCCTATTACATGACCACCATCCAAACCGGTTGAAGATATCCCGTGCTACCATCTCCCACCGGATAGATCCAGTAACCAAACACTCCCTGGCCTTCGTCGGAGTGAGTAACGACCACATACGGATCAGCGCAATGGCTCGGAATATAACCTGCAAAAAATGAATATTTGTTGTTCTGTTAAAAGCCAAATTATTTCTGCAATTCTAGATTGCCCACAACAAAGCACATACTCCTACGCGAATGTGTCTAGCTGTTTCGGACTCTATCCCAACAAGCCTTGTTCCAAATAACGTACTGACAGAATTCGGAGGAGGAATGTTAAAAGCAATGTGCACCGTCTCCCACAAAACTTTGGCCAGCGGCAATCAAAGAACAGGTGTTTGATAGTTTCATCCCGATCACAAAAACTACACCTAGTAGATCCTGTCCAGTTGCGCTTTACCAAGTTATCCTTTGTTAATATGACTTGTTTATGTACGAACCACATAAACACTTCAATTTTTAAAGGAACTTTGACTTTCCAAACATATTTCGAACTAGGAATGGCGCTAGAGTTGATGACACCGATATACATCGATTTAACTGTGAACTCTCCAGACCTAGTAAGCTTCCAGCAGAACTGATCGGACTGATGAGATAGCTGAACTCCATCAATCTACTCACCAAATGAAGCCATGCTTCCCACCGGTTACCAACAAGCGTCCTCCTAAAATGAATATTAAGGGGACTGGACTGCATTATCGTGGCAACAAAGGCATCACGTCGTTGAACAATACTATACAGGGACGGATACTGAAGCGCCAACGGTGTTTCTCCAAGCCAAGTATCCTCCCAGAAGCGCGTGGTAGTGCCATTACCTACAATAAACTTTGTCCTGTTAAAGAAGGCTGCTTTGACTCTCATAAGCCCCTTCCAAAAAGGCGAGTCAGTCGGTCTCACTGTCACCTGGGACAAAGTTTTGGACTGCAGATACTTACTATGGAGAATCTGCGCCCATGTGGCCTCAGTCTCCACTGATAACTTATACAACCACTTACTGAGAAGATATATGTTCTTGACTTCAAGATTCTCAATGCCAAGCCCCCCTTGTCCTTTGGTCTACAGATGATATCCCATTTGGCGAGTCTGTATTTTCTCTTTTGTTCATCACTCTGCCAGAAAAATCGAGATCGATAGAAGTGCAGCCTTTTCCTAACACCAACTGGGACTTCAAAGAAGGATAAGAGGAACATAGGCATACTAGTGAGTACCGAATTGATAAGAATCAATTGGCCTCCGTATGCCATGAGTTTGCCCTTCCAGCAACTCAGTTTCTTCTCAAACTGATCCTCGATACACTTCCATTCTCTGTTTGTCAGCTTACGATGGTGAATGGGTATACCGAAGTACGTGAAAGGTAAAGTCCCCAATTCGCATCGAAACAATTGCCTATAAGCATCTTGTTCCTCATTGGCTCTACCAAAATAGAACAACTCACTTTTATGAAAGTTAATCTTCAACCCGGTCAATTGTTCAAATAAGCATAACACCAACTTCATATTTCTCGCCTTTGCCAAGTCGTGCTCTATAAAGATGATTGTATCATCAGCGTACTGTAGGATGGATACACCTCCATCAACTAGATGAGGCACCAAGCCACCCACCTGACCGGCCTCCTTTGCCCTACCTATCAAAATTGCCAACATATCGACTACAATGTTGAACAGAATAGGAGACATTGGATCACCTTGTCTCAGGCCCTTGTGTGTCTGGAAATAATGACCTATGTCATCATTCACTTTAATTCCAACACTCCCTTTTTACGTGAAGGATTCTACCTGGCGTCGCCAGGCTTCATCGAAACCCTTCATGCGCAAGGCCTGTTGAAGGAAAGGCCATTTTACTTTATCGTACGCTTTCTCGAAATCCACCTTGAAAACAACTCCACCTAGTTTTTTCGTGTGAATCTCGTGGAGCGTTTCATGAAGGACCACAACCCCTTCAAGGATGTTCCTGTCCGGCATGAAAGCAGTTTGGGAATGCTGTACCACAGAATGCACAATCTGCGTGAGCCTATTAGTCCCGACCTTGGTAAAAAAATTGAAACTAACATTAAGAAGACAGATGGGCCTGGATTTCTCAATTCTCACAGCCTCTGTTTTCTTAGGAAGTAGTGTTATCGTTCCAAAATTCAGATGAAAAAGCTGAAGCTGTCCAGAGAATAAATCATGGAACAACGGCAACAAATCCCCTTTAATAATATGCCAGCACTTCTTATAGAACTCTGCCGGAAATCCATCCGGGCCGGGAGCCTTATTATTTTTCATCTGCGAGATGGCCTCAAACACCTCTTTCTCAGAAAAAGGAGCAGCCAAAATATCATTCTCAATAGCAGTAAGTTGAGGAACATCCTCAATCCTAGATTCATCCAGAGAAACACATTTTTCCTCTGGAGGCCCAAACAACTGCTTGTAATACTCGGTAATGTACAATTTTAGGTTCTCCTGTCCTACAATCGTTCCTTCGTCTTGTTCAAGCTGAATGATCCTATTCTTTCTGTGCTTGCCATTGGCGATCATGTGAAAGAATTGAGTGTTCGCGCCCCCCTGGACAACTCGTCGGACCTTGGCCCGCAGCGCCCACTTTAATTCCTCTTCACAAAGAAGCTCTTTCAATTTCATCTCCGCATCAAGCTTGGCATGAAGCTCCGATGCCGGCAGAACCGTGGTTTCCGCTTTTACATCTAGGGACTGAATAATGGTAAGGAGCCTTTCCTTTTTGACCTTATAAATCCCACTAAGATGCTTAGCCCACCCACGTAGGAAACTTCTCAAGTGCCTAATCTTATTCTGCCAACGCTCAAGCGCAGTCCTACCTCCTGCATCCTTAGCCCATTCTCTGGCTACGAGATCAAAGAAGCCGTCTCATTCAAACCAAGCCAGTTCGAACAAAAATGCATTTTTGTTTCCCAAGTGGGCAGCCTCACCTGAATCTAGAAATAAAGGCGTGGGGTCAGAAATACCACGGGAAAGTGCCTGAACTGTTACAAAGGGAAACTTATGTTACCATTCGACGCTAGCCAACACTCGATCCTACTTTTCATACGTCGAATTTGGCAACGCATTAGCCCAGGTGAATATTCTTCCCGAAAGCTCTATCTCTCTCAGATCCAAGCTTTCAATGATAGTATTAAACATGAAGGACCATCTCCCGTCAAAGTTATCATTGTTCTTGTCCTCACGCCTTCTAATAATGTTGAAATCACCCCCACCAGGATTGGAAGCTGCTCAGAGCCGCAAATCCGAACCAGATCAGCCAAAAATTCAGGTTTGTGTTCGGGCTGTGCGGCACCATATACCGCCACCAGAGCCCAATTAAATCCATCGGCCTTCGACCTCACCCGAAACTTAACTGCAAAGTCTCCCATCACCACACTTCGGACTTCGAGTGAATCGCATCTAACTCCGAGTAAGATCCCATCCGATCTACCTCTCGGTTGCAGACAATGCCAGTCAAAATCAATTCCTCACGATAAAGTATTGAGAAATTGTGGTGAAAAATTATCTCTACCAGTTTCCGACAATGTGATAAAATCCAGCCTATGCTCAGTAGAAGCCTCTGCAAGAAACCTTCTTTTAGTCAAGTCTTTCAGACCTCTGCTATTCCAAAAGATTCCTGTCATATTTCGTCATGAAATTTTTTAGCTGTACGGATCCTAGCACTCGTACGCACTGCGAAAGCCGGGTATATCTTCCGCTTCCACTTGCGTTTAGGTTTATTCTGACACTCCAGCTGGTCCTCACAACCAGGCTCAGAGGATCTAACCACGGCATTCTCAGATATAACATCCTCCTGCTCAGACTCCGGTAGGGGTGTTAGAAGATCCGCACAAAAATTATTAAGCACCTTGACACCCAAAGCATCAAACTCGGAATTGTTCATAGGTTTGACCGCAACTAAGTTACGAATCATCTCTAAAGCCCGCTCTTCCTCTAATTCAAGGATATCATTGACGAAATTTGAAATTTCACTATCATTACTACCTAGTGAAACTCCTAACTGGTTTGCATTATTAATAATCTCATCATTGGAAAAATGCAAAATGGAATTAGAGGTATTAACCGACATACCGGTACTGACCTCAACGTCACGAAGCTTGGCCGCCCTCATGGCGCTCCGCTGCTGTATGTCATCAACCTCCGGATGATCCTGGAGACGGCAGCTCAACCGTCGCCCCTCAGAAACCGAATCCGGAATCCCTCCAAACGCAATAACTTCCTCCTGAGTGACCCTGCTTCGGGTGGGGCATCCTGCCTCACCCCAAACACGCAGTCGGTCGGCCTCCGTCGACAAAACATTGGGAACACCTGAAAGCGGTGGGGAGGGGAATGCATGGGCCACCTGCCCGCGCTCCCCACCCACCTCGGCCCTCTGGCAAGGAGAGCCCACCGGTGCCGTAGAAGGGGCGGCCACCCTAGGCGCCCCAGGGGAAGAGGGCGCCGAGGCCACCTGCCCCGATCTTCCTCCAGAAGGTGGAGTCGTCACCTGCAACTCCGGTACACCGAGAGGAGAAGAGGGTGCCGAGGCCACCTGCCCCGGACCCCCTCCCGAAGGTAAAACCTCCACCACCGAAACCTCGTCCACCGCACTAGGAGAAGAGGGCGCCGCGGCCACCTGCCTCGAGCGCCCCTCAGAAGGCAGAACCTCCACCTGCAGCTCCGGCATCGCGAGAGGAGAAGAGGGAATCGAGGCCACCTGCCTTGGACCCCCTCCTGAAGGTAAGACCGCCACCACCGGAACCTCGTCCTGAGGAGAGTCCACGAGCAGTGCAAGAGAGGGAGTGGCCACCTGCCCAGACTCCTCCTCCTCTCCCCTGACCGAGGTCGGCAAGGCCCCAAGAACAAGACTCACAGCCTCCTCAAAATCCAAAGGAGGTAACGTGTGCTCAAAAACCTCATCAGACTCCATCCGATCACTCCAAAGTCTCGGAGGTGGAGAAGTAGGCTCGAAAGACCCAAATCTCAGAGAGGTCATAGGCACCGAGGAGGGTGATACTGTCCCATCCCCGATTGTCTGAGAAACGAGCGCTGGTCCATTGGACAACTCTTGTCCAGCATCATCGACCGGTGCCTCCTTAGCTCCCGAACTGTCATCTCCCTCATGCATGTCAACATCAGTCCCATTAGCCGCCTCGGTGAACAGATCCTCATCCTCAAACTCAATCACGAGATTATAAATCTGGCCTTGATATGTCCACTTGACCACATCAGGCACGAACTCAATGTCCAGAACACTGACCATCAGTCGGGCAATCCCGTGAGCTCTGGTAAATGCCATATCAACTCTCTCAGTCTTCCCCACCATAATGCCCAAACTAGCCACGACCCTAGCATCCTGTATCGGCTTCGAGGGGGCCCCGGAAAAACGCAGCCAAACCTGAGTAAAAGGCTTACCCTGAGGTTCGACCTTCTTACACTCATGAAACTCGAGTATACAATCTGTACCCGGCACCTTGAACATCCCAAAACTCAAAAGCATCTGCAAATCCTCAACCGAAGGGAACTCAACCCTAAACATTTGTGCCTCGAGACTAACAAGCTCCCACTGGAAGTCACCAGGAGCTAACTCCTTCAGCCTTTGCACAATCTGAGTCTCAGAGACCTCTCCTTTGGTAACTTTGACAACCCCAGTGGTCAGACTCTGGGTCTCGTCAGGGATATCCCTCGCACTAGGAGACTCAAAGAACGTGAGCTCAGCACAGTACACTCCATACATCATGAGAGACGGCGCCTGATCTCGCAAAATCGGACAATCCACCATATCATGTGCCGGCTTGCCATAGGTGTCACATAGGTTCGCCACGCACTCAGCAATAAAATGCCCCTTCTCTCCACACCGATAGCACAACATTTTCAATTTCTTGCGCGCCCACTTGGACGCCCTGTCCGAGTCACCCTGTCTGTCGCCTCCACTGACTAACACCGCAGTCTCATTGCCGGGTATCTCAGCATTAGCGAGCGCCGTCACCACATCCATAGCCTGACTTGACAGCACCGGCTCCTCGGCAACCCCAGTGGCAGGAGTCGGCTCAACGACCACAGGCGGAGCAGGTTGTCATTGACGAAACCGACCCCCTCGACCACCTCGACCACCACGATGACCGCGGTAGCCTCCCCACTGCCGATAGGCTGGGCCAGACGCCCCCTCAACAAAACCACCCGGAGGACCGAGAAAAGGTCTCTCCGCAGTCCCATCACTCTGCCAGGAATATCCTCGGCCACCGCCCATCGACGAAGAACCATGGTGCTGGCCATCCCCATAGGCATTGTACCCATCATCTCCCCATTGACCCTGGGGCGTTCCAGAAGCACCTCCAGCACCCGTGTTTTGAGGCGGCGGCGCCTGCGTCTGCATCGGCCCAAACCGATTCTGTGTCGGCCTCGTGACATAGTGTGGCGTGGGGGGGGGGGGGAGTCGGCCGAGGCTGACCGGGTGTCACACCTTGGTTCCCCGGCGCAGGAGGCGTGGGTGCGATCGCGCCACCCCGGCCCCTGCGGCCACCCCAGTTAGACCAGGTGCCGGCGGGCGAGGACCAACAGCTGTCCCGCCAGGCAGGCAGCCCCACCGAGCCCAGTGACGGCGGCCGAACCCCTGTAGGGGCACCACCACCATGTCCTGCAGCCACACTCACCGTCCCAAGGCATACCGCAGTACCCCGGCCAACAGCAGCCGCCGATGGCTGCACACCGCGACCGGAGCCAGAGACCGGTATCAGCGGCTCACCACAGCCAGAGCCAACGCCCGGCGGTGGCGCACCACGGCCTGTGCCCCCGCCCGGCGGCGGCGCACCCTCGGCGTGGCCAGCCCCGGTCTGCACGGCGGCCTTCTATCGCGGTTGCAGTCCAGCCCCGCGGCCCACCATGGCCACCAGGGGAGGTATCCGCCTAGCACGCCCAGGACCAGAAGAACGAAGCCGGGGAGGCCGATGCAGGAAAACCCTAGAACACGGGGAAGACGATCGCGACGTAGATGGTACTCGGATGCATGCGACGTCACGTTCGCTGTCGATAGGACCCGGACTCACTTGGGCCTCATATCCAACAGTCCCTGGCCCAACGACCTCAAGCGAAAAATCGTCCAACCCCAGCCCACTTCAGCCCAGGAGCGATTTCAAACGCTCCTGGCAATCCACCGCGATCTGGATCGGCTTGCTCGCCGGCATCGCCGCCGTGGCCATCACCGGCGCCGAGCGGGCCCTTTCCGTCATGGTTTCTTCCTTCTCTTTACCATAATCCACGACTCCGGGCGAATCAAATCGAACAACGTTAAGTTAGGGAGATTTACCTTAGGCAAGGGGCCCTTCCATGGCCTGATCGCCGTCGCCGCCGTTCTGCGATGCACGACACGACGAACCATCTCCTTCTTATCTCCAGCGTGTAGTCCAAGTCTAGCCGGATCGTCGGGTGGCAAGACTTTGTCGACCGTCATAGCCACATCATCTTCGTCATAGCCGGCATTGAAGAATTCACAAATGACATTGGACGGGGTTGGAGATGCCAGAGAAGCCGCCGCCGGCGAGTCCCCATCCTCGTCGTCCTCGTCGGAATCCGCTAGGGCCCTAGTGGTCGCCCCCGATCGCCTCATCCCTCAGAGAGGCGGTTGGAGTGTTTTCTAGTACCACTATTCAAAAATGCATATTTCTTATATCGAAACAGAAACCGGGGAAGAGGAAACACCAAAGTGCAGACTGAAGACTAGTACTACTTTCAAAAGGCCAATTTTGAAATCATCATGTACGATTTGCAGAACATTTTTTATTAAACATATTACTGGAAATGATGGTTTTCCCACAAAAAAAAAAGAATGGTGATTTACTTCGATACATAAAAAGAAATTTAGTTTCAGAGTCAAAAGAACTGGAAAAGAAAATTAAAATTCATATGCCCTCACTTTACACACTAGAGACTAGACACACACCCCAAACTGGATCGCTATTGTGGCCGCCTAAGGTTTGCCGCCGTTGCTGCCATCACAAGCCACCTCCGTCATCTCTGTGATTCACTTTCCACATATTTCGATTGATTGATTATCAGCTAGTTAATATCAGTGATACCTGGCCGTGTGGATCCCTGGGGTGCCATTGACCACGGCACCCAATCGAAAAATGCAAGATAATTTGTACACTTATTTTTTCTAACAGTTTAATGGTATTTTCAGACTATTTGTACTGTAATTGTAACAACTTCTAAACTAGTATATTGAAGTTATGTAGTCTATACATTATATATATAAAATGTGGCACCGAATGCTAAGATCTTAGGTGCGCATCGACCACAGTAGACGGATAATCTCAACCGGATTCGCAGTAGGACACACGTCATTTCTCCATCATCTCCCATGAGGAAATTAAAACCACACTGGAGAGCAAGTAAGAGTTATGTTTTGTATCATGTGCTGCAAACGACGATGGCTGTAGAAGAAGAGAAAAGTCATACATGCATGTGAGCCACTTAGGCATGATCGCACTTCGAATTATCCCCGACAGTACATACATACAGTCAATGATGGCGGATACCAGTGATAGCTGGGGAGAGGATACATGAGGTACCATTGTCCATGGCACACCCTATAAGTGCTACATTTTGACACTGCAAAAAAAAGTGCTACATTTTGAGTCAATAAAAATGCCCTTTACCGGAAAAAGAGAGCAATTAAGAGTTTTTTTTAGTATGATGTGCTGCAACTGATGGCGTCTGTAGAAGAAGAGAAAAATCATGCACGCATGGGAGCCACACGATCTCACTTGGAATTGTCCCTGACAGTAGGTATAACTACAATCCATCAGTATCAGGGGCACACTTCTAGTCACGTGATCCTACATGGCATTCACTATCCCTCTATAGAATAGCTGGTAAGCCATCTATATCTGCTAGTACTGAGCTAAACTCGTCTGTTTGGACCTCTCTGGACCCAAATTCCAATTATTTGCTAAACACCACGTTTTCAACAGGCAATATCTCTACTGATTTCCTGCATAGTTCCTCCGTACTGCCTACGGTAGGAGACTGTCACGCCACGTCTGCTGGATAGGTGCTGCATCATCTTGTCCCTAGATTGGCCTGCTTGTCTCGTTTCTTGCTTCCTTGCTGCTTCCGGAATAGTCTCGTTCTCCATTATTTTTCCCTGGGCTATGATCTTTGAAGTTTTATGTTTTTATTTATTTCTTGTGCTGAATGAGCTACAATTTCTGGAAGCCAATTGTCACGTCATTCATCATACCGTTCTGAGTAAGACCAGGAAGCGAAACACTTTTCTCAGCTCGCATTTCCAGTTTATGTTGAAATTTTCTTGTATCTAAAAGGCGCAAAAACTAAACCAATTCTACGAGGTGGCGAAAGTTGATGCAATAAAATTGTTAAGCCGCTGCCACAGCCCTGGATCGGGTCTCTATGGAGTCCACGCGGATGGAAGTAAATTACTGTGGCTGAAGAGAAGTAGAGTACATTCACAACAAAAAGGCAAGTGGAGTAGAACCATTTCGGCTCACAACGTACATTGTCTACAAATTGGCAGGCCCGACTACTCGATGCAACAACCGGGCAACCAACAGACATCAGTTGCATTTTTTCAATACAAAAGCAAGGTTTTCCAGCAGTAATCATTATTGTGGGTAATTAGAGGTAATGCGTGCTCTAAGTATCATGGCATGGCAGCTCACCTTGGTCACGACAAGTACTACGTCGTCATCCTCGAGAAGGGTTACAATCCGCATCACTACCGAATAAAGTTGATGCAATAAAATTGTTAAGCCCCTAGCACAGCCCTCGATTGTGTCTCTATAGAGTCCACACGGATGGAAGCAAATTAATGTGGCTGAAGAGAAGAGGATTGGGTCTCTATAGAGTCCACACAAAAAGGAGAAATTTTAAGGTGTTCACATGCAATATAGACAGTTAAATTTCTATGATCGAGTGGCTGATATAACTATTACCTCTTAGAACGTAATAGAACATTAATGATGGTGTGAGGGTTGGTATGGACATTGTTGCGGTACAATCAAGGAAAGTAATTACTGTAATTTAGTCCTTTTCTTTTAAACCCTGAGTACATAAGGAAAAAAATAAAACATAGCTAATTAATGCCAATAATCATTTGCAACTATAACATTTGTTTTCACTACACGTACCTTATCAGCATGTCTGACAAATGAAATAAGATGTTTGTCATGTTCTGCCATATATGTCGAAGTAAATATTTTATTTTGTTGGTTGGAAGCTAAAAAATAGAAAATCCATAAAATTTGTGTTTAGAAAACACCAAAATGAAAATTACTCAACAAAGCATGGCAAAAGCTGACAAATAACATTTGTATTTTTCTTTAACATAGCAACGATGTGTGCTAGTGTTCTTGCACATTTTATTTTGTTAGAGCAGAAAATGTACAATGGAAAACAATTTATTGTCTCTTTACTGACTCACTCAGACTGATGTTGCACGTATTGCTGAATTCTAACGCTTAGGTACATTTTTTACGGTCACGTGGATACATATGGTATATTTACATTGCAAGAATTTTCCATCTTCATACGGTAGATACAACACATACAGGAGTCAAATCAGAATTTTTATTATATTAAAAAGAGAGGTGAATACTCCTTTAAACATTCCCTTTTTGACAAGTAGTTGCCATAATTAGAATATATTGCGTGGTCAAATGTACCCTTGATGAATGGACGGCGTAGATTAAATATCCCTGTTACCTCTTAGGGGGTAAGAGGGACCATCTTCAAAGAGCTCGAAAGAAAGGCAAGTGAAGTAGAACCATTCAGCTCACAACGTACATTGTCTATAAATTGGCTGGTCTGACTACTCAATACTATAACTAGGCAACCAACAGATAGCAGCTGCATTTTTCGAGTACAAAAGCAAAGTTTTCCAGCAGTAATCATTATTGTGAGTAGTTAGAGGTAGCACGCTCTAAGTACCATGGCATGGTAGCTCAACTTGGTCATGGCAAGTACTAACATTCTCCCAGTGGTCGTCGTCCCCGAGAAGGGTTACAATCTGCATCAATACTGGAATTGACCTGATTGCCGAATCTTCATACAGGGCACTCGTCGGAGGCCATCCTGAACTGAATGTGGATGAAAAATACTCGGTAGATAAAGAGGACTCAGCAAAAACCATGCCTCTCTCGCAGCCTAGCATTTGGCACACAAGATCCACATTTTTTTTATTTTTTTCCCGAAAAGGAGGATGACCCTCCCGCAGCCTAGCATGATGCACACAAGAGCCGCATGGTGAATAGGGGGGAGGAGGCTATTTCTTGTATTGCAATATAACAAGCTACTACTCTTGCATGGTGCTGCTGATCAATCTCACATAGTTAAACAGATCCTCTAGGCCAAAGACCTCTGTCATATCAATGTCTCAAGACAACCACCGCTAAAAACTTTCTTAATAGATTTACAACAAGCAGGAATTTCCCTTTATTTTTTTTGCAACAATATAGCAGTAAAACAAAATATTCAACTTATCTTTTATTCTTGCATCTACTTGAATGATTTTGGAATTAACAGTAGCTTATCCTTCCGGCGCACGGTTAGCCCAAAGACCTCTGTCATATCAATGTCTTTCCTCTCCACCCTTGGTGGCAATTCCCATTCAAAATGGTACATGAGGTTTGCCAACATAAGCTCAAAATTGGCGATCCCGAGGTTTATACCAGGGCACATCCTTCGTCCTGACCCAAATGGCAAGAATTTGAAATCATTCCCCTTGAAATTGACATCCACATTGCTATCTTCATATATAAATCTTTCAGGTATGAACTCTTCTGCATCCTGCCAAGAGCTGGAATCTCTACCAATGGCCCATACATTGACAAGCACATGTGTCCCAGCAGGAACCATGTACCCATCGATGTTGCAATCAGCCATGGCAAGGTGTGGAGCAAGGAGAGGCGCAACAGGATACATCCGAAGTGACTCCTTGAAGACTGCTCTTAAGTATGTCATCTTGTTCATGTCGGTTTCGGTTATAGCTTCTTGTCCCCGGGGTACGATACTCCTCACCTCAGCTTGTAGCTTCTCCAATAGGCGTGGCCTCCTCATCAACTCGGCCAAGGTGAAATCTAGAGTATTAGCTACAGTGTCTGCTGAACCGAAAAATACATCCTGTGGATATTAATTAATTAGGATAGTATAAGATATATATAAATCAACATATATAATTTGGAAGGTACCATTTGTACTTACTGTCAGGAGAGCTTTCACTCTCTCTCTCTTGTGAGACCATACTCATGCTGAGCAGACAACAGAATATCTATGAAATCACCATCCTTTTTATCAAATATTGACTTGTCCATGCTCACACGTTCATCGATCAACTTATCCAGCAAATATGCCCATCTACACCTCACTCTCTCAGCCTTTGCACAAACCACCCTCTTAAGCACTCCAACCCTAGCCAATGTTGGAAAGTACTCCTCCAAGTTGAATCCTCCTAGTATTCGTGAGGTATCGTCAGTGAGTTCCCGAAGGAGCTTGCTCCATCCTTCTGTCTGAAAGGACTTTCCCAACACGATCCGACATGCCATGTCATATGTGAATGACTTGAGAAGCTCACTCATGTCCACTACACCACCTATTGCGGCGACCTCCTTAATCTTGGTCATCACCAAGGTCACCTATAATGACATACATATTAAAGTATGAGAGTAGCTAAAATTTATGGCATTATTAAGGGAGGGAACATGGCAGTCAATTTTTTTCATTTCATTTGTGATGCAATTTAGTACATTTTGTTATGATAAGAATGATAAGTTCTTGATAAAAAATTACCAACGGGGTTCAACAATAGAAGACCATTTAATAAATTCAGACATACATGATGGTAAAATACTGATTAATTATAATACCTCGCTCCCAATGTTTTTAGAAATGTAGAATCTCCTAATTAGTGGATGTTGTCTATCCGTGGGTTTATTTAGAAGGCCGTCTTGTGGGCTCTCACCCCTTTTCTGTGTTATCGCCGCTCGTGAGTAGGATGAGGGTCTCCTTTATGGATTTGTTAAGCCATGTCCTTTCTTCTCGCTATTTCTCAAAGATCCACCTTTGTTGTCACTAAGCTGGTCATTTCGTCATCCAACATTGCCTATTGCTAGAACCTCCTCGTAGTGTACGACTTCACCGTCTTCATCGGCTCTTGTGCTTTGCCCCTAGACTATGGTAGTTTTGGTGAGAACACACCCCCCCCCCTATGTTATAAATAAATGACATTGTAACCTTGGAGTTGAAATCCTCTTTACCCCCGCCACCGCCCCAAGGTAAGATAGTTTTGGTGAGCTCACACTCCTCTTCCCTATGTTACCAATAAATGACAATGTAACCTGCTTGGAGTTGATATCCTCTTTACCGGCATATCACCACAGTTCGACATTCCCTTGTATGTACCATTTTTTTTTGACACTTGGTTTGCAGGTTCGCCCTTTGATGCTCAACAACTCCACTTAGTTATATTTGATGCTGATGGTGTGTGTGTGTGTGTGCGCGGGGGGGGGGGGGGGGGGGGTAGGGGCAAGTTAAAAAGCAGAACCAGTTTCCTTCCAAGTTCATTTTTGTTCCGACGAAAAGACTTTTCGCAGAAAATTAGGGAAAAACTAGGAAAAGTGTCCAAACTCGACCAACTGCAAGAAGCCTGTCAAAGGCCCAATACATATTGGGCTGGGTATGTTTCAAGATATATTAAGGAAGTACAACCTATATTATATGTACCCACATAATTTGATGTCGACTTTTTATACAAGTTGGCAGAACCAGCGATTGAAGAAATGAACCAGTGAAGCCATCGAGCAACCGTTTCACTCACTCTTCTAAACTATGGTTGGGGAGAGTAGGTTGTATTAAACTATCTATTCCTAATGATGTTAAGTCCATGCACTCACTAATCCCCCGGCTGAGGTCACATAGCATTAATGGGGGCTTCAAATGAGGTAAGATTATCATTATGATGACTATAGCTATCCCTTCAATGACGCTGACGTAAGGATCATCACGTTCCCGCAATTATGCTAGGATGTTTTGTTCAACTCCATAGGTCTCAAAATTAACTTTTATTTCATCCCTTCTGCGAATTTAATTAGCAATATCTTAGTTAAAAAACATAAGACACTGTCTCATCGCACCTCTAAGGCAATTGTTGTTTGAAATAAAGAAATAACACCTCTTTATGACCTATCCGTGCACTTAGTTAAAACCCTAGGTCAACCCAAACCCCGTCAACTCCTATTCGCCTCCTCGTGCAGCTTCACCCACCAGCCCTCCACAATGTCGTAGCTTCATCAAATGATTTAAAAGAACAATAGGTGTGGTGTTGTACACTACAATATGGGATGGATTTTCGTCTATAATAACAAGGAAGCCTCCTCGGCCCTTCCGTAAGAACAAGGGGTAGTACAAGAATAATGTCCTGCTGTCTATCAACTACGCCTTTCAAACTGATCTTAAGCCCTAACTCACCTTCCATGGAGGAACCTCACAGGGAAATTGACGTTGGGTTTTTGGGAAATTGGAGATGGTTAGCAACAAAATAAAAGAAATAACACCTATACAAGCCATCCATCCGTGCGCTACTGGCTTAAGAGCATGTCTAGTAGTACCCCTAAACCCTCAAACCCTAAAAAATAACCGCTTTTTTCCGGGTTGTAGCAAAAAAAAAACGCAAAGACTAGAACCCCTAAACCCTCAAACCCTCAAAAAAAAGTAAGGGTCCAACCCTCAAACCCAATTCCAATCTATAGAAGTGAGGGTTGGAGAGGGGCACTCGACCCCATCCCGCACTCCCTTCCCCCGTCGCGCGGGAGGGAAATTTCCCGTCCCCAACCTCCCGCCTCCTCCCTCCCAAGCCGCCGGCCGTCGTCCGCCGCCAATCCGGCCGCCCCCCGCCTCCCCTCGACGAACGCCGGCCGTCGCCGGCTGCGCCACACTCCCAGCCGCCGGATCCGCCGTTCCCCGCCGCCTCCCGCCCCGCGCCCCGGCCGCCGGGCGCCCTGCCACGCGCCCCGCCCCCCGGCCTCGTTCCCCGCTGCCTTCCGCCCTGCCTCCTCTCTTCCACCTCCCCTAGCCGCCGCGCCCCGCCCCCCGGCCGCCCGCCTCAGCCGTCGTTCCCCGCCCCGCCTCCTCTCTTCCACCTCCCCCAGCGCCGCCCCCGCCCCCAGCGCCCCCCGCCCCCAGCAGCCAGAGCTCTCCTAGCCGCCGCGCCAGAGGCCAGGCGGGCCAGAGGCAGCCGCTCCGCCGCCCCGAGCTCCCCGCAGGTATGCCTTTTTTTTTCTTTCTTGTTGTTTTATTTTTTTCCTTTCTGATTCATTGTTGGCACTCACAATTTATTGTATTGTGTAGATGGAGGTGAACAACGACAACATGAACTCGTTGTCCGATTCGTTGGGTTGGTCGTCATCCGACGATTCGGACATCGACGAGTTGTTGCAAGACAACGACGTCGAGATGATGAGCCTCCTCATCGACAAGCAATCATTTGAAAACCGCGTGAAGCTGATGGATCAGAGCAGAGGGTCGAAGATGGGGCGAGTCACCATCTACCGGAACCGTGCTCTCGGACACGAGCATTTGATGGAAGACTACTTCGCGGAGGTACCTACATACCCTCCTCGTCTCTTCCGCAGAAGGTACCGAATGCGGCGTAGTTTTTTTGTGAAGATTGTCACTGATTGTGAGGCCGCCTCCTATTACTTTAAACGTCGTAGATCCGCCGCCGGTATCATGGGGTTTAGTGCATATCAAAAGATATCGGCGGCAATGTGGGTACTCGCTTATGGCATACCCGCGGATTATACCGACGAGTATCTTCGCATTGGGCAAGATACAACCACGGAGTCACTCCGTAGGTTTGCCAAGTTGGTCATCCGGTTGTACGGTGAGTAGTATCTTCGGGCACCAAACGAGGAAGATACAAAGAGATTAATGGAAATGAATGAAAAAAGGGGATGGCCGGGGATGCTAGGTAGTCTTGATTGCATGCATTGAAGGTGGAAAAATTGCCCAAAGGCATGGCACGGAATGTATTGCGGTAAAAGCCGTGATGCTACCATTGTGCTTGAGGCCGTAGCATCTCAGGACACATGGATTTGGCATGCATTCTTTGGGTTGCCGGGAACACTCAATGATATCAATATCCTCCATAGATCTCCTTTGTTCAAAAGATTAATTTCTGGGGATGCTCCAGCTTGCAACTACAAAATCATGGGCAATGAGTACTCAATGGGATACTATCTCACCGATGGCATCTATCCCGAATGGGCAACTCTTTGAAGTCCATCAAGGAGAAAAATGGGGTGCCCTTAACAAGAAAAGAGGCTCATTTCACCAAGGCACAAGAGGCAGCCCGCAAGGATGTTGAGAGAGCTTTCGGTGTTTTGCAAGCAAGGTTTGCCATAGTTCATGGTCCAGCTCGGTTTTGGGACAAAAAAACCTTGGTGAACATCATGAAATGTTGGGTGATTCTACACAATATGATCCTAGAGGATGAGAGAGGGTTAAACCTCCCTTGTTTCTATGACAATGTTGGTACCCGTGTGCAACCGGAAAGAAACCCTTCTCGCATACACGCTTTTCTTCAAACACATCGTGAGATTGAGGATGCAACCACTCATGGTCGGCTCCGGGATGATCTAGTAGAGCACCACTGGCAGTTGGATGGGCGGCGCATTGGCCCATGATGTATCTTTGTTTTACTTTTCTATGTCCTATTTGATTCGAACAATTAGTGTAATTTGCTCAAACATTGTTGTAATAATTTGAATGATTATTGTTTTATTCGGTGTTGTAATAATAACTAGAATGATTATTGTTTTATGTCAAATGTGATGGAATTTGTGATATGTCATATGATGAAATGTGATGAAATGTGTGATATATGAAATGACAGTTTTAAAGGTTGGGGTTGAGGCAAAGACTAGAACCCATCAAATCCAACCCTTAAAACAGTTTAAGGGTTGGGTTTGAGGGTTCTAGTCTTTGCCCCTGTTTTTCAACCCTTAAAAGTGTTAAAAACTGGCACTTCTCAACCCTTAAAACTTCTATAAGGGTTTGAGGGTTTGAGGGTTCTACTAATAATGCTCTAAGTACCCGGTCGACCCCTCTCCATCACTTCTATTTTCAAAAAAAAAAGTAAAAGGAACATATCAGCCACCTCGTGCCAATTCTCCACTGGCCCTCCACACAATCGTGTTGTCAACAACTGATTTAGAAGAAATAATAGTGTAGTGTTGTACACTATGGACGGCTAGCAATAATACTATACTGTCTACTTACAAGTTGTGTGAAATCATTTTGAACCTCACATTCCCAAGCATTTGGACATACTCATTATAAGTCATTCCCTATATAACATGTTCTCTTCTTTAAGCTATTTAAAATCTAGATTTGTCCTAAGTCAAAAAAAATTAAGTTTATCAAAGTCTATAAAAATATATCAACATCTACAATGCTAAACTAGATTAATCATCAAATGTATATCGATACTATATGTTGTAGATATGAGCACATTTCCCTTTAGACTAGGTCTGAGATTAAAATATTTCGACCAACACAACGTGAAAACGGCAAGATCATTAAAATTACCTCCTCTGTGGCGGCGTTGCGGGAAGAATGCACTTTTTTAACACTCAACACATGGTTCGTGAGGATCTTCTTCGCCTGCCGCCAGTGCTCGCCATATGGCGCAAAGGCAACGTCAGATGGGCCGTACAAGATGATGTCGGGGAACATGGAGCGGGGCCGTGACGCAAAGACGTGGTCGTGCGTGCGCAGCACCGCCTCCGCGGCACGCGGCGACGACACGATGAGCGTCTGCACGGCGCCGAGACGGAGGAGCATGAGGCCGTCGCGGCTGTGCCTTGCAGCAAGGGCACGGAGCGAGATGTGCGGGAGAGAGCCAACAAGGTGCAGGTGCCCGATGATGGGCAGTGCCGGTGGAGAAGGCGGGAGGCGGCTTTCTCGCTGCTGCCTTTTCCCCGTCTTCCCATTCGCAGTGAAGCAATAATAATGCAGAAACAAGAGGAAGAGCGGTAAGAGGAACAGAAACCATGCCCGCGGAAGCATCTCTAGCATGACGAGACCTGCCATGGGAAATTATTGTCTAGCCCAGCGCTTTGTGGAATGCTGCCGGAAATGGTTCTTCTTAACCAGCTTAGTTTATCATCACAAGCTCAGTCAGTTGCTTATAAGCTAGCCAGGCTGAGTACAAACTCTGCGTTGCACTGCACTGGGAGCAATTAGTTAGGCGCAACGTAGCTTTCATTTGATTCGATTTAGACCTGAGAGAAAGGTTTCAATGCTTCCTTAAACAAACTACTACAATAACTCCATCCTGATTTACTGCTAGATACATTCATTTGATTGACAAGTAATCCAGATGAAGGAAATACTTTATTATATTTCTTTGCGGTAATTTTTAATGATTTATTCATAAACTGTCGTCGTGACAGTGCAAAGAACACAAGAAAAAAAGAACTAGATACAGTTCCTTAGACCTCCCAGCGAGGATGACAGTTACTGGAGCAAGCATTGTAATCCCAATACATTGGCTGAAAGATTATAGAAAGTTACTCCCTCCGTCCCATAATGTAAGACGTTTTTTCACACTAGAAATGCTATAAATTTATCTAAACATCATTATAATTCCAATAAATAGTTCCAGCATGACATTAATTTTGTATAACTAGTGTTAATTATCACAGTCACGGACACGGACATTTGCGGGTGTGTTCTCCAAGGCTACGTACACATGACCATGTGCTGCCGACACACAAGTAGCCTCCATGTGTGGAGGAGAATAGTCAAAGCAACGTCAGTCATTGGCACAGTCCGGACCATGATATTTTCGCGAATACATACAAGGCTGTCACAGTGGCAAAATCCGAGACAGAGACAGAGACCCCGTCTTGTAGCTAGCTGCGATTATCACCGTCAGTCCGTGACGGACACTCGCACTGGCCGCCAATTTTTTTGTTTTGACCCTTTTAGCAAATATTTTGAGAATCTGACCCTAGTTTTATATTGTTTTAAAATTTGACACGTTTTCTTACCGTCATTGGTCCTGGCGGTAGGGTGAGACATCCTACCGCCTGGGACCCTGGCGGTAAGGCACTAATCCACGTCAGCAGCCTCAAACGGCCGCCGTCCTCCTCCGCCCCCCTACCGCCACTGTCCCTGGCGGTAGCCTGTATAACCTTAGCGCCATGGGCCCCGGCGGTAGCATCTGGATACTTAAAAGCCCGCGGGCCGGTCGCCCCACCCCCTTCTCCCCACCCAACCGCCCGAAGAACAGAGGAGTTCTTTCTCTCGCCCCTCTCTCATCTCTTCCACTCCCCACTTTGGATCTTCTTTGTTTTTTCACCGTTTTTGCGGATCGAGATGGCCCCGAAACGAGAAAAGTAAGCTCCTCCGATCCCTCCAATCATGTGGACGTTATTTTTTTTTTGGATGTGATGAACCTTGGTGATGCATCTCAACCATTTGAACCTTGGTGATTGCATCTTGATATGTATTTACTTATTTTTGAACCACATGATGAACCCTAGTTCATGTTCATGTTGAAAAAATGTTCATATTCTTATTGAATGATTGAACTCATAGGTTTTTTTTGATGTGATGAACCTTTGTGATGCATCTCACCCATATGAACCTTTGTGATGCATCTCACCCATATGAATCTTTGTGATGCTTATGCTATTTTAATTATGCCTATGCTTATGTTTATGCAATTTTTTTAGGAAGCCACCTCTTGCGGACGACATCGACACTAAGTATACCATGCTTGACACTGCGTTCAAAAAGGGTCATCATGCCCGTTTCATCGAGAATGGAGTGGTAATTACCATTTTGAAACCAAATTTTTCGAGTTGATGAAAACAAGTTGCTCATTATTTGATTCTTCATCTTGACAGATGCTCCCGCCACGGCGGATGAGGGGTCAGAAGACGACCGTTAAGATGGAGTACTGAAAGTGCAACTGATCCCTGGATGGTTTTGGTAATTCTTAACAACATATAGCTAATTGAACTAACGATCTTTCAAGATAATCATTTCAGAAAGTTCAATAATTGACATGGCATGGACTGGAGATGTGGACCCCTCAAAATGCAAAGGATACATTTTGGCAACAAGCACAAGACTTTACATTTTCAATTTAAGTGATTCAAGATCACATTGAGTCTATAGGAAAACCAATACTATTAAAAGGGGATGATGTGTTGCTTAACGGATTACTTGCTCAAAATGCTTAGTGATATGGTCCAAAACCCTCAACCACTTTCTCACTTCCACATACGTCCTAAACCTAAAAGTCAAATTTGGCCCCACTGATTTGATCTATCCGGCGCCACTGAGTTTCTTTTGACATAGCCACTGCCACATACCCTAGTTACTTCGGTCTCACCGATAGGGATCTCGGTCTCATCGAGATGGGATTGCAAACTCTTTATTTCCTTTTTGTAACATTTCGGTCTCACAGAAATGAGCAAATCGGTCCCGCAGAGTCTATATTGCAAACTCCCTATTTCCTTTTCGTAACACTTCGGTCCCACGAAAGTGAGCGAATCGGTCCCACCGAGTTTGCCTGACCAACCCTCTGTGTACCTATTGCTGAAATTGGTCCTACCGAGTTTATGCGATCGGTCACATCGAGATTACGTTATGCCGAAATCCTAGCATGTCGGTCTCACCGGGATGACTATATCAGTCCCACCAAAAACTCTAACGTTCATATTTTTACCTGGACCGGTCTGACCAAGTTTGCTGATTCGGTCCCACCGAGTTTGGGAATCTGTGTGTAACGGTTAGATTTTGTGTGAAGGCTATATATACCCCTCCACCCAGTCTTCATTCGTGGAGAGAGCCATCAGAACAAACCTACACTTCCACTACTCATTTTCTGAGAGAGAACCTCCTACTCATGTGTTGAGACCAAGATATTCCAATCCTACCATATGAATCTTGATCTCTAGCCTTCCCCAAGTTGCTTTCCACTCAAATCATCTTTCCACCATAGCCAAATATGGGAGAGAGAGTTGAGTGTTGGGGAGACTATCATTTGAAGCACAAGAGCAAGGAGTTCATCAACCACACACGATCTATTACCTTTTGGAGAGTGGTGTCTCCTAGATTGGTTAGGTGTTACTTGGGAGCCTCCGTCAAGATTGTGGAGTTGAACCAAGGATTTTGTAAGGGCAAGGAGATTGCCTACTTCGTGAAGATCTACCCTAGTGAGGCAAGTCCTTCGTGGGTGATGGCCATGATGGGATAGACAACGTTGCTTCTTCGTGGACCCTTCGTGGGTGGAGCCCTCCATGGACTCGTGCAGCCGTTACCCTATGTGGGTTGAAGTCTCCGTCAACGTGGATGTAGGATAGCACCACCTATCGGAACCACGCCAAAAATCTCCGTGTCAACATTGTGTTTGCTCCCTCCAAACTCCACCCATTTACTCTCTTGCAAGTTGCATGCTTTACTTTCCACTTCCTATACTCTTTGCATGCTTGCTTGAATTACATTAAGATTCCTTGACTTGTGCTAAGTTGCTAAAAAATGCCAAGAACTAAAATTTGGAAAAGGTTAAGTTTTTATTTGGTCAAGTAGTCTAATCACCCCCCTCTAGACATACTTTCGATCCTACAAGTGGTATCAGAGCTTTGGTCTCCATTTGCCTTGATTTCCATAGCTTTGGTGATCATAGCCTTGGTTTCACAACCTTGGAGAGTATGACATCTAGCAAGGGAAATTACCACCATAGAGGTCCTTACTTTGATGGTACTAATTTTTCTAGTTGGAAACATAAGACGAAAATGCATATTTTCTTGAACATAACCCTGCCGTTTGGGCTATTGTGTGTATTGGCTTGCAAGGTGAATTCTTTGATGGGAGAGAACCAAACTGTGAGGCTACCGCGGAAGAAGTGGAGATGTTGCAATACAATGCTCAAGCTTGCGATATCCTCTTCAACGGATTCTGCCCTGAAGAATTCAACAAAATCAGTCGTCTTGAGAATGCAAAGGAAATTTGGGATACTTTGATTGATATGCATGAAGGTACCGACTCCGTTAAGGAATCCAAGTTGGATGTGCTCCAAAGTCAACTTGACAAGTTCAAAATGAAGGATGGTGAAGGTGTCGCCGAAATGTACTCTAGGCTTGCTCTCATCACAAATGAGATTGTCGGCTTAGGAAGTGAAGAGATGATCGACAAATTCATCATCAACAAGATTTTGAGAGCCTGGGATGGAAAATATGATACCGTGTGCACATTGATCCAAATGATGCCAAATTACAAAGATCTCAAGCCAACCGAAGTCATTGGAAGAATTATCGCTCATGAGATGTCACTCAAGGACAAAGAAGAGCTTCACAACAAGTCTAGTGGTGCTTACAAAGCCTTATGTGATGCTCCTACTTCATCAAATGAGAAACAAGCCTTCAATGAAGAATTAAGTTTAATGGTGAAGAAGTTCAACAAATTCTACAAGAGTAGAATCAAGGAAAGAAGCTCCAAGTCAAGGTCCTACAATGACAAAAGATCTTCTAGTCGTGAGCAAAATTGCTACATTTGTGGAAGACCCGGACACTATTCCAATGAGTGTACGGCTCCCAACAAAAGAAGAGAAGACTCACCTAAAAGAAGAAGCAAAAGGGAAGAATCACCTCCAAGAGAGAGAAGGAGTAGAGATGATCGCTATGACCGAAGAACCTCTCAAAGAAGCAAGGATTCAGAAAGGAAGGACAAGTCATCAAGGAGCTACACAAAATGAAGACATCAAGCACATGTTGGTGAATGGGTACCCGGCTCCGACTCCAACCACCACTCCGAGAGAAGTTATCACTCCGACTCAAAATATAATCAAGATGAAGGTGTTGCCGGTCTAGCACTTGTGTCAACCAACTCCTATGACATATTTGACTCACCTAATGAAGGAATTGGACGATGCTTCATGGCTAAAGGTCCCAAGGTATCACACCCCGAGTATGTTGATTTCAATAGTGATGAAAATGATTTGCTAGGTGATGATGATTTACTTGTTGATAACTCTAGTGATGAATACTATGATGATAAACAAGATAAAACGAATGACAATGGCAAGAAGGAGATTGAGGTTAACTAAAGAAATAAACACTCTTAAGTTAGCTCATGAAAAACTACTTTAGAAGATCATTGAGAACTTTTAAAGACTCATGAGAAGTTACGCTTCGGAAAGCTCAATCTTGAGCAAGAACATTGGTTCTTAAAGGCTATCAATGATGATTTTCGGAAGAGAAGTTCTTCTTACATTGCCAAGCGTTTACCCTTGTCTACGTACATGCCACTAGTAAAATCTAGCAACAAGAACAAGAAGGATTCTTCTTCTAGTAGTAACAATAATCATGCTAAATTCAATATTGTTGCTTCTAGTAGTTCTCTTGATTCCACTAATGATTCTCTTAGCCATGTTACACTTGAGAAAGAAAATAGCTTATTGAAGGGAATTATAGAGAAAGGTGTTTACAAAAGCCTTACCGGAAGTAAGCAATTTGAGGAAATTGTATGCAAGCAAGGAAGGCACCGGAAGAATCAAGGTGTTGGTTTTGAACGAAAGTTCAATGCCAATGGAGTTGAGTGGGAAGAAGATCAATACCCCAAGACGAAGTTTGTTCCTCAACAAGAGAAGTACGACCCTACTTCCTTCAAGGGGACACAAGCTCAAGATGATCTTCCACCACAAGACCACAAGCTAAAAGGCAAGGGCAAGCTTCAAGAACAGATTGATGCATTTGAAGATGCTCCGAAGGCTTTGGTCAAGTGGGTCCCCAAGACTACCTCAAGTTCTACTTCATCAAGTCCATCTACAATTCCAAGGATTCCCATCAAGATGATGTGGATCCCGAAGAATAAGAACTAGAGAGTTCTTGAGGGTGACTCTGCCAACATACTTTACTCATACTCATTTTGGCAATGACAAGTGCAAACAACTTCTACATCTTGCACTAGTTCAAGGTGTCACAAACCCTCTTGTCGGTAAGACAAGGGACAAGGTAACACTACTAGGAAAATGCTTATAGGTAGACATTTAGTAGTAGCGTTGGTTAGATACCCCACGCTACTGCCATTTAGTAGTAGCGCAGGCCAGCACCAGCGCTACAAGCGCACGTTAGCAGTAGCGCTTGATTTCAGGGCCCGCGCTACTGCTAATGGGCCACGCTCCTGGCTCCCGTTGTAGCTTTAGCTATAGCGCTGGGCCCCCTCCCCCGCGCTGCCGCTAAGTCCACCTCTTCCTCCCGCGCCGGCCCGCGCACCACCCCTCTCCCCTCACACACACTCATACGCTCACACCACCAGATCGAATCTCGTCCTCGATTCAGCCGCCGCCCCCGCGTCCTACTCCGGCCACCCTCCCCGACACCGGCCCTCCTCCCCTGCCGGCTGCCCCCCCGCACCGGCCCTCCTCTCCTGCCGGCCGCCCCCCCCGCACCGGACCTCCTCCACTGCCGGCCTCCCGGCCGCACCGGCCATCCTCCCCCGCCGGTCTCCCCCCCCCCCGCGCCGGCCCTCCTCCACCGAGAGAGGTACTCCTCCCGCCTTCCTCCTCCTCCCTTCCTCCCTAATTATTTTGAATCCTAGTTGAAAAAATGTAGGTTCTTAGAATAATGTAGGTGTTGTAGTTAAAATTGTAGGTGTTTTAGTTAAAAATGTAGGTTCTTAGAATAATGTAGGTGTTTTAGTTGAATTTTTAGGTGTTTTAGTTAAATTTGTAGGTGTTTTAGTTAAAAATGTAGGTTCTTAGAGTAATGTAGGTGTTCTTAGAATAATGTTGAATTTGTTTTAAGTGTATTTAAAAGAGTTTTAGGTGTTTTAGTTGTTTTAGGTGTAGTTAACAGAATTTTAGGTTGTTTAGTTGTTTTATGTGTGGTTAAAGCAATTGTTGTTATTTTTTAGTACAATCAATTTTTCCTGTTATATGCAAATTTGAAGTGGACATGTCATATTTTGAACATGTCATATTTTTCCGAGTGGCCTATGTTTTGCCAGAAATGTCGATTCGTTTACGTTCTGGCAAATTTCAGGCGCTCGATTGGTCCTGTTTTTAGCAAAGGTCATGCCAAATTTTGCTAAAGTGTTTATTAATTTTGTTTTCATAATTAAGCATTTTGTTCTCGACATCGACGATGCCTATCCCGCATCCTCGTCGTCGACTCGGCGGAGGACTCCTGGTTGAGCCAAGGGGCCATGTCTGGGACTGGGCTCCGCCGGGCTGGTACTGGGTTGTGCTACCTTCTGGTGAGCGCAGCTTAGTGAGGAGCCAGCCCGTCGTCGACCCGGAGCTTCTTTGGTGGAGGTCACATGGGCCTACATCGGTGGAGAGGCTTGAGTCCCCCGCGCAGGTGGTGCAACACCGTGTCACGGAGGAGAACACGCCCGTCCAGCGCTACTTGGTTGAGTTGGCGAGCGGCCATTTCTCCAATACCTGGCAGTTTCTTTGGGGATCTCACCGGAGCTATGATCGGGTGATGGTTCCTTCTCTTTGGGTGTCCACAACGGCACACTGAACCTAGAGGAGCTATTATTCGAGATGTATTAGTGATATTATATGATGATCTTTGCTACAAACTACTATATATGTATTCGATGATGGCTTATTAATTACCTATTAGTTATTTGCTTATTGAATGCAAAAGATGAGCGCGGTTTGTGCTACAAACTACTATATATGTATTCATGATGGATTATATGATGATCTGTGCTACAAACTACTACAAACTACAAATTTTAGGTGTTTTAGTTGTTATATGATGATCTTTTCTACAAACTACTACAAACTACAAATTTTAGGTGTTTTAGTTGTTATATGATGATCTTTGCTACAAACTACTACAAACTACAAATTTTAGGTGTTTTAGTTGTTATATGATGATCTTTGCTACAAACTACTGTATATGTATTCGATGATGGATTATTAATTACCTATTAGGAAATGTCTGACGTCGAAAGAGAATTCGCTATGTGCGTTTACTGCAAAGATAAGCGTGGTATGTGCGACAGGCCTCACCTGGTAGAAGGTCGACGCTTCAGCATCAAGCTTCAAGAGACCTTCGATGTTGATACGGTACGCAACGATGACAAGTGTTTTTTGTTATTTTTGCACGACTTCTCTGCTTCTTCAACATGTAATTTCCGTCTTTTACAATTCGACTAGCTTATCCCATGCATGCAAGACGCTATGTCTTGGAGAAGATGGGGTTTGAAGATCATGAAAGCACGGAGACAAAGATAATTCAACTAAGTACCCATCATGGTTATGATTTTGCTGTAAAACTATACAATTCTGTGAACTCATCCAATTTTGGTTGGCCGAATTGGGAAGCCCTTTCCAAGGCGTATGATTTTCATGAGGGTATGCTTCTCACCTTCGATCTTGGTGATCCTGACATCGACGAAAATGATATGACCATGTGGGTCCTTGTTGACACGCTTCCAGTTCTACCGATGTGTGAGTTTCTGAAACATATTTACTAAGTAATTTATATTGTTTATTTCAAAATATTTGACAGCTTATTTCCATTGACAGCTTATTTTCATTCTTCAAAAAATGTACGGAAGATGGTAGACAGAACCTACTACAAAAATGGTGAAGCACAATTAACTTATAAGGATAAAGATGGTCTGATCACATTTTTTACTGATCTTGATAACTACAATAGCTATTATCGAATTCCTCAAAATTATGGTCCATATGTGCCACTAGTGCACGTGGTGTGCTACTGTAACATCAATGGAGATATCATGGTAAGATTTTATACTATTACGACATCCGTGCATATTTTGCATAAATTTTTCTAAAACTAGACTAAATTACTAACTACACAGTTATTACTAAGTTTTTGAACAGAAAACCCCGATGGATTGTGCGCCTCATCTGATGTTGCCAAGAGGTCGCGTTGATGTTATGAGCTTACGGCCACCACGGCCAGGTCAGCCACAGTATCCACATCACTCCTGTCCATACCGGATTTCTAAAAGCGAGGAAGCCATGATAATAAAAGATTTGAAAAAATGTTTCAACCATCGTAGAGAGCTACTTGGAAGCAACATTGTGCATAGGCCAAGACTTGGAGACAGGATGATCTCCGTTCTTCATTATGGAGAGTTCAGTTTCCTTAATGAAGAGTCAATGCCTATCTTGTTTTATGATATTTTACCTAAGAGAGGGTAGGGTAGGTCCTATGAGAGGAGTAGCTCCTATGTAGAATGTATTATTATGTGCTATAATGTGTTATAGTTGATGAGGAGGATGAGGAGTTGTGATTATGACTAGTGACCAACTTGTTATATATATGATGTCTCATTGACAAACATTGTTTGGTGGTGATGACTAGTGGTAATGAATATGCTATTTAAACAGACTAGTTCATGATGAGTTGTTATTGTATAAAAGATATATCTGTTTAAACATGTACATCGCCAAAATATTAAAAAAAAGACATAATTGTTAGCAGTAGCTGTGTCCTAAAATCGCGCTACTAGTACTTGAACTTACCAGTAGCGCTGGTCTAGAAGCGCGCTACTGCTACAAAATAGTTGTAGCGCCGTAGCAGTAGCGCTAGCTCCCGCGCTACTGGTAGCAAAAAAACCAGTGCTACTGGTAAGCTTTTCTCTAGTAGCGTAACCTAGTGCTTTCATGGACATCATCATGTGTGTGCTTCACTCTATGTCTATGGATATCCTTGTTTGTTCCTTGTGGGACTAACCCATGTAGGTATTGAAAGTGCAACTCACTCCAATGGATTGCTTCAAATGATCTACATCAACAATGAGCATCCACATCTTCGATATCTACATGAAGTCATCATCGATAAAACCCAAGGTTAGTTCATCCCTCTTAGGGGGATATCACATCTAGGGGGAGCTTTACTCCAAGAATTGAGCTAAAGCAACTCTAATGGTGTGAACACAACAATGCTTTATGTAAAAGTGGTAACCCCATGATACGTCTCCGTCGTATCTATTATTTTTGATTGTTTCGTGCCAATATTATTCAACTTTCATATACTCTTGGCAACTTTTTATACTATTTTTTGGGACTAACATATTGATCCAGTGCCCAGTGCCAGTTCCTGTTTGTTGCATGTTTTATGTTTTGCAGAAACCCCATATCAAATGGAGTCCAAATGGCATAAAAACGAACAGAGCTTATTTTTGGAATATTTGGGAAATATGGGAGGAAGAATCAACGCGAGACGGTGCCCGAGGTGCCCATGAGGGTGGCCCACACACCCACTTCTACTGGGCGTGCCCCTGACACTTATGGGCCCCTCGTAAGGCGGTTGTTGCTATTCTTTTGCCGCAAGAAAGCTAATTTTCGGAAAAAAAATCCTTGCGAAGGTTTCAGTCCAATCGGAGTTATGGATCTCCGGATATAAAAGAAACGGTGAAAGGGCAGAATCCCAGAACGCAGAAAAAGAGAGAGACAAAGAGACAGATCCAATATCGGAGGGGCTCTCGCCCCTCCCTCCCATCTAGGGAGAAGGTCAAGGAAGGAGAAGAAGAAGGGGGGCTCTCTCCCCCTTTGCTTCCGGTGGCACCGGAACGCCGCCGGGGACCATCATCATCACCGCGATCTTCACCAACAATTTCACCGCCTTCATCACCAACTCTTCCCCCCTCTATGCAGCGGTGTAACCCCTCTCTTACCCGCAGTAATCTCTACTTCAACATGGTGCTCAACGCTAGATAATATTTCCCAATGATGTATGGCTATCCTATGATGTTTGAGTAGATCCGTTTTGTCCTATGGGTTAATTGATGATCGTGATTGGTTTGAGTTGCATGGTTTATTATTGGTGCTGTCCTATTGTGCCCTCCGTGTCGCGCAAGTGTGAGGGATTCCCACTGTAGGGTGTTGCAATATGTTCATGATTCACTTATAGTGGGTTGCTTGACTGACAGAAGCATAAAACCGAGTAAGGAGGTTGTGGCGTATGGGATAAAGGGGACTTGATGCTTTAATGCTATGGTTGGGTTTTACCTTAATGATCTTTAGTAGTTGCGGATGCTTGCTAGAGTTCCAATCATAAGTGCATATGATCCATGAAGAGAAAGTATGTTAGCTTATGCCTCTCCCTCAAATAAAATTGCAATAGTGATTACCGGTCTTGTTATCGATTGCCTTGGACAAATAACTGTCTCATGACAAAAAGCTCTCTACTAAAACTAACTTAGTTGTGTCTTCATCTAAACAGCCCCTACTTTTTATTTATGTGCTCTTTATTATCTTGCAAACCTGTCCAACAACACCTACAAAGTACTTCTAGTTTGATTCTTGTTCTAGGTAAAGTGAACACTAAAGCGTGCGTAGAGTAGTATCAGTGGAAGATAGGACTTCAGAGAATATTTGTTCTACCTTTAGCTCCTCATTGGGTTCGACACTCTTACTTATCGAAAGAGGCTACATTTATCCCCTACACTTGTGGGTTATCACCCCACTTGTGCTTAAACGATGAGTATGACCTATGATGAAATGTTCTGATTTGACTCCTAAGTCAATATACTCATATATAGATGACCTAGTCATCGCCAATTGCTTGATAGATGCTAGAGTGGTTGCGCATGCTTTGCCAAATATTTCATTTGCTATTTTATTGTGTGAGCATGTTGGTTGCATACTTTTCTCATTCGAGGACATCCATTTGTTGCTTTGATTGTTTGGAATTACTACTTTTTGCCAAATGGATGGACAAGAATGCCTAAGAACTCCCTCTAGCTATCTATGCTTTTCTCTTCTCAAACTTTATTCATGGTACGTCACAAAGTTTGATCTAAGTAAAATTCAAACCCTTTGTGTGAGGAGCACCCAGAGTCCCGTTTTGTCATAGACTTAAAACTTCCAAAACCTCTCTGTGTATTTCGGTCTGTCCGACTCCTCCATTTTGGTCACATCGAGTTCACTAGGTTGATCAAGTTTTCAATCTCAATGCAATCGATTAGAACATTTTGGTCTCACCGAGTTGCAGTAACCGCTTGTGATTCCGCGTCTCGGTGCCACTATGTTGTTCCACTCGGTCACACCGACAATGTCAGGATATATATACTGGCGGGCTAGAATTTGGAAATCACTTCAAAACCTCTTCACCCGCGCGTGTCCTGCTATGGCTCTCGGGTCTCCGGATCGTCACCTCATCGCCAGTGACCTCCCGCCGCTGGTCTCATCCGCCGTCAACGTATTTCCTCAGCTCCGTTGCCGCCGTAGTGAACTCATCGCCGAACTAGGGCATGAGTTCAATCCCTTGTGCATTCTTTTTACCTCCGATTCTGAGCACAAGGTCAATGCCATGTTCTTTACCACATATGAGATCAATCTATCCAGAGAAAACATCCTTTAGATTAGATTTGAATTGAAAATTTAGGGTTAGGTTTCTGCGGGACTCATCTCGGACCGACCGAATTGTAGGAATCAGTTCCACCGATTTGGCTTAGGCCAATGCACAAGTGATTTTCCGTTTGACTGAAAGATTCAAATCGGTGTGACCGATACCACGACTTTCTGAAACCCTAGCAAACTCGTAGTCACCGAACCGTGTCTCGGTCTAACCGATTCCACATGTTTAGATTCCAAAGTTGCTTCGGTGTCACCGAGTTTTTCAAATCTTTAGCTCCGAAATGCTTCCTATAGAAAAATAAAACTAAGTTTTTGACTTATTCTTTTTGCAAAAACTCTGCACTTTGTGATGCTCATCTACTCTACCTCATCTATATCTATTCACAGGGTCTGCTGTCAGTTTGCTTTGCCAGTATGTCTGACCAGAGTGATAGCTAGAACAAATCAAAAGAGCAAGTGATCATGAGTGAGGGCACTAGTCCCTCTAGCAGCTCTAATGATGGCAGCAGGAGCACTCCGAGTAATCTGCCCAAGGCAGCTACAAGGACGAGGAGGAAGAAGAACTCAGACTCAGAGAATGAGGACTATGTGGCTGTTGCGGAGGAAGTAAGCTCCAAGAAGAAAGTGCTGAAGAAGGATATGGAACTGCTACTGCAACAAAACCTGGTATGCACAAGAAGGAACCTGCCAAGAGAGTTCCTATGTCAAAGGCTAGAGCCTCCACTCAGGAAACTATGGTTTTCGCACTTGAGCCAAGATCTGGTGAAGTGCTTGGAAATCCATCTATGAGGCAGGATTCTGATAGTGAGGAGGAAGAAGAAGATGTTGCTGCTCAAGAACCTCCTGCCAAGTCTCAGAAGCTGATGGGGGATGCCATCAAGTATGGGGAAGCTCCTTCAAAGCCCAAGACAACCCCCAAAGCTCCAGCACAAGCTCCAAAGAGAACCACCAGGAACATACCTACAACAGAGAAGAGCAAGGCCCTAGTGCCTGAAGCTGCAGAAGATGTTGAAGCCCCAGTTCTTAGGAAGCTCAAACCCAAGATTCCAGACCATAATGACAGTCACCCAGTTGCTGAAAACATGAAGGAAAGAAAGGATGTTGGTCTCAGAAAATGGAGACAAGCAGATCCATATGTTGTGAGAAGGAGGACTGCAGTGGACTATAGGTTCCACACCAAAGAGCAACAGGATTTCTATGAGACAGTGTTGCTGGACAAGAAACCCATAGTTAGTGATATGAGATGGGTGGACTGGAAATACATTGATGCAAATGCTGATCATTTCCCAGGAGTGCATGAAAGCTTCAAGTCAAATGGTGTTGACGACTTTATTGGTCAGAAGCTCACCAAATGGAACGATGAGCTTATTATGCAATTCTATTCAATAGCTCACTTCTATCCAGATGGAAGGATTGTGTGGATGACACAAGGACAAAGACACCAATCTACAGTTGAAGAATGGCTAAGGCTCATAAATGCACCTGAAGAAGGAGAGAATGGCATAGATGTTTATGCTGAGAAGAAGAAAGATCACAACTCCATGGTCAATATGTATAAGGAAATTCCAGATAAATCCTTGGAGACACATAAGTTTCGGTCAGTCTACTTCCTGTTGTCTGGTTTGGCTAGCATAAACACCATATTGAGGCACACTCTGTTGGCCAAATCCATAGATCACAGGATGATCAGAGTCCATTCCATCAACATGCTGCAAATGTTTGATGTTGTGCCACAGAACTTCAAGGTCATGAGCTTGATTGTTAAGACAATCAAAAGGACATCAGCTGACCAAAAGAGATCATGTGGGTATGCTCCACACATCCAAGAGTTAAGCAAGGAGTGTATCTTTTGGAAAAAGAACATCTTCCTTTGTTGCCTGACTTTGAGGACAACACAGTTGTCATGGGTGCTGAAGATCCCACTTCAGTTGCAGCTCATGAGAAGAAGGAGAAAGGTAGAGCAGAAAAGGCAGCAAAGATGCCAAGTGCTGCACAAGCTCTGGAAGTCTTTCTTAAGTCAAAGCAAGACCAAATTGGATTTCTAATTCAAGCAACCTTGAGGATTTAGAAAGGACTAGCGACCCTGACTCACAACCAGGAGAGCTTGGAGAGGATCACTGAGACAAAATTCTATGATATGGACCTGAAAGTGATTGAGATACAGACAACAGTTGAAGAGCTCCAGGAGGAAGCACAAGAGAGGAAGGGCAAAGCAACTACACATGTGTTTCACAGAGTGCCTAGGGCACAAAGGTCTGTAGCAGTGCCAGTGCCAGTGCCAGACACGAGAGCAACAACTTCAGCACCTGTAGCCACAGCTCCTATTTCCCGTCCAGTGGCAACCCCTCCAGCTCCAACATCATCTACAGATGCATTCATCCTTGGAGTCATTTCAACACCTCCTTCTGAAGATCAAGCCTAGAGAGACATATAGCACTATGCATTTTTGAGCTTTTTGGTAGCTTGTTGCCAAACGGGGAGAAAGTGTATAGATCATAGGCTTCGGAGAGAGAGAGAGATTTGTCTCTTTTTGCTACTTATTCGATTTGCTTGCTTGATTGAGATATATTATGTCTCTGTGTGTGAGATACTTTGTATGATCATGTGCTTGATCATATCATACTTTATGCTTATGCTTGAATGATGACATTATCTATCTCTTGTATGATCATTCACTTTGCCTTGGTGATGAGTGCTTGTTTATTTATTATCATTTTGAGCACTCCACCAAGATGTATGTGATATGGAAGAGTAACCCATGATCCTAACAGATTGTGCATTTGCAGTCCAAAGCAAATTTTAAACAATGCACAAATTTAGGGGGAGCTCTTGCTTATCACATCTTCTCAAAGCGACAATGTACTTCATTCTTATTATCATTTGTCGAAACTTTGATCTATATGTTGTCATCAATTACCAAAAAGGGGGAGATTGAAAGTGCAACTTATCCCTGGGTTATTTTGGTAATTCTTAACAACATATAGCTCATTGAACTAATAATCTTTCAAGATAATAATTTCAGAAAGTTCAATGATTGGCATGGCATGGACTGGAGATGTGGACCCCTCAAAATGCAAAGGATACATGTTTGCAACAAGCTCAAGACTCTACATTTTCTATTTAAGTGATCCAAGATCACATTGAGTCTATAGGAAAGCCAATACTATTAAAAGGGGATGAGGTGTTGCTTAATGGATTACTTGCTCAAAATTCTTAGTGATATGCTCCAAAACCCTCAACCACTTTCTCATTTCCACATATGTCCTAAACCTAAAAGTCAAATTCAGCCCCACCGATTTGTGTTGGGGGACGTAGCAGAAATTCAAAATTTTCCTACGTGTCACCAAGATCTATCTATGGAGAAACCAGCAACAAGGGGAAGGAGAGTGCATCTTCATACCCTTGTAGATCACTAAGCGGAAGCGTTCAAGAGAACGGGGTTGAAGGAGTCGTACTCGTCGTGATCCAAAACACCGGATATCCTAGTGCCGAACGGACGGCACCTCTGCGTTCAACACACGTACAGCCCGGTGACGTCTCCCACGCCTTGATCCAGCAAGGAGAGAGGGAGAGGTTGAGGAAGACTCCATCCATCAGCAGCACAACGGCATGGTGGTGATGGAGGAGCGTGGTGATCCAGCAGGGCTTCGCCAAGCACCGCGGGAGAGGAGGAGGGAGAGAGGTAGGGCTGCGCCTGGGAGAGGTGAAAACTCATGTGTTGGCAGCCCTCAAGACCTCAAGTATATATAGGGGGAGAGGGGGGGCTGCTCCCCCACCTAGGGTTCCACCCCTAGGGGCGGCGGCCAGCCCAAACCCATCTAGGGTGGCGGCCAAGGGAGGGAGAGGGGAAACTTGCCCCCCAAGTTAGGTGGAAGCACCCCCTCCCAAAACCCTAGGCGCCTTGGGCCCTTGTGGGGGGGGGGGCGCACCAGCCCACCTGGGGCTGGTCCCCTCCCACACTTGGCCCATGCAGCCCTCCGGGGCCGGTGGCCCCACTTGGTGGACCCCCGGGACCCTCCCGGTGGTCCCGGTACGTTACCGATAAAACCCGAAACTTTTCCGGTGACCAAAACAGGACTTCCCATATATAAATCTTTACCTTTGGACCATTCTGGAACTCCTCATGACGTCCGGGATCTCATCCGGGACTCCAAACAACATTCGGTAACCACATACAAACTTCCTTTATAACCCTAGCATCATCGAACCTTAAGTGTGTAGACCCTACGGGTTCGGGAACCATGGAGACATGACCGAGACGTTCTCCGGTCAATAACCAACAGCGGGATCTGGATACCCATGTTGGCTCCCACATGTTCCACGATGATCTCATCGGATGAACCACGATGTCAAGGACTCAAACAATCCCGTATACAATTCCCTTTGTCTAACGGTATTGTACTTGCCCGAGATTCGATTGTCGGTATACCGATACCTTGTTCAATCTCGTTACCGGCAAGTCTCTTTACTCGTTCCGTAACACATCATCCCGTGATCAACCCCTTGGTCACATTGTGCACATTATGATGATGTCCTACCGAGTGGGCCCAGAGATACCTCTCCGTTTACACGGAGTGACAAATCCTAGTCTCGATTCGGGAGTGACAAATCCCAGTCTCGATTCGTGCCAACCCAACAGACACTTTCGGAGATACCTGTAGTGCACCTTTATAGCCACCCAGTTACGTTGTGACGTTTGGTACACCCAAAGCATTCCTACGGTATCCAGGAGTAACACAATCTCATGGTCTAAGGAAAAGATACTTGACATTAGAAAAGCTTTAGCATACGAACTACACGATCTTTGTGCTAGGCTTAGGATTGGGTCTTGTCCATCACATCATTCTCCTAATGATGTCCCGTTATCAATGACATCCAATGTCCATGGTCAGGAAACCGTAACCATCTATTGATCAACGAGCTAGTCAACTAGAGGCTTACTAGGGACATGGTGTTGTCTATGTATCCACACATGTATCTGAGTTTCCTTTCAATACAATTATAGCATGGATAATAAACGATTATCATGAAGAAGGAAATATAATAGCAACTAATTTATTATTGCCTCTAGGGCATATTTCCAACAGTCTCCCACTTGCACTAGAGTCAATAATCTAGTTCACATCGCCATGTGATTAACATTCACAGGTCACATCGCCATGTGACCAACATTCAAAGAGTTTACTAGTGTCATTAAACTAGTTCACATCATCATGTGATTAAGACTCAATGAGTTTTGGGGTTTGATCATGTTCTGCTTGTGAGAGAGGTTTTAGTCAATGGATCTGTAACATTCAGATCCGTATGTACTTCGCAAATCTCTAGGTCATATTGTTAATGCTGCTTCCACACTCCACTTGGAGCTATTCCAAATGGTCGCTCCACTATACGTATCCGGTTTGCTACTCAGAGTCATTCGGATAAGTGTTAAAGCTTGCATCGTCCTAACCCTTTACGCCGAACTCTTTATCACCTCCATAATCGAGAAACAAATCCTTATTCCTCTAAGGATAATTTTGACCGCTATCTGGTGATCCACTCCTTGATCACCTTTGTACCCTCTTGCCAGACATGTGGCAAGGCACACATCAGGTGCAGTACTTAGCATACTTTAGAGCCTACATCTAAAGCATAGGGGACGACCTTCGTCCTTTCTCTCTTTTCTACCATGGTCGAGCTTTAAGTCTTAACTTCATACCTTACATCTCAGGCAAGAACTCCTTCTTTGACTGATCCATCTTGAACACCTTCAAGATCATGTCAAGGTATATGCTCATTTGAAAGTATTATTAAACATTTTGATCTATCTTATAGATATTGATGCTTATTGTTCAAGTAGCCTAATCCAGGTTTTCCATTGAAAAACACTTTTCAAACAACCCTATATGCTTTCTAGAAATTCTACATCATTTCTGATCAACAATATGTCAACAACATATAATCATCAGAAATTCTATAGTGCTCCCACTCACTTCTTTGGAAATACAAGTTTCTCATAAACTTTGTACAAACCCAAAATCTTTGATCATCTCATCAAAGTGTACATTCCAACTCCGAGATGCTTACTCCAGTCCTTAGAAGGATTGCTGGAGCTTTGCATACCTTTTAGCATCCTTAGGATCGACAAAACCTTTCCGATTGTATCGCATACAACCTTTCCTTACGAAGACTGGTAAGGAAACTCGTTTTGACATCCATCTGCCAGATTTCATAAATGCAGCTAATGCTAACATGATTCTGACAGACTTAAGCATCGCTACGGATGAGAAAATCTCATCATAGTCAACTCCTTGAACTTGTGAAAAACTCTTCGCCACAAGTCGAGCTTCATAGATGGTGACATTACCGTCCACGTCCGTCTTCTTCTTGAAAATCCATTTATCTTAATGGCTTGCCGATCATCGGGCAAGTCCACCAAAGTCCATGCTTTGTTATGATACATGGATCCTATCTCGGATTTCATGGCTTCTAACCATTTGTCGGAATTTGGGCCCACCATCGCTTCTCCATAGCTCGTAGGTTCATTGTTGTCTAGCAACATGACCTTCAAGACAGGATCACTGTACCACTCTGAAGCAGTACGCATCCTTGTCACCCTATGAGGTACGATAGTGACTTGATCCGAAACTCTATGATCACTATCATACGCTTCTACTTCAATTGGTGTAGGTGCCACAGCAACAACTTCATGTGCCCTGCTACACACTAGTTGAAGTGACGGTTCAATAACCTCATCAAGTCTCCACCATCCTCCCACTCAACTTTTCGAGACAAACTTTTCATCGAGAAAGACCCGATTCAAGAAACAGTCACTATTGCTTTCGGATCTGAATTAGGAGGTATACCCAACTATTTTGGGTGTCCTATGAAGATGCATTTTATCCGCTTTGGGTTCGAGCTTATCAACCTGAAACTTTTTCACATAAGCGTCGCAGCCCCAAACTTTTAAGAAATGACAACTTAGGTTTCTCCAAACCATAGTTCAAACGGTGTCATCTCAACGGAATTACATGGTGCCCTGTTAAAGTGAGTGTGGTTGTCTCTAATGCCTAACCCATGAACGACAGTGGTAATTCGATAAGAGACATCATGCTACGCACCATATCCGATAGGGTGCAACTATGATGTTCGGACACACCATCACACTATGGTGTTCTAGGCGGTATTAATTGTGAAACAATTTCCACAATGTCTTAATTGCGTGCCAAAGCTCGTAACTCAGATATTCATCTCTATGATCATATCATAGACATTCTATCCTCTTGTCACGAAGATCTTAAACTTCACTCTGAAATTACCTGAACCATTCAATAATTCAGACTTGTGTTTCATCAAGTAAACATACTCAACATCTACTCGAATCATCTGTGAAGTAAGAACATAACGATATTCACTGCATGCCTCAGCACTCATTGGACTGCACACATCAAAATGTGTTACTTCCAACAAGTTGCTATCTAGTTCCACCTTACTGAAACCGAGGCTTTTCAGTCATCTTGTCCATGTGATATGATTTGCATATCTTAAGTGATTCAAAATCAAGTGAGTCTAAACGATCCATCTGCATGGAGTTTCTTCATGCGTATACACCAATAGACATGGTTCACATGTCTCAAACTTTTCAAAAACGAGTGAGTCCAAAGATCCATCAACATGGAGCTTCTTCATGCGTTTTATACCAGTATGACTTACATGGCAGTGCCACAAGTAAGTGGTATTATCATTACTATCTTATATCTTTTGGCATGAAAATGAGTATCACTACGATCGAGATTCAATAAACCATTCCTTTAGGTGCAAGACCATTGAAGGTATTATTCAAATAAATAGAGTAACCATTATTCTCCTTAAATGAATAACCGTATTGCGATAGACATAATCCAATCATGTCTATGCTCAACGCAAACACCAAATAACTATTCAGGTTTAATACTAATCTTGATGGTAGAGCGAGCGTGCGATGTTTGATCAATCAACCTTGGAAATACTTCCAACACTTATCGTCAGCTCACCTTCAGCTAGTCTCCGTTTATTCCGTAGCTTTTATTTCGAGTTACTAACACTTAGCAACCGAACCGGTATCCAATACCCTGGTGCTACTAGGAGTACTAGTAAAGTACACATTAACATAATGTATATCCAATATACTTCTATTGACCTTGCTAGCCTTCTCATCTACCAAGTATCTAGGGTAATTCCGCTCTAGTGACTATTCCCCTTATCACAGAAGCACTTAGTCTCGGGTCTGGGTTCAACCTTGGGTTTCTTCACTAGAGCAGCAGCTGATTTGCCGTTTCATGAAGTATCCCTTCTTGCCCTTGCCCTTCTTGAAACTAGTGGTTTCATTAACCATCAACAATTGATGCTCCTACTTGACTTCTACTTTCGCGGTGTCAAACATCGCGAATACTTCAAGGATCATCATATCTATCCCTGATATGTAATAGTTCATCACGAAGCTCTAGCAGCTTGGTGGCAATGACTTTGGAGAAACATCACTATCTTATCTGGAAGATCAACTCCCACTCAATTCAAGTGATTGTTGCACTCAGACAATCTGAGCACAAGCTCAATGATTGAGCTTTTCTCCCTTAGTTTGCAGGCTAAGAAAATCGTCGGAGGTCTTATACCTCTTGACGTGGGCACGAGCCTGAAATCCCAATTTCAGTTCTCGAAACATCTCATATGTTCCGCGACATTTCGAAAACGTCTTTGGTGCCTCAACTCTAAACCGTTTAACTGAACTATCACGTAATTTATCAAAACGTGTATGTCCGATGTTCGCAACATCCACAGACGACGTTTGGGGTTCAGCACACTGAGCGGTGCATTAAGGACATAAGCTTTCTACTGTCCGCATAATCGCTCTTGTCAACTTTCAACTATATTTTTCTCTAGGAACATATCTAAACAGTGGAACTAAAGCGCGAGCTTACGACATAATTTGCAAAGGGTCTTTGACTATGTTCAGGATAATTAAGTTCATCTTATGAACTCCCACTCAGATAGACATCCGTCTAGTCGTCTAAGTGATTACATGATCCGAGTCAACTAGGCCATGTCCGATCATCACGTGAGACGGACTAGTCATCATCGGTGAACATCTTCATGTTGATCGTATCTACTATACGACTCATGCTCGACCTTTCGGTCTCTGTGTTCCGAGGCCATGTCTGTACATGCTAGGCTCGTCAAGTTAACCCTAAGTGTTTTGCATGTGTAAAACTGTCTTACACCCGTTGTATGTGAACGTAAGGATCTATCACACCCTATCATCACGTGGTGCTTCGAAACGACGAACTTTAGCAACGGTGCACAGTTAGGGGAGAACACTTCTTGAAATTGTTGTAAGGGATCATCTTATTTACTACCGTCGTTCTAAGTAAACAAGATGCATAAACATAATAAACATCACATGCAATTATAATAGTGACATGATATGGCCAATATCATTTTGCTCCTTTTGATCTCCATCTTCGGGGCTCCATGATCATCATCGTCACCGGCATGACACCATGATCTCCATCATCGTGTCTTCCTGAAGTTGTCTCGCCAACTATTACTTCTACTAATATGGCTACCGGTTAGCAATAAAGTAAAGTAATTACATGGCGTTGTTCAATGACACGCAGGTCATACAATAAATAAAGACAACTCCTATGGCTCCTGCCGGTTGTCATACTCATCGACATGCAAGTCATGATTCCTATTACAGGAACATGATCAATCTCATACATCACATATATTCATCACATTCTTCTTGGCCATATCACATCACATAGCATACCCTGCAAAAACAAGTTAGACGTCCTCTAATTGTTGTTTGCATGTTTTATGTGGCTGCTATGGGTTTCTAGCAAGAACGTTTCTTACCTACGCAAAACCACAACGTGATATGCCAATTGCTATTTACCCTTCATAAGGACCCTTTTCATCGAATCCGTTCCGACTAAAGTGGGAGAGACTGGCACCCGCTAGCCACCTTATGCACCAAGTGCATGTCAGTCGGTGGAACCTGTCTCACATAAGAGTACGTGTAAGGTCGGTCCGGGCCGCTTCATCCCACAATACCGTCGAAACAAGATTGGACTAGTAACGGTAAGCATATTGAACAAAATCAACGTCCACAACTACTTTGTGTTCTACTCGTGCAAAGAATCTACGCAATAGACCTAGCTCATGATGCCACTGTTGGGGAACGTAGCAGAAATTCAAAATTTTCCTACGTGTCACCAAGATCTATCTATGGAGAAACCAGCAATGAGGGGAAGGAGAGTGCATCTACATACCCTTGTAGACCGCTAAGCGGAAGGGTTCAAGAGAACGGGTTTGAAGGAGTCGTACTCGTCGTGATCCAAATCACTGGAGATCCTAGTGCCGAACGGACGGCACCTCCGCGTTCAACACACGTACAGCCCGGTGATGTCTCCCACGCCTTGATCCAGCAAGGAGAGAGGGAGAGGTTGAGGAAGACTCCATCCAGCAGCAGCACAACGGCATGGGGGTGATGAAGGAGTGTGGTGATCCAGCAGGGCTTCGCCAAGCACCGCGGGAGAGGAGGAGGGAGAGAGGTAGGGCTGCGCCTTGGAGAGGTGAAAACTCATGTGTTGGCAGCCCTCAAGACCTCAAGTATATATAGGGAGAGAGGGGGGGCTGCGCCCCCACCTAGGGTTCCACCCCTTGGGGCGGCGGCCAGCCCAAACCCATCTAGGGTGGCGGCCAAGGGAGGGAGAGGGGAAACTTGCCCCCCAAGTTAGGTGGAAGCACCCCCTCCCCAAACCCTAGGCGACTTGGGGCCATGTCGGGGGGCGCACCAGCCCAACTGGGGCTGGTCCCCTCCCACACTTGGCCCATGCAGCCCTCCGGGGCCGGTGGCCCCACTTGGTGGACCCCCGGGACCCTCCCGGTGGTCCCGGTACGTTACCGATAAAACCCGAAACTTTTTCGGTGACCAAAACATGACTTCCCATATATAAATCTTTACCTCCGGACCATTCCAGAACTCCTCGTGACGTCCGGGATCTCATCCGGGACTCCGAACAACATTCGGTAACCACATACAAACTTCCTTTATAACCCTAGCGTCATCGAACCTTAAGTGTGTAGACCCTACGGGTTCGGGAACCATGCAGACATGACCGAGACGTTCTCCGGTCAATAACCAACAGCGGGATCTGGATACCCATGTTGGCTCCCACATGTTCCACGATGATCTCATCGGATGAACCACGATGTCAAGGATTCAAACAATCCCGTATACAATTCCCTTTGTCTAACGGTATTGTACTTGCCCGAGATTCGATCGTCGGTATACCGATACCTTGTTCAATCTCGTTACCAGCAAGTCTCTTTACTCGTTCCGTAACACATCATCCCGTGATCAACCCCTTGCTCACATTGTGCACATTATGATGATGTCCTACCGAGTGGGCCCAGAGATACCTCTCCGTTTACAGGAGTGACAAATCCCAGTCTCGATTCGTGCCAACCCAACAGACACTTTCGGAGATACCTGTAGTGCACCTTTATAGCCACCCAGTTACGTTGTGACGTTTGGTACACCCAAAGCATTCCTATGGTATCCGGGAGTTGCACAATCTCATGGTCTAAGGAAAAGATACTTGACATTAGAAAAGCTTTAGCATACGAACTACACGATCTTTGTGCTAGGCTTAGGATTGGGTCTTGTCCATCACATCATTCTCCTAATGATGTGATCCCGTTATCAATGACATCCAATGTCCATGGTCAGGAAACCGTAACCATCTATTGATCAACGAGCTAGTCAACTAGAGGCTTACTAGGGACATGGTGTTGTCTATGTATCCACACATGTATCTGAGTTTCCTTTCAATACAATTATAGCATGGATAATAAATGATTATCATGAACAATGAAATATAATAACAACTAATTTATTATTGCCTCTAGGGCATATTTCCAACAATTTGATCTATCCGGCGCCACCGAGTTTCATTTGACATAGCCACTGCCACAAAGCCTAGTTACTTCGGTCTCACCGATAGGGATCTCGGTCTCACCAAGATGGGATTGCAAACTCTCTGTTTCCTTTTTGTAACATTTCGGTCTCACCGAAATGAGCAAGTCGGTCCCACTGAGTCTGCATTGCAAACTCCATGTTTCCTTTTCGTAACACTTCGGTCCAACCGAGTTTTCCTGACCAACCCTCTGTGTACCTATTGCTGAAATTGGTCCCACCGAGTTTATGCGATCGGTCACACCGAGATTACGTTATGCCCAAATCCTAGCATGTCGGTCTCACCGGGATGACTATATCGGTCCCACCGAAAACTCTAACATTCATATTTTTACCTGGATCGGTCTGACCGAGTTTGCTAATTCAGTCCCACCGAGTTTGGGAATCTGTGTGGAGGATATATATACCCCTCCACCCACTCTTCATTCGTGGAGAGAGCCATCAGAACAAGCCTACACTTCCACTACTCATTTTCTGAGAGAGAACCACCTACTCATGTGTTGAGACCAAGATATTCTAATCCGACCATATGAATTTTGATCTCTAGCCTTCCCCAAGTTGCTTTCCACTCAAATGATCTTTCCACCACAGCCAAATCTGTGAGAGAGAGTTGAGTGTTGGGGAGAGTATCATTTGAAGCACAAGAGCAAGGAGTTCATCAACAACACACCATCTATTACCTTTTGGAGAGTGGTGTCTCCTAGATTGGTTAGGTGTCACTTGGGAGCCTCTGTCAAGATTGTGGAGTTGAACCAAGGAGTTTGTAAGGGCAAGGAGATCGCCTACTTCTTGAAGATCTACCCTAGTGAGGAAAGTCCTTCGTGGGCGATGGCCATGATGGGATAGACAAGGTTGGTTCTTTGTGGACCCTTCATGGTGGAGCCCTCCGTGGACTCGCGCAACCGTTACCCTCCATGGGTTGAAGTCTCCATCAACGTGGATGTATTATAGCACCACCTATCGGAACCATGCCAAAAATCTCCGTGTCAACATTGCGTTTGCTCCCTCCAAACTCCTCCCATTTACTTTCTTGCAAGTTGCATGCTTTACTTTCCGCTGCCTATATACTCTTTGCATGCTTGCTTGAATTGTATTAAGATTGCTTGACTTGTGCTAAGTTGCTAAAAACTTCCTAGAACTAAAATTGAGAAATGTTAAGTTTTATTTGGTCAAGTAGTCTAATCACCCCCCCTCCAGACATACTTTCGATCCTACAAGTACGACAAGCGGTACTCGAGATAGTGAGATAAAGTTCTATCCCTGGGACTCGAGATAGTGAGAACAAGTTGAGGGGAACGGTGAAGGTAACATCGAGTCTCCTACAATTGCATTCATTCTTAAGTTCATTTTCGTTTTTAACCATAAACTTGATCCATATTATGTTCTTGTTTCATTCTTATCGCAGAAGTTCGTCAACAAATGTCGCAAGCTGGTGGGCCTGGTTGGCTGCGCTACCTCCTCTACTGATGCTTACGATCCTGCAGCCCCGATGCATACCCTCGCTTCATTGAGCCATGCCGCCTTGTCGTCTAGGGTGGTTGAAGAGGTGGAGGAGGAGTAAGAGGACGAAGAAGGTGAAGATGAATAAGAGGACGAGGAGGGAGCAGAAAATGAACATGAGGAAGAAGCGGAACAGAGCGATGAGGAGGAGGAGGAGTACGACGACGACGACGAATCTCCACCAACTCAGACAACCCAACTTGAGAAGAGGCGTGCGGCGAAGAGGGATTGGGAAATTCCATCCCCGTTTTAGAAAACGTGTCCTCCTCACCGAAAGAAGAAGGCGGCTTAGAGCCGTTCAAAGAACAACGAGGACCATACCTCGAAGAGGGGTAGGAGGAAGTGAAGTTGATACCGTTGAACTAGTCCGTTGAACTAGTTAAACTTTTTATGTTGGCTTCGTGAAACTATTTGGTATTTGCTGAACTTGCTATGTGAAACTTTGTGTTACATGTGTGGATGTGTGCTATGTTTCTTAGTTAAACCATTTGTTTCATGAACTATTATTCATGTGGAGTTGTGATAGATATGTTTGTTGCTTTTAAGTCTATAATATTGTTGTGGCAAAAAAATAGAAGACAAACTACAAGTTGTGTGCACAAAATGCACTATGATCAGAACCTACCGCCAAGGCCTCCGGCGATAGGGGTCCTCACTCAATGGCCCTGGGTACTGAGACCGAAAGTGGCACATGTTTTACGGTAGGGTTGCACACCCTACCTCCATGCCTCAAGGAGGTAGGGTTACACAACTTATCGTTGGGACCTCTGGCGATAGGCCCTCTGCCAGGTAAGCATTTGGCCTTTGGCGGAACCGCGACTGCCGTTACCCTACCGCGAAAGGTTCTGGTGGTAGGCTAGGTAATCCTATCGCCGCATTCCTTGGCGGTAGGAAAAGGTCAAATGTCAAAACAAATTGAACTAGGGCCAGATCCTGAAAATCGTTGTTAAAAGGGTCAAAACCCGAAAATTGGCTCGCACTGGCCGGTCCGTGTTGTCCTCCATGGCTGGCTACGGACGCTGCTGCAGGCAGACACCGTGTGTAAGGGTGTTTTAATTTTTGTCGAGAGCACGCACATGCGTAGGTACTAGGTGGCTGTCGTCCGTACGATGATCTATAGGACCAGCAAAGGTCCCTTTGGGTTCGATTGTAGGGATTCACACATACAAAAAGTAGAATTAGCAATCAACACAAGCGATTACTCGGTTCTAGCCACTATGAAGTGTAAACCCTACTCCTGCGTTGCTTTGTTTGTATTGGATGTGTTTGAGCTCAAGTTACCAGAAGTGCCAGTGGGCGGGAAGTGTGACTATGCGTGTAAATGAGCAAAGTGTCGACCTTTGTAAAGGTAGTCATGGGCCTCATTTTCTAGGTTAAAGGGTCACGACAATGACAACTTGGTAATTACATGTTGTGAATAGTGGCTATAGTGCTATCATGCCTAACCCCGTTGAATTAGGACAAAAGCATTAAATGTGTCATGAGGTGTCCTGCTGGTGATGCTTTCCGGCAAGGATCGTCTCCCTTTCTGCGCCGTTCGACAAAGAACTATTAACGGAACTACTATCAAAATTATTCGGACCAGCTACCTCATATTAGTTTGACACGCCTCTGAGTCAGGTGTAGCTAAAGTTGATCCTTCGGCGGTGAGCTGACACATTCCCTGACAGAGCTCACCAAGCAACCTATAGGCTCGACACCTATTTGACAAGCAACGGGCTGGTCACTGAGGTGGAGCGATGGACAAGTAGTGAGAGCTTGCCGGCACGGAGCTTGCCGGATCTTCACTTGTTGGTGTATAGCTTGCCGACAATCAAGGCCTTGATCTTTAGTACTAACTTAGTACTTCTCGATCATCTACCTTGAGGTCTTCTATCTGATTTTGTTAACCCAGTCTTGTATCTTGTTTAGAGCAGCCCTTTGGCAGCCCTACCGTCGGAAAAGCTACAACTATCTTTGCGCAAGTCTAGAGTATTAAAGTACCCCGATTTTAATACACCGACAGTGGCCCGCTAGTGTTCGTGGACGAAAACCTCTCCGGCTCCACACTGTGCAGAGATGGACAACGACAATTGACACTGGTCCAAGCGCATATACGGAAAGACAGCGTGTGTGGGACGAGTGAAAGCAACGACACTGGCACAGTCTGGACGTTGAATTGTCGTCGACAGACGTACAACGATGTCACAGTGGCAAAACCTAAGACTGGGACGCATGGCCAACCTTAGCCCGTCTTCTAGTATATGCTGCGATTATCACAGTAACGGACACTGGCCGATGTGTCCATGTCTCCGTACGCATCATCATGTGTACCAGTAGAGAGGAGAAGAGTGATGGGAACGACACCCGCGCGGTTGAATGGTCATCAGGAGCATGAACAAACGTATGTACATCCTCCGTTTCTAAATATAAATCTCTTTGACGATTCTAATATAGGCTACATACGAAATAAAATGAGTGAATTTACATTCTAAAATATGTCTATATCCATCTGTATGTAGTTCATATTGAAATATCTAAAAGGACTTATGTTTAGGACGGAGGGATTCGTCCCAAAAGTAGCAAGTTAATTAGGTGGCTTGTGTTCGTGGAAGAGAACTCGTTCAATTCCATGAGCTGCGCATAGACGGACAACGACGATGACAACAATAATCGTACGCCTAAATTCTCTGGTCCAAGCACATATAAGGAAAGACAGCGAGGTGTGAAAATGAGCATAATGTGCGGTGTTGCTTGCGTGTGTCGATGAGAGCGTCTCGGGCTCCACACTCTGAAAGCACAGTGAGGCTAACCCACATGAACGCTACCTATTTTGAACGGTCCGACGAGATAGTACCATGTTATTTGTCATGAATGCATGTCCGAAACTTTTAACATGTTTTCCAATTTTGGATTCACCTTTTGCAATTTCTAAGGCGTCAAATAGCTCGTATCAAGTCTAAATTAAGTTCCAGTAATTTAAATTATGCAACACGTCAATCATCACCTTGATTTCCAAAGGCCCTGCTCTTCTAACGCCTTATGATTTTCATCCAATCTCTTTTTAACGTGTTTTGAAGATCATTACATATGTTGTGGCTTATAGACTTCAGAAACTTAATTCTACCGCTAGTGTGAATTCTAATCAGTATGCTTTTCTCGTGTACAAGTCTTTTCCAGATTTTTTGCCATTTTATTTTGAATACCTTTGCCCATGTTATAAATCTAACAGAGAGGTTTTAGTTGTAAAGCTTGATTTTGAGAAGCCTTTTCATCAAACTTAAGACAATGCCATTTCTCAAATCCTAAATCCAAGTTCTTCTTTCGTGTTGCTCAATGGAGTTGCATGACAGAAATTTTACTATAAACGAGTTGTGAGGTATGGGGATCCCCTCTCCGCTTTGTTCTTGGTGTTGACCTCCTGCATTCTATACACTAGTTTAGATTAGTACCATCGTGTCAGGATATGGCTGTTCTAATCCGGAGCTCATATGAGTCGGGTGAACAGCGAAATCAATAGAAATGAAATAAAAAGTTTGTTGACTTGTAAAATTTCATCACCATGTGACATCCGTGGAAATTCTGGAAAAAAACGATGCTCGAAAATGTTATTTTCAAATGCATTTTGGAGCATCGATTTTTTTTCTGACAATTTCTACGAATGTCATATGGTCATGAAATTTTATAAACCAACAAAAAAAATTGCCAATGTTTCATTGGATTTTTTTTTGATTTTTTTTCCTATTTTTTACTGTCTACCGGAGCTCACAGTTGGAGAATAGAAAATGTTGCCCAATCGCACACGATAGCGATAAACAAATGCGCCAGCATCACACATAGTTGGAGAATAAAAACGGGTGCCCTAGGTCGAACCAACTTTGGAAAATGACATCCATAGGGTTCCAATAAATAATCATATGCAATGCAATTTTCATGGATGTTGCCGTAGTTCAACATGTGGACTAGTGGCACATATTGACCATAATATGGAGGAATTTCATAATTGTTATTGAAAGTCTCAACATCAATAATAAATGAGACAAGATGATCTTTCTCCTCGTAAGTGAGTTCAGAGTCATCAGTGTAGTAGGTTTTGTCTACTATCTTTCACACATTTCTTAAAGAATGGAAATAAGCTGTCAATGATCTTTTTAAATAAAATATATAAATTACTTACAAAATTTATTTGACAAATTATTTAAGTGAATTCAGAGGTAAAATTGAAAGTGCGTCGATATTGTCGACAATTTCATCTTCGAGCCGGATATTGAAGATTATTGTCATATCCTCCTTAAATTTATAGGCCTTGCAAAGTCCACTTCAAGTTGAGCAACCAAAATGTGAGCTATTGGATGCATTAAGAGAAACAATGCTTTGTCCTAAGGTGAGCTTTCTTCGTCTCTGTTCTCTCCCTATCTTCGTAACCCAGCTTTTCCAAAAAATACGATATTACATGACATGAGATGACCTATTCGAATTGTAAAAAAAATGGAAATTACACGTTGAAGCCAAAAATTACAGGTCTTGCTTAATTATGCAAAAATACTTGTCGTCGCTACGTACCGTAAAAACGTCAAAAGTATCCTTCAGCACGATGGTGAAGCACCTACCGTTTTGCAGATGAGGCATCCTGTCACATATACACCATCCGTCTTTGTAGTAGTCACACTCAGGGATCATATCATTGTCAGACATTTTCTGTGTTCAAGAGTCAAAGTTTACAAGTCGATGGCAAACAACATGAACTCAACACACAGATCATTAATATTCATCGTGGGTTGACTGTCGGTACTTCCTCTCTGATATATTCGACCGTCCGTGATGGTCGCTCCTCCTTTTGTCCCTGAGTGCATTACACCAAAATGTCTAGCACACGGGAACCAATGAGAAGTGACCCCCATGACAACCATCGGGTTTCTTCTCTCTGAAATTTGCAACCGACGTGGTGGTAGCTCCTCCTTCCATTCCAAAGTGAATTACACCAAAATGTCTAGCAACTTGGAATGAAGAAGAAGCTACCCCACTACAATAGTCGGGATTCTTCGTCCTCTCTCATATATGGTGGATACTCCCTCACTAATTTTTCGACCGTGGGTGATGCTCGCACTTCTCTTCCTTCCCGTGCATTACCAAAAGGTCTATTACGAGAAGGAAGTGGAAGAGTGACCCACACGACAACAGTCAGCATTCTTCTTTTCTCATATATGGTGGACACTCTCCCTCACTGATTTTTTGAGTGTCATGTAAGGAGCCCTGACAAACTTAAAGTCAACCTGAAATGTCGTTTAATTCTCTTTCCGGCAAATCCAAGGCACTCGATATTTCCTACATTCTAGCACAAGTCATGCTAAAATTCACGGAAAAATCCATCATGGCCTTTGCTAAAACAAGACATATCGAGTGCCTGAAAATTGCCGGAACGGAAATGAATCAACATTCCGGCAAAACAAAGGCCACTCGGAGGTATTCCTGCAAAATGCATCCATGCATCCATTTTGTCGGATTTTTTCGTAATCATTAATGAAACAAAAGTGCAATAATCAATAACTCATCCATTCTAGCAAACATACATGCATCTACATATATATTAAAATAAAACTAAACCAAAGAGGAGATGGAGGTGCTCACGGAGCGAGACGGAACCGAACATTAGAGGGAGACGCTCACAGTGGCGACATGGGACCGAGCGGGAAAGGGAGGTGCTCATGGTGACTAGATGGGACCGAGCAGGAGAGGAAGACGCGACGGCGAGAAATCCTACATGGTCCACCAATTGAAAAATTATATCATCAATATAATTGGCAACGACAATTTTATATTATATTACTATTTTTTTACTTAAAATTTTGTATTCTATTACTATTTTTTACTAAAAATATAATTTAAAAGACCTACATTGACTAAAAATACCCTAGTTTTAACCATAACATCTATCCATACATCTATCCATCCATCCATATACTCATCCATCTGTCTATTTATGCAATGTATCAACAATAGCCTAGTTCTACATATCCAATGCAGTTCATCTATAAAAAAAGCCTAGTTCTATATATCCATCTATCTCTTTATGCAATGCAGGAGGGATGGAGGGAGGGATGGAGGGAGGGGGTCAAAGGGAGAGGGATGGGAGGGAGGTATGGATGGAGGGAGAGGTCGGAGGGAGGGATGGAGAAGGGAGGGATGGAGGGAGAGGGTCGGAGGGAGGGATGGAGAAGGGAGGGATGGAGGGAGAGGGTCGGAGGGAGGGAGGGAGAAGGGAGGGATGCAGGGATAGAGGAGGGGCATCGGCTAGAGGAGAGAGGAGGGCCAGTGGCTACAGGAGGAAGGAGGGATAGCAATGGTTGGAGGAGGTAGGAGGAATGGCCAGCAGCTAGAAGAGGGAGGAGGGGTGGCGGCTGTCGGTGTCAAAACCGGCAGATCTCGGGTAGGGGGTCCCAAGCTGTGTGTCATGGATCGATGGGTAACAGGAGACAGGGGACACGATGTTTACCCAGGTTCGGGCCCTCTTAATGGAGGTAATATCCTACTTCCTGCTTGATTGATCTTGATGAATATAAAAATTACAAGAGTTGATATACCTCGAGAACATATGTTGTGGTCTAAAACCTAAGGGTATGATGAATAATATCATAATGATCTAGCATATCCCCATCGACTAGCCTGGCCTCGGCTTATATAATGTACCAGAGGCCTAGGATAACAAGAGTCTAGTCGAATACGTCGGTGGAGAGGAGTCCTTGTCTTGATCACCAAGTCTTGTGGAATCTTCCTCGTGTATATACATCGGTTGTCCGAACTGTCCCATGAGTAAACGACCATGTGGGTCCTCGGCCCAATCCAACTGATTGGGAGACGACCTGGTGAGTACCCCCTAGTCCAGGACACCGTTAGTAGCCCCCTGAACCGGTCTTCAAGTTGGGGACGCTCCTCGGTTCTTCCGAATGGTTCTTCGTCTTCGGTCGTCGGTCTTGAAAACTGGTTCAACAAATCTTCCCATCTTCTATATTGACGATTGCCGAGCTAAATCTGAAGATCTCACACGTCGGGTATCCGAGGAGCCCTTTAAGTCTTCGGCCTTTATCAATGCCTTGTTATTTTTATGCCACACCTCGGGTTTGAAATGTTTGTCATGGGTAGTGTCCTCTTGCATCCGAGCTCCAACGCCGGACTGCATTTGAGGTATCTTTTGCAGCCGAGCACCAACGCCAGACCGCTTCCAAGCTCCAACGCCGGAATGTATCCGAGCTCCAACGCCGGACTGTATCCGAAGAGTCTTGTTACAGCTGAGCTCCAATGTCGGACTGCATCGGAGCTCCAGCGCTAGACTGTATCCGAGCACAAACGCCGGATTATGTCCAAGCTCCAACGCCGGACTATATCCGAGGTGTTATAGATCACCTTGGTTCAAAAAAGTTGAAGGAGTTTAGCCAAGCTTAATGCCGAAAATGCCCTCTATGGAGCCAGCCACTTGCATCCGAGCTATATCACGAAATGCTTTCGAGGTGGTTCAACACCTCGGTCATGGGCTAATTGTTTACGGATTTTATTTCCGATGTGTGTAAATTTATTTGCTGTCAATATGTATAACCAGTAGCCCTCAAGGTGTGTGTCGGTCTAAAACCCGAGATGCACCTGAAGGAAAACATGAAACCGCTGATCCTAGTTGCCCCTGAGACTCAGGTCGATTCGTGAAATCGGCCTGAGGATCAACTCCTAGCTCGGCAGCATACGTATGAATAGAAACGCAGTGTAATATATTAGAGGTAATAGTGACCGGCGGACGGGCCCCTGAGAGAGGGTCGTGAGAAGTCGTCGTGATATATTAGCTTGATGCCGGATAAGTCCCAGATGGTACTTATTGTTGTCCGAAGACGCGCTTGTCCATAGTTCGGAAATGCCAAACACTGAGGACTTTGAATTTTCTGCATTGAATAGGCAATTCAGTAGTCCCCGAGCCACTGGTCGGGTGGCAACACCAGATCAGGGGATTGGTGTGCCCCTTTAATATTTATAAATAATGAGCGCGAAGCCCATTATCTCCCGAGCCTTAATGTGGTCATGGGTGGCCGAATTAAGGATCGATATCCGTTTGACAGAAAAATTTGTTGCGCTTAACACAAACTTCTTGAAGAAAATCTCATAAGGAGTTAGGGTTAACGAAAGCTGAGCTCGAGAAGGTCGGCCACAAGGTGCTTAATAGATAGGAAATCAATGCCAATAAGGAACTATGAGAGCGTTATGTCGGCTGCTCGGTTGTCTCAAAGAGACTGTGCCATTGACTCTTTAAAAGATTGGCTGTGAAAAAATTGATTTTTGCTCACAATTTATGTGTAATGATTCTATGTCCCCAAGTACTTTACAGCATTAATGCTCAGATCCGCATTGTACAAAACTTTGTTGACCGACCATCGGCTTCAACCACCTCGGCCAGTAGCCAGGGAGTGCTTGTCCCAAGTTATAAAGCCTTTACAAGGGCAAAGATTTACGGCAAGCAAGGCAATCCGAACATATGGTTTTATAAACAAAGGTATGCGGAGAGATATGCTATAATGTTATTAAACGTAAGAAACATCTTTCAAAGAAAATAGTCCCGCTATCGGTTCCTCACAATTAATGCTATAATGCTGCTGTGGCCAGCCCGTGGGGACACGGCGGGGTCAACATAGTAGTAGCGCTGGTAGCATCATCCCGCGCTACTACTAAATGCCGCCTGTAGCGCGTGCTCGTGTCCCGCGCTACTCCTAGATAGCAGTAGCGCGGCCAATTGTCACCGTGCTAATGTTAACCCTCTACCTATATGGTATTTCCTTGTAGTGAGCGGCCGTGGCACATGCAATCATCCGGAATGCGGCCGTGCTATTCTCGTAAGCAGAGAACCCAATAGTACCCACGGTGTCCTTCTTCAGGATGACGTAGTCATCATAGGACTGGATGCCATGTTTCAAACGATCGAAAACAGCCTTATGCATCCGGAAACGGTGGCGAAAATGGTCAGCGAAGAGTGCATCGGGGGAAAGTAGTCAGCCATCAGTGTCAAATGGCAGGGCGCCCTGTTGCGGTTGAGCCCTCGATGACCCCTGATCGAGCCCTTAAAGTTGAGAACATGCTCCTTCGCATGATCCGCGTCTTGGAGGACGCCCTGCATCATTGTCGTCTCATCGGAGTACTCCTCCTTGTCCGGCAAGCCGTGGGATGACTCAAGATACTACTCGTATATGTACTCCAAATGGGAATCGATCACTAGAAAGAAGTAGGAAAAACTTTTTTTTGCTCCGGCATTTATCGAACAGTTGTCAGCCATGGTGAGTATAGTAGCGGACCGTACTTGGTGGGGCGGTCCAAGGGTTGAGCGGCGATGGAGGAGAAGCGGCGTGGAGCCTTGCTGGAGCACTGGAGGTGACGGAGACGTAGATTTCCGGCAGAGTGGGCGTGACAGCCAGGGTGGTTGAGCGGTGGCGACGGCAAAAGAGAAAGAAGGAAGAAGAGAAAATTGGGAGGATGGGGGCGCGGGGTCCGGGAAGGGTTTTGGGTGGGCCGGATGTGTCGGAGTCCTACATGTCTGTTGTCTCCTGTTTGCAGTAGAAAACGCGTCCGGGCCGCCTCGCATACCACTACAGGTCTGCGTTGGATGGCTTCGGCGGTCCGGACAGCCGGTCCAGACGGTTGCGGGCGGTTTGCGGGTCCGCCTTGGAGATGCCCTTAGGCCCATGAGTAGTCCAAGGTCGCACGGTCAGTGGCTGATCTACATTCTTAGCTCTGGGGTGCCACATTTTACCTATACTTTTTTTGTGCCGAAAAAACTTTTAATATATTCATCAATTATCATGGCAGTGTAAAGAACACCAGAAGAAACAAAAAAAAAGATTCAGGTCCTTAGACCTCGTAGTGACGATGACAATCACTCGCACAAGCGATGTAATCCCGATATATTACTTCAAAATTTGTGGAAACTTACATTAGAAAGGATATAATTTGATCCAAACATCACTGTAATTCCAATAAATAGTTCCAACATCGCATTAAATTTGTATAACTAGTGTTAATTATCAGAGTCACAGACACGGACACGGACACTGACACTGACCGGTGTGTTCTCCATGGCTAGGTAATCGCATGATCATGTGCTGCTGACGCGAACACACACAGCGTGTGTCCTTGTGTGGAGGAGAAGAGTGAAAGCAACCCCAGTGGCACAGTCCGGACGTTGAATTTTCGTCGAGAAACGGCAGTAGCAAAATCTGAGACTGAGACGCAGGGCCAACCTCAGCCCGTCATCAAGCTAGCTGTGACTATCACGGTCACAGACACTGGCCGGTCCGTGGTGTGCTCCATGGCTACGGACGCATGATGACGTGCTGCAGGCAGACACCGTGTGGTAAGAGCTAGCATCTGAATTTTTGCCGAGAGCACGTACGCACGTACAAGTGTTTGTGGAAGAGAACGTCTCCGGCTCCACGCTGTGCAGAGACGGACGCACGACGATCGACACTGGTCCAATCGCATATACAGAAAGACAACGAGGCGTGAAAACGCTGGCACACAGCGTGTGTGGGGCGAGGAGTGAAAGCAACAACACTGCCACAGTCTGGACGTTGAATTGTCGTCCAGTACACGTACAAGGTTGTCACAGTAACTGACACTGGCCGATGTGTCCTTCATGTCTCCGTGCGCATCATCATGTGTACCAGCAGAGAGGAGAAGAGTCAAAGCAACGACACCCGCACAATCACATGCGGGGTTGAACGGTCATCGGGAGTATGAACATACGTACTTCGTCCCAAAAGTAGCAAGTTAATTAGGTGGCTTGGGTTCGTGGAAGGGAACTCGTTCGGCTCCACGCACTGCGCAGAGACGGACAACCACGATGGGAACAATAATCGTACGCCTAAATTCGCTGGTCCAAGCGCATATACGGAAAGACAACGAAGAGTGAAAGCGAGCATGATGTGCGGTGTCGCTTGCGTGTGTGGATGAGAGCGTCTCGGGCTACACACTCTGAAAACACAGAGAGGCTAACCCACATGAACGCTACCTGTTTGCCAATTTTGGATTCTCTTTTTGCAATTTCTAAGGCATCAAATAGCTCGTATCACGTATCGATCACATCAAATCACACGATGAACACGCACATGGAAAACTAATAGCCAAAGGCCCTTGTCGTGCCCTTTTTTTTCCTAAAACATGTGGCCTATAGACTTCAGAAAGTTAATTCCTCCCCTAGTGCGAATTCTAATCAGTATGCTTTTCTCGTTAAACAAATGTGCCAGCATCACACACTGTTGGAGAATAAAACCGGGTGCCCCAGGTCAAACCATATGCGATGTAGAATTCATCGCACAAGCCTGGTTAATTCGAACTGTGCAAAATTTCATCCACACGGTTCCAACAAATGAATCATGTGCAATGCATCATGAATGAGCTTTTTGTGTGTGATGATATGCACACTATTCATATAAGTTAACTGTTTCGGTGTAATTGGCTTCATCGCACAATTCTTATGTGTGAAATGTGTGTGATATCATGCACATGATTTCTAAGGCATGCATTTCTACTATCTAAGTAGTATCGCACATGGGCCAAAAAACCGAACCGTGTGTGTACGCGTCGCCTCCTCGTCAGCTCTCACATCTTGCGAGAGTTGTCGCACTGGTATGGCGATCTCCTTGCCTCTCGACCACACACAACTCATCGATGACAATGCGTCGGCTCCACGCTGCGCAGATCCAGATTGGCGGCTCCGTTCTTGCAAGCCACTCATCCCCTAGCTCACCGCCGCCACATATACCTCTTCCTTTGCCCTTGCCTGAGTGATGTCTATTCTAGAGAACCCTTGAAGTAGACGATGGAACTGTCATGCAGCCTCCCACTAGCCAGTGGGGTGGCCTCCTTCCACTAGGGTGAAGAACCGACACTGTGATCGTGGCACAATCTTCCACTCACCCTATGCTCGAGCCGACGCACCTTCGCTGCTACCGCACAAGTTCCTTCCAGCCCGCACCAACTATTGGGCAGAGCGGGCAGTGGCCACCATGGCAGGAACCAGTCGTAACATGTTTTGAGCTGGACATCTGAGCAGCATAGCCACAACCACCGACAAGCTCTGCTTCTACCTGTACATGCACGCCGAGGAGGTGCCAGCTTGAGTGAAGGGCGAACCGGCTAAGCAGTGGCTGTGAAAGTGGCATAGGTTGTGCAGCGGCTGCAGGAGCTGCCGCCACCGAGGCACCCGCTGCAGACATCCTTGTGTCTACGTCCTCTGCCTCCACCAGAGTTGATGACCATGAAGATGATGACGGTGTGGTGTTTGTATGCACGTATACCTATATGCTAGTCCATTATCAAAGTGCTCTTCAGTTTAACGGTTTCGATAAGTTAGTGATGTTTATGTTCCAATTTTGTCAGTTCATATGTATAAGACGTTTTTGTAAATGGAATGAATGAACTACGACTTTTGAGCATGAACAAAATCAATGTTCAATGTTATATTGAAGGTTTATTAGCTTTTGACTAACTACTATGAGGGAAAACCCCACTGTCGATAATTAAAAAATAGAGGCAAAAAGAAAACAGTAGAAGTTACATGGAGAAAACAGGACAAAGGAGAACAGCTACCTACCTAGGTAAGCTGAGATAGCTATCTCAATAACACAGGTCTATGCATGTCCTTCATTATATTATCTTCCCATTTCTGACCAACTAAATGTTCCAAGGTGCAAGGAACAATACATCAGTAAAGAAAAGTTTACTGAACTCTTCGAAATAATATGAGCATTTGCAACTTGTGTGAAAATAACAAATATGTTCTCATTTGTACATAGCCCACGATTGGTCATATCAATTTAAGAAAGTTTACTAGTGTAACTCAGTTACCTACACATGTGATTCATTTTTGTATTTATTTAATTATTGAATAAGATTGTTACTAATAAGATTTAATATTATGTTTATATGTACCAATGTTTCATTTAGCAGTTCTAATGTTAAGATAAATTCAAAAATGGAAATTTTGTTCCAACATTAAGCCTAGAATTTGGTACTAAAGCTATTGCGTAAATTTTATTTTCCATCTAAACTCCAAGGCCATGGAAATTTGAGCGTTCAATTGTTATACTAGACATCTGGTCATTAACGAGTAAAATATCTGAGGTCACTAGAAAAGAAAGTGTCCATGTTGTTGGGAGTAAAAGAAGCCTCCAGCTTGTCTCATCATGAAGAAATGTACAAGATGTAAGATGATGGGCTCTAGCATGCCAGGGATGATAGATGACCCACCTTTCGAGAATTTACTTTTTACATGTATTCACACTTTTGGAGATTTGTTTTTCAAAATTTTAAGGCTCGTAATGTAAGCTAATCTCCATGGCGGGCATTGTCACGGTGGCGATCTCGTCGAGCTCTGAAAGGAAATCTCAAGTTTGGGTTGCCGGAGCGGACAGTGGTGGCACGCGGCATCGTCTACCAACTTGGAGTCATTGTTTTGGAACTCATATCTCCCAGTGATATTTCTGAGGCATACTGGCCGACCTGGCAAGGATAATGCGGATCTCTTTTCTGGAGATGGTTTAGTGGTTCAATTGTGGTGACAACTTGTGAAGCGTGTGCATGTGGTGTATGCTTTGGGGTCTGGTACATTGGGTGTAGGCTCCTAGTATGTCATGTCGGTGGATCGGCAGTGACCCCGACTCTAGATGGTGAGGCGTGATGGCATTTCCAATTGTCGAGTTTGTAGGTGTGCGTCGTGGTTTCGGGTTGTCTAATGTATGTTCTTATCAAACCTTTGTTCGATAATTTAATAAAAAAGCTTTGTGCATCTGTTGATGATAAGGCCTAAGGTTTTAACATTTTTTTGAAGAAGAAAAATGTCACTGTGGCACCCTGGCTCAGAGCAACCGGTATACCTTGCATTGCCAGCCCAGAGATTTAGTCTTCTGGCAACACACAACAACTTAGTACAGAAAACAACCACTTTATTGATGCTAGCGGAAACATAGGTTCGATATTACACCCAGTGGCAAGGCCAAGCGGCACCCATGGTGCGACTGAACAGTATGTACATTATTTAATGAACATGATGGGGCCTCAAACACGACAACTACGCGGCAGCGGAACGACGACGAAGCATAACTCCATACCACAGGGACACTGATGTGGACACAATCTAGACACGGGACGCACTCCGATACGATACGACTTTCCTGAAATCTGACATGACACGCCAGGTCAGTACATTGAGTGTATTTGCAAGCTCACAACAAACAGAAGCATAATGGCAAACAATATTATGACAATTAATCAGGTTAAATGCAATGCAACATACTACTCATGCAAAACATCAACATACTACTCAAGCATCAACTTACTTACTCATGCAAAGTATCAACTTACTACTCATGCAGTGGACATGCTCGTGCACCGAGTTCCTCAGACTCACTTACCAAACGGGTTACCTCATAACCAATATCATCAAAACCGTGATCACTCCCGGATCACAATCAATACCAAACACATCAATATGGTGATCACTCCCGGATCACAAATGGAACCAACTCTTTGGCTTCCGCAACAACGACCATCTCATGGTCTCAACGATCTCATCACAAACCAGTGTCACGGTGTATCTCTAGTGTACAAGATTAACTTATTTATGTTGACCCAAGGTGTGACCTACTTGCAAGCTGTGTCAGTAACCGAGGACACGGCTCGATAGATTAATACACTCTGCAGAGGTTAGTACACTGTACCCAGACCACGGAACCCACGGTCTCACACTCCCATACGTGTGGACCACGGGTATTCCGACAGCCCTCCCACATTGCCATGACACTATCTCGGCCACTCCAACCAACTCCCCTCTTGGGCTAAGTCATGGGTGGCCCGACGTCTACCAAAGACATCCAACAGCCACCGTCATGGCAAAACAAATCAATGGTCCCATAAAGGCATGACAATTGACCGAATAAAGGCCTTCCCATAAAGGCAAATGTGGTTGCACTGGGAAGCTTGATTTAGTGGCAACATGACCCGATCAACGTTATGTACAAGTTGAATTATTATCAAGTTTAACTTGACATGAAAGAAACTACGAGTCACGGTATGCCATGAACATGCAACTATGTGACATGCACTACAACCACATAGCACAAAAACAATGGATCAACATCAAAGAACCATGCTACTTGCACTACACATCATTTTAACTCACTGGTTTCAACTTCACTGGTTATCTAATTCATCATATTTAGTTATGCTCATATTACAAAATCAAGAACTCCGATATGAAAATGATACTGATCATACCCGAATCATAACCATGCCATGACCACACTATCAAAACACTTCTACTGCCTCATACTAGTTCATGCATGCAAACTACTTCTTTAACTAAGCACTTATATCATGCAAAGTAAACTAGCCTAAACATTATTCATACTCCCTCCATTCCTTTATACAAGGCCACAAACTCAAATTACAGTTACCTAGGTAAAATTTAATGACTAATTTGCAAGCCAACTTTTCTTTTTGATATCTGGGATGATTAATACGCCCGCATGCATGCAAGGAAGGAATGAGAAGGAAGTAGCATAGTGTCATTTTGACTACATGCATGCAAGTATTAAACAAGTTGCTAGTACGAGAAAACATCATTAAATTTTGCCTCGGTTACTCTTAGTGGCCCTGTATAGATGCAATTTTTTTCATAGTGGCCTTGTATAAGGGAATGGAGGGAGTATAAATGGTTAAATGCATGAAAGTAATTCCTATTTAAGTTAGAAAATCATAAATATTGAGATGACACCATGCAAATGCTTGTGCTGGCTTGCCTTAGCTCATAGGAGGGTCACACTACTGCTGGTTTCCTTCAAGGCAAGTTTCCTCCTCTGAAAAATAATTAAAACCACAAAAGAAAATGTCAAGAACACTTCTGAAAATCACTAGAAATTCTAGATAGGAGAGAAAAATCTCAACTTCTGTGTGCTACTAGAGAATTCCAAGACAAACACAATGCAAAAAGAATCAAATCATTTGGACTTATGGTTTAAAAGTTAGAGCCAGTCAAAGTTTCCGGTCAAAGATTGATTTAAATTTGAATTAAAAAAACGGAGGGGGGTGACGTCGATGGCGTATTCCTAGAATACACCTCCACTCGTACCGCTTCGGGCGCGAGTGGTGAGGCTGACAACAGGCCCCACACGTCAGGTCGGGGGCGGAGAGAGAAAACAGAGGCGAGCGGCGCTTCGCCGGCGCTTTCTCCGGGGAGGATAGCTCGGCGACCAGATCGAGAGGGATGGGTGGATAGAGGAGACGCTCGCGCACCTGCCTGTACCCGTGGCATGGCTAGAGGTGGACAGACAGGGTAGGAAAGGGCTTCTCCAGCGGCTGCAGAAGGCGAAGCTCATCGGAGTTGAAGAAGGCGGTGACCTAGGGCTGCACCACGGGCTCCTACGGGTTCAGACGGCACCAGAGGACCACTAGGGAGTCGCGGGAGGATTTGATTGAGCTCAAGGGGCACTAAAGTGAGGAGGAAGAGCAGAGGGGATCGCCGGCGAGCTCGGGTTGGGGACAGTGGACAGAGGCATGCCCGGCCGGGCTACGGCTTCGCTACAGCTATGTGGAGGTTGGGCGATGAGCTTGGAGTGCTCGGAGAGGCTGGAGGGGGTCAGTATATATAGGCAGAGGGGGAGGGGGTCTCGGCTCCGCCGGAGGGGTCTGGAAGCGGCGCATGGCGACAAGGAGTGCCAGCGGGGAGGGGGCAAGGCTTCAGAGCTCAGGCAGGCACTGTGAAGCTGGAAGATGAGCATAGGAGGCGCACTAGTAGAAAACAGGGCTTTCGTTCGGGCCAGGTAAGCCCATTAGTCCCAGTTCAGTCACGAACCGGGACCCATGGGCCCATTGGTCCCAGTTCGTGAGGCCAGGGGGCCTGCTGGGCCTTGTGGGGGCATCGGTCCCGGTTTGTCTGGCCCCTTTGGTCCCGGTTGGTGGGATGAACCGGGACCAATGGGCCTCGCTCCTGACCCACCACCATTGGTCCCGGTTGGTGGCCTGAGCCGGGATCAAAGGGTGGTCTTTAGTACCGGATCAAGCCATGAACCGAGACCAATGAAGCAGCCAGGGGAGAGGGTTTTTGTGTGTAAAACATTAAAAGCAAAAAGAATTTTCATAAAATAAATAAAAAAGAAAAAAAGAAAAGAAAATAAATAAGTAGAAACAAAATAAAATAAATAAGTAGAAACAAAAAAACTTTAATAAATAAGTAGAAACAAAATAAAATTTAATAAAGTAAAATAAATAAACTATAATAAAATAAATAAAAATAGCAACAACAAGTAGAAACAAAATAAAATAAATAAAGCAAAAAAGAAAGAATTTTCATAAAATAAATAAAAAAAGCAAAAAAGAAAAGAAAATAAATACTAGAAACAAAATAAACTTTAACAAATAAGTAAAAACAAAATAAACTTTTATAAAGCCTCTAGTATTATTGAAACTAAAATTATATAAAAATTATGCAACTAAAATTATCAAAGTATTTTCTGTTCAAAACATTCAAAGAAAAAAGAATTTTCATAAAGAAATTTTTTGTTAGAAACTTTAATAGCAAAAAGAATTATCAAAAATAATTTTTTTGTTAGAAACTAAAATAACAAAATATGTTTTTGAATGTAATGATAAAACACAGTAATATTAAATAGCAGGAAAAAGAATCACTGAAAAAACTATTTTTATAGTAAAGCTGTTCAAAAACTAGTGATTCACAAAAATTTCCAAAAATTCAAATTTAAACAATTGAAATTAGAAAACAAATGGCACTAACAGAAATAATTTTTATTACCTAAAAGCAAAAAGAATCACTGAAAACTAGTAAGTATTTTGCTGTAAGTAGAAACAAAATAAAATAAACAAAGCAAAAAAGGAAATAAAATAAAAAAAAGTGCCACCTAAAGGGCCACCACGACCTAAATACGACTAGAAACCCAACAATGGTCCAGGATACAGGCCCGCAGTAGGCCTAGTAGGCCCACAGGCACACAGGGATAGATTAGGTCCGAAAGCCAGCAGTTGAGAGGAGCTCGATAGGGTTGGCGCAGCAGCGCTTATAAACCACTCTCGAGCTCTCTTAACTAGCGAGGTGGGACTAAACTTTGGCCGCGACGCGGGCAGCGCAGGTCCTTTGGTCCCGGTTGGTGGCATCAACCGGGACTAGAGGGTGGCATTGGTCCCGGTTGGTGCCACGAACCGGTACCAATGCCCCCCCTTTAGTCCCGGTTGGTGCCAGCAACCAGGACCAAAGGCCTCTGCTTCCCGCCCTTTTGGGCTGCTGAAAAGAGACCTTTGGTCCCGGTTGGTGGCACCAACCGGGACTAAAGGGGGGCATTTGTCTAGGTTGGTGCCACGAATCGGTACCAATGCTTCGTGTATATAAGCAGGACTTGTCAAAATTTTCAGTTTCATCGACCATTTGCCCCGCCGACGACGCCGAACTCATGGACGCCGCCAGGCTGCCCGACGCCATCACCGCCCCGCGCCTCCCCGACGTCGTCGCCCTGCGGCATCCCGCGCCGTCGCCGTGCGCCATCTCACCGCCCCGACGCCGTCGTCATCGCCGCCCCGCGCCGCCCTGACGCAGTCGCCGCCCCGCGCTGCCCCGACTCCGTCACCTCCCCGCGCCGCCCCTGCCCCGATCGACACCGTCGCCGTGCCGCCCCACGCTACGGTCCAGCGGCCTTTCTTTGATGTTTTTTTCTTCATATGATGTTCATATGATGTTTTTTTGTTCATATGATCATATGATGTTTTTTGTGCATATGATGTTTTTTTCATATATGTATTAATTTTTTTATTTATATGTATGTATGTTCTTTGTGTATATATGTTCATATATGAAAAAGTTAGATTTTTAGAAAAGTTTTATCTATGTATGTTCTCTGATTTAGTGCATTTTAGGTTAGTGTCATTTTTAGAAAAGTTCTATATATTTAGGAATAAGGAAGAGAAGGAAGAAGGAAGAAGAAGAAAAAGTTTTATATATGCAAAAGTTACATTTTTAGAAAAAAATTATATATCTAGCTAGGAAGAACAAAGAAGGAAGGAGAAGAAAAAGGAAAATAAGAAGAAGAGGAAGAAGGAGAGGAAGAAAGGAGAAGGAGAGAAGAGGAAGAAGAGCAGACATAAATAAGAAGATAAAAAAAAAGAAAAAAGAGGAGAGGAAGAAAGGAATAGAAGAGAAGAAGAAAAAAAATAGAGTAATTTCTATTTATTTTTTCTTCACCTCTATTCCTTTCTTCTTCTCCTCTTTTTTATCTTCGATCTTCTCCTCTCTCTATTCCTTTCTTCTTATCCTCTTTTTTTTCTTCTTCTTCCTCTTATTATTTTTTATAGGGTATGTCGTTGTCGAATACCACCTCCCCGATAACTTCTACATGAGGGGGGGTCGATATACCCCTCCCTGATAACTTCGACATGAGGAGGGGGGAGGGGGTCGAGGGTTCGAGGGTCATCGAGGGTTCAAGGGTCGAGGGGTCAAGGGTTCGAGGGTCGAGGGTTCTAGGGTTCTAGGGTCGAGGGTTCTATGGTCGAGGGTTTGAGGGTTCGAGGGTTCTAGGAATATGCAAAAGTTAGAATTTTGAATGTTAATTTCATAGAATTTTTTTGGTGATATTATTGTGGAATATGCAAATGTTTGTATGTTCATATGCAAAGAATATGTCAATTTTTTTGTAGTAGATGATGATGATGATATACGAAAACTTGGTCAATTATTTCTGTTGTAATTTTGTTCGATGGATGTTTCCTGTTAAAACTCGTATTAAGTTTGTTCGATGAATGTTTCATGGGAGAGAGGGAGTAAAAACTCATCAGATATGAGGGGGGAGGAGTCCCCCGCCGGTTCCTAACTCTCTCGGGAATTCAACATATATTCAACATGAGGGGGGGGGGGTGATACCCCCTCCCCGATAACTTCGACATGAGGGGGGGGTCGATATACCCCCTCCACGATAACATTTTTTTCCATGTATGTATGTCGTCGTTGTTGATATACCCCTCCTTTACCAAGTGAAAATAGCGCTGTCGTCGAGGCCACCCCAAACCCTAGAGAAGCGTCGAGGCCATTAATTAATATAATTCCTTGTTGTGAATAGCTATAGCTAGGTCTACGTTTGCCACTAATATATCCATCTGTCATGTTTGTATAGTAATTGCCATGTTGTAATATTTGCAGAAACTATGGAGCACGGCGGAGATGAGGAAGCAGAACGGGTGTTGGGGGACATAATCGCAGTCGGAGCTGATGTCATGTCGTATCTCAGCGAAACCGATGGTCTGGAAGGAGAGGGTGAAGAAGCAGGCTACGGTTATCAAACAACGGAGGAGGAAGGACATGATTTTGATGGTTCTGGTGACTGAATGCCGGTGCCAGAAGGAGACCGTGACGATGGCTCCGGTGACCGAACAGAGTCCGGCCAGGTATGTATATTAATTAAGCCTGTGCTGACTAGCTAATTGATGCATTCATTGTTTTGGTATCTACAAATATTAACTCTCGTATTTCTTCTTATTTATAGCCCTCCGGATCGAGCACAACTTTGGTAAAGAGACGAGGCCTGAAACAAAAATTGCGCTCAGATGAACGGTTCATGATCACAACAATCACGCGTGACGGCCAACCGATTGAACCCCTCCGGACCAAGGACGCATTTACTGCTCAGTGCAGGGTTCTTGGTAGGAACATCATCCCGATCAGCATCGAGCTATGGAATCAGCCTAAGGATGAAGAGCATAAAGTTTCTTTTGTCGAAGATAGACAGAAATAGGATCTTTGGAAAGTGCTGAAGGTAAATTTCACCCTACCGGAAGAGGAGGATCCGGATAATCCAGTTATGGAGCCAATGATCAAGTCCTTTGCGTTCAAGAAGATGGCAGATCTATTCAGGAGGTGGAAGAATGAGCTGAAAGCAAAGTTTGTCGACAAAAAGAAGACACCAGAATTCGTTGGCCGATTTGAGAAGCTCAGAGATCAGGGACGCATTTGTGGCCAACAAGACATCGGAGAGGAGTAAGAAGATGTCAGCGACAAACAAGATAAATGCTTCAAAGAAGGAGCATCACCATCGCACGGGGTCAGGTGGCTACCTCAAAGCCCGACCATTGTGGGACAAGGCTGAGAACGACCTGCTTGATAAAGGGGTCGAACCAAAGACATTGAACTGGCCAGACCGTTGCCGGACTTGGTTCTTCGGGGTTGGCGGAACCTTGGACCCTGTAAAAGGGAAGTGCGTTTGGACGAGGGAGCAACTGTGAATACCCCTTACGAAGCTTCGGCACTATATTAACGCAGCGCGGGAAGGGACCTTCGTTCCAGACAGAGAGAAGGACGAGCTCACAATGGCCCTCGGGAATCCTGAGCACCCTGGACGGACACGAGGCATGCCAGGCGCCGTTCCGTGGAAGGCATGGTTTCCGGACGCATGCGGTTACAAATGCCAAGAGAGGAGGAGGAAAGTGGAGCAGAGCAAACTGCAGGAGCTCCACGCAAGGGTACATAAGCTAGAGGAACGAGATGCAGGTCGAAGCAAGCGACCTGCCGAAGCTACGCCCGAAGCTACCCCACCATCTCAGCAGAGAAGCAACGTGGATTCCACTGAGCTGCTTCAACTAGAGCCTGTCTTCACGTCTCCTTCTAGCTACCCCGTGGATGCTATCACAGAGTCTCAACATTGCCACCTTATGACGCAATGGCAGAACTAAAAACTCAAGGCGGCTGTCGGCCCTGTTCGACCACCTGAACCCGGCGCAACTTTTCACTACCGTCCAATTCCAGAAGGATATGCTAGGGTGACGGTGTAAGAAATAACGGAGGGATTTGAGGACCTCGTGCTTGACCACCCTACCGGTGAAGGGGAGACTCGGCTGGGTTCTGCTTTGAAGACTCCATGCCTATGGCTGAAGGAGCTCGTCAACCTTCCGAACTAGACGCTCAGGGCACTCCGCCTGCTTCTCCGGCGCATGGCGGCACTCCGCCTCCTTCTCCGCCTGCGCCAGCGCGCCCTACCAACCAGCCTCCTCCTTCTCCGCCTTGTCAGCAAGGGTGGAAGAGACCCGCCGCCGCTCCGGCTGCTCCGACGCGTCGCAGTCCTTCTCCTCCGCCTCGTAAGCAACTAAATAAGAAAGCCACAACCGCTCGGCCTACTCCGGCGTCTAGCAGTACAGGAGGGAGGCAATACAGATTCGGTCCATCTCTCAAGACTCCAGAGAAGTTACCATACAAGATGACCAAACAGGAAAACGAGGAGATCTGTCAAGCCCAAGTGAAGGACTACTTTGCAACGCAAAGAGCTAAGAGACATCCACCTCCAGAGGATAAGATAGATCTGGTGAAAGCGAAGCACACTTTGGATGCCCTGCATCGACCACCACCGTCTCCGTCGCAAACCAACTATGAGTGCATTACTGAAAAGACATATAAGGAAGCGAAGTGGTCCGGAAGTACTTGCAGTGGCAAAAGGTTACAAGAACGAAAAACTGGGAAAAAATCCCCAGCTTGGCGAACAAGAGAACCAATCGTGCCCCCCGCACAAGGTGTCTAGCGATATCGTCGCTAATCATCCAAGGATCTTGCCCGGTACCAATCCTGTAGATTACGACGATGCACATTTTGATATAATGGAGGCGGACGAATTCAAATTATTGGTACATGTAAACCTGCAGAAAGCCTCTCGTCAAAGATGGAACTACTCTAACAATGATGATGCGAAGATTCCATGATTGGTACATGGAAACCTATAGAAAGCAGTCAGCTGGGAAGAAAATCGATACTTTGACGCAGAAAGTTAAAGAGGATCAACACGACCTCGTTGGACTTGGGGAGTTGTCTGTTCCATTTGAGGAGTTCTTCCAGTTTTTCAATCTAAAGGCCCTCGATATATTAATGGTCACTTGCTACTGTCTGTAAGTACTACTTCTGTCATTAAGTGTCTATATATAGCTCAGCTCTTTCATTGCATGTATATATAATTATCCTCACTATATTATGCAGATTGAAGATCGTCGAATGGAGAAAAGCTGAAATGTATGATATTGGGTTCATTAACACAAATCTCATAGATGAATTTACGATTAAATTTCATGCCAAAGAAACCGAGGACAACTTGCTATGATCGTTGGTAATAAATCATATCAAAGATACAATACTCTTTCCTTACAACTTCAAGTGAGTGTTACTGTCTTGTGCATATTCGCTTTCCCTTAATTATTATTCGAGCTTATAGTAACTAATGTAATTGATGAGTTATGCATGCGTGCGTAGTTTCCACTATATTCTCCTAGAGATTAAGCTTGAGCAGGGACTAGTAAATGTCTTAGACTCGAGACGAAAAGATCCCGAGGAATATGCGGAAATGTCTAAAATGCTCGAGAAGTAAGTTGAATCGATCATTATCGCACCATATCGGCAACTTTGTTCATTTCAAGATATCAAGTAATTGTTTTCTTTGTCTCGCAGGGTTTGGAAAGTATTCACCGCACAAGTTTCAGGACTGCCGCGGGATCTGCGATGGAAATACCCAGAAGTAAGTACTACTAGCTAGCTATTTCCGCGCATCTCCCGTTCATTCTAGCTACTTTCATCAATGCCATTTATAATGCTTCATTAAAGTTCTTGTGGCAGGAACCCGGGAATAATTACTATGGATACTATGTCTGCGAGTTCATCTACAACGCGACAGCCAAGAATAGGCGGGGCTACTCTAAAACACAATAAGAAGTGCGTAAGCAAAAATATTCACAAGTTTATTTTATTACCATCATTTTTGTTGAGTTTCATTCATATATATGTATTGACCGCTTATTCATATTCGATGTGGGAGATGCGGAATGAACTCCTACCACAAGATCGCATGCGAGCAATTCAAGAGGAATTGGCTGGATTCTTTCTTGACCACGTCATCAATAAAGCCGGAGAATACCACCATGCATGTGTAAGTTGAGTTCATATGTTAGGGTATTGTAAGAGATCTTACACATTGTGTATACGAAAACTTGTTGTTCGACCAATCTCTCGGAGAAGGAGAGGTCGATCACTTCTGTCTGTATATGTTCATGACGATCTTTTGTACTTAATAGTTTCCTTCATTTGCTTACTAGCTAGCTAGCGTGCCGAGTCCTCTCTATACGTAGCGTCGACAAAGCACGAAGATAAGAGAGGACACTTCACTATATTAGCTAGCTAACATAATATATGAAACCCCTAAATTAACCCTACAAAACGCCCCCAACCCCCCCCTCCCCCTTCAGAAAAAAAACCCAGCCCCTCAAATGCTGACGCGTGGAACCCTTTTGGTCCCGGTGGGTGGCACCAACCATGACAAAAGGGCCCCTACATGGGCAAGCGGCAGCGGCCAGGTGGAGCCCCATCTATCCCGGTTCCTGGGCGAACCGGGACTAATGGGACAGGGCTTTAGTAACGTCCCTTTAGTCCCGGTTCGGGAACTGGGACAAATGGCCCTCACGAACCGGGACGAATGGGGGTTTTTCTACTAGTGGCGGTTGGGGAAGAAGACAAGGACATGGACGCACTGTGGCTTTAGCCGCGATTTGAGCGGTGATACGTCTCCATCGTATCTATAATTTTTTATTGCTCCATGCTATTATATTACCCGTTTTGGATGTTTATGGGCTTTTCTTTACACTTTTATATCATTTTTGGGACTAACCTACTAACCGGAGGCCTAGCCCGAATTGCTGTTTTTTTTTTGCCTATTTCAGTATTTCGAAGAAAAGGAATATCAAACGGAGTCCAAATGGAATGAAACCTTCGGGGGCGATATTTTTGGAACAAACATGATCCAGAGGACTTGGAGTGGAAGTCAAGAAACAAGCGAGGCGGCCACAAGGGTGCCAGGTGCAACCCCTACAGTGGGCGCGCCCCCACCCTCGTCGGCCCCTCAAGCATCCACCGACCTACTTCTTCCTCCTATATATACCCATGTACCCTGAAAACATCAGAAGAGACCACGAAAAACTATTTCCACTGCCGTAACCTTCTGTATCCGCGAGATCCGATCTTGGAGCCTTCGCCGGCGCTTCGCCGAAGGGGGAATCGATCATGGAGGGCCTCTACATCATATCTAAGGCCCTTCCGATAAGTTGTGAGTAGTTTACCATAGACCTTCGGATCCATAGTTATTAGCTAGATGGCTTCTTCTCTCTCTTTGAATCTCAATACAAAGTTCTCCTTGATCTTCTTGGAGATCTATTCGATGTAACTCTTTTTGCGGTGTGTTTGTCGAGATCCGATGAATTGTGGGTTTATGATCAAGATTATCTATGAGAAATATTTGAATCTCCTCTGAATTCTTTTATGTGTGATTAAGTTACATTTGCAAGTCTCTTCGAATTATCAGTTTGGTTTGGCCTACTAGATTGATCTTTCTTACAATGGGAGAAGTGCTTAGCTTTGGGTTCAATCTTGCGGTGTCCTTTCCCAGTGACAGCAGGGGCAGCAAGGCACGTATTGTATTGTTGCCATCGAGGATAAAAAGACGGGGTTTATATCATATTGCATGAGTTTATCCCTCTACATCATGTCATCTTTCTTAATGCGTTACTCTGTTCTTTATGAACTTAATACTCTAGATGCATGCTGGATAGCGGTCGATGTGTGGAGTATTAGTAGTAGATGCAGGCAGGAGTCGGTCTACTTGTCACGGACATGATGCCTATATACATGATCATGTCTAGATAATCTCATAATTATTCGCTTTTCTATCAGTTGCTTGACGGTAATTTGTTCACCCACCGTAATACTTATGCTATCTTCAGAGAAGCCACTAGTGAAACCTATGGCCTCCGGGTCTATCTCTTATCATATAATCTTTCAATCTACATTTATTTGTATCTTTACTTTTCCAATCTATATCATAAAATACCAAAAATATATTTATCTTATCATATTACCTCTATCAGATCTCGCTTTCGCAAGTGGCCGTGAAGGGATTGACAACCCCTTTATTGCGTTGGTTGCGTGTTCTTGTTTGTTTGTGTAGGTGCATGGGACTTCTGAGGAGCCTCCTATTGGATTGATACCTTGGTTCTCAAAAACTGAGGGAAATACTTACGCTACTATTGCTGCATCACCCTTTCCTCTTCAAGGAAAACCAACGCAAGCTCAAGACGTAGCAAGAAGGATTTCTGGCGCCGTTGCCGGGGTGGTCTTCGCTCAAGTCAAGACATACCAAGTACCCATCACAAACTCATCTCCCTCGCATTACATTATTTGCCATTTGCCTCTCGTTTTCCTCTCCCCCCCTTCACCCTTGCCATTTTATTTGCCCTTGCTTTCCCAATCTCCTCTCTCTTTCGCTTGCCCTTTTGTTTGCTTGTGTGTTGGATTGCTTGTCGCGATGGCACAAGACAATACCAAATTGTGTGACTTTTCCAATACTAATAATAATGATTTCCTTAGTACTCCGATTGCTTCTCTTAATGATGTTGAGTCTTGTGAAATCAATGCTGCTTAGCTGAATCTTGTTATGAAAGATCAATTATCCGGCCTTCCTAGTGAAGATGCCGCTACCCATCTAAACAACTTTGTTGATTTGTGTGAGATGCGAAAGAAGAAAGATATGGATAATGATATTGTTAAATTGAAGTTATTTTTGTTTTCACTTAGAGATCGTGCTAAAGTTTGGTTTTTGTCTTTGCCTAAGAATAGTGTTGATTCATGGAATAAGTGCAAAAATGATTTTATCTCTAATTATTTTCCTCCCACTAAGATCATCTCTCTTAGGAACGATATTATGAATTTTAAAAAACTTGATCATGAGCATGTTGACCAATCTTGAGAAAGAATGAAATTGATGATTCGCAATTGCCCTACTCATGGTTTGAATTTATGGATGATCATACAAAATTTTTATGCCGGATTGAATTTTGCTTCTAGAAATCTTTTAGATTCGGCCGCGGGAGGCACGTTTATGGAAATCACCTTAGGAGAAGCTACTAAACTCCTTGATAACATTATGGCTAATTATTCTCAATGGCACACCGAAAGATCTACTAGTAAAAAAGTGCATGGTATAGAAGAAATTAATGTTTTGAGTGGAAAGATGGATAAACTTATGAAATTTTTTGCTACTAAGAGTGCTTCTATTGATCCCAATGATATGCCTTTGTCTACCCTGATTGAGAATAATAATAAATCTACGGATGTGAATTTTGTTGGTAGGAATAATTTTGGTAACAATGCCTATAGAGGAAACTTTAATCCTAGAACGTTCCCTAGTAATTCCTCTAATAATTATGGAAATTCCTACAATAATTCTTATGGTAATTTTAATAAGATGCCCTCTGATTTTGAAAATAGTTTCAAATAATTTATGATCTCTCAAAAGAATTTTAATGCCTTGCTTGAAGAAAAATTGCTTAAAGTTGATGATTAGGCTAGGAACATTGATAGACTTTCGCTTAATGTTGATTCTTTGAAACTTAGATCTACTCCTCCTAAGCATGATATCAATGAGTCTCTCAAATCTATGATAATTTCCATTGATGATTGCAAAGAAAGAACCGCTAGATTGCGTGCTAAGAAAGATTACTTTGTAAAAGCGTGTTCTTCTAGTTTCCATGAAAATAATGACAAAGATCTAAAAGTTATTGATGTGTCCCCTATTAAATCTTTGTTTTGCAATATGAATCTTAATAATGATGGGACTGGAGATGAGTCAACTTTAGTTAAAAGGCGTCCCAATGATTCGGAGTTTTTAGATCTTGATGCTAAATTTGGTAAAAGTGGGATTGGAGAGGTCAAGACTTGAAATAGCATTGAACCCACTATATTGGATTTCAAGGAATTTAATTATAATAATTGTTCTTTAGTAGATTGTATTTCCTTGTTGCAATCCGTGTTGAATTCTCCTCACGCTTATAGTCAAAATAAAGCCTTTACCAAACATATTGTTGATGCCTTGCTGCAATCTTATGATGAAAAACTTAATTTGGAAGTTCCTATACCTAGAAAACTGAATGATGAGTGGGAACCTACTATAAAGATTAAAATTAAAGATCATGAGGGTTATGCTTTATGTGATTTGGGTCCTAGTGTTTCCGCGATTCCGAAAACTTTATGTGATATTCTAGGTTTCCATGATCTTGATGATTGCTCTTTAAATTTGCACCTTGCGGATTCTACCATTAAGAAACCTATGGGAAGGATCAATGATGTTCTTATTGTTGCAAATAGGAATTATGTGCCCGTAGATTTTATCGTTCTTGACATAGCTTGCAATCTTTCTTGTCCAATTATTCTTGGTATACCTTTCCTTATAACGATTGGTGCAATTATTGATATGAAGGAAGGGAATATTAGATTCCAATTTCCATTACGGAAAGGCATGGAGCACTTTCCAAGAAAGAAAGTCAAATTACCTTATGAATCTATCATGCAAGCTACTTATGAATTGAGTGCCAAAGATGGCACTACTTAGATCTATCCTCGCTTTTATGCCTAGCTAGGGGCGTTAAACAATAGCGCTAGTTGGGAGGCAACCCAATTTTATTTTAGTTTTTTGTTTTTGCTTCTATTTAGTAATAAAATTTTCATCTACCTTATGTTTAGATGTTTTCATGTTTTAATTAGTGTTTGTGCCAAGTAGAACCTATAGGATAACCTACGGTGATAGTTAATTCGATTCTGCTGAAAAACAGAAACTTTGCACGCACGAAAATAATTTAAGTAATTCACAGAAACGTGCTTTTGTGTTGATTCGTTTTGCTGTAGATCAATAGACAAATTTCCCAGGAGTTCCTATTTTGGTAGGATGTTTAGGATTCCAGAAGTATTCGAGAGTTACAAATTGCTACAGACTGTTCTGTTTTTCACAGATTCTGTTTTTCGTGTGTTGTGTGCTTATTTTGACGCATCTATGGCTAGTATTAAGTGGTATGAACCATAGAGAAGTTGGAATACAGTAGGTTTAACACCAATATAAATAAAGAATACTTCATTACAGTACCTTATGTGGTTGTTTTTCTTTCTTGCACTAACGGATCTTATGAGATTTCCTGTTGAGTTTTGTGTTGTGAAGTTTTCAAGTTTTGGGTAAAGATTTGATGGACTATGGAATAAGGAGTGGCAAGAGCCTAAGCTTGGGGATGCCCATGGCACCCCTAGATATTGAAGGATAACCAAAAGCCCAAGCTTGGGGATGCCCTGGAAGGCATCCCCTCTTTCATCTTCGTTTATCGGTAACTTTATTTGGAGCTATATTTTTATTCGCCACATGATATTTGTTTTGCTTGGATCGTCTTGTATGATGTTAGTTTACCACAATCATCCTTTCTGTACACACCTTTTGGGAGAAACCCACTTGATTGGAATTTATTAGAATACTCTATGTGCTTCACTTATATCTTTTGAGCTAGATAATTTTTGCTCTAGTTCTTCACTTATACCTTTTAGAGCGCGGCGGTGGCTTAATTTTGTAGAAATTGTTAATCTCTCATGCTTCACTTTTATTATTTTGAGAGTCTCTTAGAACAGCATGGTATTTTCTATGGTTATAAAATTGGTCCTAGAATGATGGGCATCCAAGTTGGGTATAATAAAAAGTATCATAGGAAGTGAATTGGATGCTATGATAAATTTGATACTTGATAATTGTTTTGAGATATGGAGGTAGTGATATTAGGGTCATGCTAGTTGGGTGATTATGAATTTAGAGAATGCTTGTGTTGAAGTTGGAAAGTCCCGTAGCATGCACGTATGGTAAAAGTTGTGTAACAAATTTGAAACATGAGGTGTTCTTAGATTGTCATCCTTATGAGTGGCGGTCAGGGATGAGCGATGGTATTTTCCTACCAATCTATCCCCCTAGGAGCATGCGCGTAGTGCTTGGTTTTTGATGACTTGTAGATTTTTGCAATAATTATATGAGTTCTTTTGACTAATGTTGAGTCCATGGATTATACGCACTCTCACCCTTCCATCATTGCTAGCCTCTTCGGTACCATGCATTGCCCTTTCTCACCTTGAGAGTTGGTGCAAACTTTGCCGGTGCATCCAAACCCCATGATACGATACGCTCTATCACAAATAAACCTCCTTATATCTTCCTCAAAACAGCCACCATACCTACCTATTATGACATTTCCATAGCCATTCCGAGATATATTGCCATGCAACTTTCCACCGTTCCGTTCATCATCATCACACACGTCATCATTGTCATATTGCCTTGCATGATCATGTAGTTGACATCGTATTTGTGGCGAAGCCACCATGCATAAATTTCTATACATGTCACTCTTGATTCATTGCCCATCCCGGTACACCGCTGGAGGCATTCATATAGAGTCATATCTTGTTCTAGTATTGAGTTGTAAATCATGAGTTGTAAATAAATAGAAGTGTGATGATCATAATTATTAAAGCATTGCCCCCCCCCCCAAAAAGAAAGGCCAATAAAAAAAGAAAGGCCAAATAAAAAAATATAGAAAAGAAAGACCCAAAAAAAGAAAAAAAAAGGGGGCAATGTTACTATCCTTTTCCGCACTTGTGCTTCAAAGTAGCACCATGTTCTTCATATGGAAAGTCTTTCAAGTTGTCACTTTCATATACTAGTGGGAATTTTTCATTATAGAACTTGGCTTGTATATTCCTGCGATCGGCTTCCTCAAAATGCCCTAGGTCTTCGTGAGCAAGCAAATTAGATGCACACCCACTAGTTTCTTTTGTTGAGCTTTCATATATTTATAGCTCTAGTGCGTCCGTTGCATGGCAATCCCTACTCCTCATGTTGACTTCAATTGATGGGCATCTCCATAGCCCGTTGATTATCCTCGTCAATGTGAGACTTTCTCTTTTTTTTTGTCTTCTCCACCCAACCTCCATCATCATATTCTATTCCACCCATAGTGCTATATGCATGGCTCACGCTCATGTATTGCATAAAAGTTGAAAAAAGTTTGAGATTATTTAAGTGCAAAACAATTGCTTGGCTTGTCATCGGGGGTGTGCAAGATGGGAGCATTTTTGTGTGACGAAAATGAAGCATTGCCTAACTATATGATTTTGTAGGGATGAACTTTCTTTAGCAATGTTATTTTGAGAAGACATGATTGCTTTGATTAGTATGCTTGAAGTATTACTATTTCTTATGACAATATGAACTTTTATTTTGAATCATTTGGATCTGAACATTCATGCCACAATAAAGAAAATTACATTGAGAATTATGCTAGGTAGCATTCCACATCAAAAATTCTGTTTTTATCATTTACCTACTCGAGGACGAGCAGGAATTAAGCTTGGGGATGCTTGATACGTCTCCAACGTATCTATAATTTTTGATTGCTACATGCTATTATATTACCCGTTTTGGATGTTTATGGGCTTTACTTTACACTTTTATATCATTTTTGGGACTAACCTACTAACCGGAGGCCTAGCCCAAATTGCTGTTTTTTGCCTATTTCAGTATTTCGAAGAAAAGGAATATCAAACGGAGTCCATACGGAATGAAACCTTCGGGAGCGATCTTTTTGGAACAAACGTGATCCAGAGGACTTGGAGTGGAAGTGAAGAAACAAGCTAGGCAGCCACGAGGGTGCTCGGCACGCCCCCTACAGGTGGGCGCGCCCCCCACCCTCGTGGGCCCCTCGAGCATCCACCGACCTACTTCTTCCTCCTATATATACCCATGTACCCTGAAAACATCAGAAGCGACCACGAAAAACTATTTCCACCGCTGAAACCTTATGTATCCGCGAGATCCATCATGGAGCCTTCGCAGGCGTTCCGCCAGAGGGGGAATCAATCACGGAGGGCCTCTACATCATCTCCAAGGCCCTTCCGATGAGTTGTGAGTATTTTACCACAGACCTTCGGGTCCATAGTTATTAGCTAGATGGCTTCTTCTCTCTCTTTGAATCTCAATACAAAGTTCTCCTTGATCTTCTTGGAGATCTATTGGATGTAACTCTTTTTGCGGTGTGTTTGTCGAGATCCGATGAATTGTGGGTTTATGATCAAGTTTATCTATGAGAAATATTTGAATCTCCTCTGAATTCTTTTATGTCTGATTAAGTTATCTTTGCAAGTCTCTTCGAATTATCAGTTTGGTTTGGCCTACTAGATTGATCTTTCTTGCAATGGGAGAAGTGCTTAGCTTTGGGTTCAATCTTGTGGTGTCCTTTCCCTGTGACAGCAGGGGCAGCAAGGCACGTATTGTATTGTTGCCATCGAGGATAAAAAGATGGGATTTATATCATATTGCATGAGTTTGTCCCTCTACATCATGTCATCTTTCTTAATGCGTTACTCTGTTATTTATGAACTTAATACTCTAGATGCATGCTGGATAGCGGTCGATGTGTGGAGTAATAGTAGTAGATGCAGACAGGAGTCGGTCTACTTGTCACGGACGTGATGCCTATATACATGATCATGCCTACATAATCTCATAATTATTCACTTTTCTATCAATTGCTTGACAGTTTTTGTTCACCCACCGTAATACTTATGCTATCTTTAGAGAAGCCACTGGTGAAACCTATGGCCCCAGGGTCTATCTCTTATCATATAAGCTTTCAATCTACTTTTATTTGTATCTTTACTTTTCCAATCTATATCATAAAATACCAAAAATTTATTTATCTTATCATATATCTCTATCAGATCTCACTTTCGCAAGTGGATGTGAAGGGATTGACAACCGCTTTATTGCGTTGGTTGCGAGTTCTTGTTTGTTTGTGTAGGTGCGTGGGACTTTTGAGGAGCCTCCTACTGGATTGATACCTTGGTTCTCAAAAACTGAGGGAAATAGTTACGCTACTTTTGCTGCATCACCGTTTCATGTTCAAGGAAAACCAACGCAAGCTCAAGACGTAGCAAGTGGTAGGGAGAGGTCGAGGGCGATGAGACGAAGCTGGTGGCGCGGTGTGTCTTTCGGGTTGGGCGTAGCGCAGAGCATGCCAAACACCTACCAGCGCGTGTTCACACATAGTCACTACACTAACTATGCCAAAACGGTGCCCAGGGGCTGTCAGACCATGTCTAGCATGTTGTTCGTGTAGTGTTCAGTCTAGGAGAGGTGAGGAAGCACAGACAGGCCGACCAGATAGGACTAGAGCTACTCAGCAAGTTTCTGGACAGAAACTTGTGCACCCAGTTTGGGTGGCTTCTAGAAGGAGTTTAGGGCTAATGTTCTGGAGTTAAGGTTTTATTAGGAGGCTAGTGAAGCTCAAGAAAAATCAGCTTCACTGGATCAAGGGTTAATACACTTGCTGTGCAAAGTGCATTATTGGGGCAGAATGGAAATGATTTTCTTTAGCAAAAATATTCCAAAGAACCATGAAATATTTTTGCACAGGGAGGTGTTGCAAGGTCCAAGGAATATTCAGGAATTTTCTCAGATTTTTATGGCCAAGAAAAATGGGGGTTGCTTTGGAGCATATGGTGCTGAAGTGAATATCAGAGGGGGAAATGAATATTTTTCATTTATGAAAAATATTCCTATGGCCATTTTGAGAAAAAAGCAGAGAGGGAATGAGGTGTAAAGAGAGGTGAGTTACTTGGGTGAAAATCAAGGACATACCCTAGTGATTAAGTCCAACTGAGATGATTCAAAACCTCAAATTCAAATCAAATCGCAAGAAAATCCAGAAAAAGGAGGGCTAAAACCAGCAAAAACCAGGGTGTCACTAACCTCCCCCACTTAAAATGAATCTCGTCCTTGAGATTCAGTGGCTTGGGAAAACAGTTCCGGATAGGATGCTCGCAAAAAGTCATCTCTTTCCCAGGTCGCTTCTTCCTTTGTGTGATGCTCCCACTGTACATTATAAAACATGATTGCCTTACTGCGGGTGAATCTTTCCATCTCTTCCAGTATATGAACGGTCTTTCATCAAAAGTCAGATCCTTAGCAAGCTCTAGCTCTGCCACATTACTCGCTTTCTCAGGTGGCGAGATACATCTTCTCAACTGTGAGACATGGAACACATTATGCACTTCTGACAGTTCCGTTGGTAGTTCCAACTGATAAGCCATTGTGCCAACTATGGACATCACTGGGAATGGACCAATAAATCTGGGTGCAAGCTTTGATTTGATTTGAGCGTGGGACTGGGCATCCCGGTACCGACCATTTTCTCGTGAATGATGAGCGGAGTCCACTCATCGTGAGAATAACCCAACTAGCATGGAAGATATAGACAGCCCTGGTTGATACATGAGCTATTCGAGCATGCAAAACAGAATTTTATTTGAAGGTTTAGAGTTTGGCACATGCAAATTTACTTTGAACGGCAGGTAAATACCGCATATAGGTAGGTATGGTGGACTCATATGGAACAACTTTGGGGTTTATGGAAGTGGATGCACAAGTAGTATTCCCGCTTAATACATGTGAAGGCTAGAAAGAGACTAGGAAGCGACCAACTAGAGAGCAACACAGTCATAAACATGCATTAGGATTAACCAACAATGGGTGCAAGCATGAGTAGGATATAAATCACCATGAACATAAATATCATGGAGGCAATGTTGATTTTGTTTCAACTACATGCGTGAACATGTGCCAAGTCAAGCCACTCGAATCATTCAAAGGAGGATATCATCCTATGATACTACATCACAACCATTTTAATAGCATGTTGGCACGCAAGGTTAACCATTATAAACTCCTAGCTAATTAAGCATGTCATTTGTAACTATAATCTCTAATGGTCATTGCAAACATTTGATTCATAATAGGCTGAATCAGGAACAATGAACTAAACATATTTACAAAAAGAAGATAGGTCGAGTTCATACCAGCTTTTCCTCATCTCAATCAGTTCATCATATATCATCATTATTGCCTTTCACTAGTGATACCTCTGCAACGTATCTATAATTTTTGATTGTTCCATGTTGTTAAATTATCATTCTTGGATTGTTCCATGTTGTTCCAATGATATGCCTTTGTCTACCTTGATTGAGAATAATAATAAATCTATGGATGTGATTTTGTTGGTAGGAATAATTTTGGTAACAATGCCTATAGAGGAAACTTTAATCCTAGACTGTTCCCTAGTAATTCCTCTAATAATTATGGAAATTCCTATAATAACTCTTATGGTAATTTTAATAAGATGCCCTCTGATTTTGAAAATAGTGTTAAAGAATGTATGATCTCTCGAAAGAATTTTAATGCCTTGCTTGAAGGAAAATTGCTTAAAAATGATGATTAGGCTAGGAACGTTGATAGACTTTCGCTTGATGTTGATTCTTTGAAACTTAGATCTACTCCTCCTAAGCTTGATATCAATGAGTCTCTCAAAGCTATGAGAATTTCCATTGATGAGTGCAAAGAAAGAACCGCTAGATTGCGTGCTAAGAAAGATTGCTTTGTAAAAGCGTGTTCTTCTAGTTTCCATGAAAATAATGATGAAGATCTAAAAGTTATTGATGTGTCCCCTATTAAATCTTTATTTTGCAATATGAATCTTAATAATGATGGGACTGGAGATGAGTCAACTTTAGTTAAAAGGCATCCCAATGATTCAAAGTTTTTAGATCTTGATGCTAAATTTGGTAAAAGTGGGATTGGACAGTTCAAGACTTTAAATAGCATTGAACCCACTATATTGGATTTCAAGGAATTTAATTATAATAATTGTTCTTTAGTAGATTGTATTTCCTTGTTGCAATCCGTGTTGAATTCTCCTCACGCTTATAGTCAAAATAAAGCCTTTACCAAACATATTGTTGATGCCTTGATGCAATCTTATGATGAAAAACTTAATTTGGAAGTTTCTATACCTAGAAAACTTAATGATGAGTGGGAACCTACTATAAAGATTAAAATTAAAGACCGTGATTGTTATGCTTTATGTGATTTGTGTGCTACTGTTTCCACGATTCCGAAAACTTTATGTGATATTCTAGGTTTCCATGATCTTGATGATTGCTCTTTAAATTTGCACCTTGCGGATTCTACCATTAAGAAACCTATGGGAAGGATCAATGGTGTTCTTATTGTTGCAAATAGGAATTATGTGCTCGTAGATTTTATCGTTCTTGACATAGATTGCAATCTTTCATGTGCAATTATTCTTGGTAGACCTTTCCTTAGAACGATTGGTGCAATTATTGATATGAAGGAAGGGAATATTAGATTCCAATTTCCATTAAGGAAAGGCATGGAGCACTTTCCGAAAAGAAAATCAAATTACATTATAGATCTATCATGCGAGCTACTTATGAATTGAGTGCCAAAGATGGCACTACTTAGATCTATCCTCACTTTTATGCCTAGCTAGGGGCGTTAAACGATTGCGCTAGTTGGGAGGCAGCCCAATTTTATTTTAGTTTTTTGTTTTTGCTTCTGTTTAGTAATAAATTTTTCATCTACCTTCCGTTTAGATGTGTTTTCACGTTTTAATTAGTGTTTGTGCCAAGTAGAACCTATAGGATAACCTACGGTGATAGTTAATTTGATTCTGCTGAAAAACAGAAACTTTGCGCGCACGAAAATATTTTAAGTAATTCACAGAAACGTGATTTTGTGTTGATTCTTTTTTCTGTAGATCAATAGACAAATTTACCAGGACTTACTATTTTGGTAGGATTATTAGAATTCTAGAAGTATTCGAGAGTTGCAGATTGCTACAGACTGTTCTGTTTTTGACAAATTCTGTTTTTCGTGTGTTGTTTGCTTATTTTGACGCATCTATGGCTAGTTTTAAGTGGTATGAACCATAGAGAAGTTTAAATAAAGTCAGTTTAACACCAATATAAATAAAGAATGAGTTCATTACAGTACCTTATGTGGTGGTTTTTCTTTCTTGCACTAACGGAGCTTATGAGATTTCCTGTTGAGTTTTTTGTTGTGAAGTTTTCAAGTTTTGGGTAAAGATTTGATGGACTATGGAATAAGGCGTGGCAAGAGCCTAAGCTTGGTGATGCCCATGGCACCCCAAGATATTGAAGGATTACCAAAAGCCCAAGCTTGGGGATGCCACGGAAGGCATCCCCTCGTTCGTCTTCATTTATCGGTAACTTTACTTGGAGCTATATTTTTATTCGCCACGTGATATGTGTTTTGCTTGGAGCGTCTTGTATGATATCAGTCTTTACTTTTTAGGTTACCACAATCATCCTTGATGTACACACCTTTTGGGAGAAACCCAGTTGATTGGAATTTATTAGAATACTCTATGTGCTTCACTTATATCTTTTGAGGTACATAGTTTTTGCTCTAGTGCTTCACTTATATCTTTTAGAGCGCGGCGGTGGCTTAATTTTGTAGAAATTGTTAATATCTCATGCTTCACTTTTATTATTTTGAGAGTCTCTTAGAACAGCATGGTATTTGCTATGGTTATAAAATTGTTCCTAGAATGATGGCCATCCAAGTTGGGTATAATAAAAACTATCATAGGAAGTGAATTGGATGCTATGATCAATTTGATACTTGATAATTGTTTTTAGATATGGAGGTAGTGATATTAGGGCCATGCTAGTTGGGTGATTATGAATTTAAAGAATGCTTGTGTTGCAGTTGGCAAGTCCCGTAGCATGCACGCATGGTAAAAGTTGTTTAACAAATTTTAAACATGAGGTGTTCTTAGATTGTCATCCTTATGAGTTGCGGTCGGGGACGAGCGATGGTCTTTTCCTACCAATCTATCCCCCTAGAAGCATGCGCGTAGTGCTTGGTTTTTGATGACTTGTAGATTTTTGCAGTAAGTATATGAGTTCTTTTTGACTAATGTTGAGTCCATGGATTGTACGCACTCTCACCCTTCCATCATTGCTAGCCTCTTCGGTACCATGCATTGCCCTTTCTCACCTTGAGAGTTGGTGCAAAATTCGCCGGTGCATCCAAACCCCATGAGACGATACGCTCTGTCACACATAAACCTCCTTATATCTTCCTCAAAACAGCCACCATACCTACCTATTATGGCATTTCCGTAGCCATTCCGAGATATATTGCCATGCAACTTTCCACCGTTCCATTCATCATCATGACACACATCATCCTTGGCATATTGCCTTGCATTATCATGTAGTTGACAACGTATTTGTGGCAAAGACACCATGCATAAATTTTTATACATGTCACTCTTGATTCATTGCCCATCCCGGTACACCGCCAGAGGCATTCATATAGAGTCATATCTTGTTCTAGTATTGAGTTGTAATTCATGAGTTGTAAATAAATAGAAGTGTGATGATCATCATTATTAGAGCATTGTCCCCCCACCCCCAAAAAAAGAAAGGCCAAATAAAAAAAAGAAAGGCCAAATAAAAAAATATAAGAAAGAAAGGCCCAAAAAAATAAAAAAAGGGGAGCAATGTTACTATCCTTTTCCGCACTTGTTCTTCAAAGTAGCACCATGTTCTTCATATAGAAAGTCTTTCATGTTGTCACTTTCATATACTAGTGGGAATTTTTCATTATAGAACATGGCTCGTATATTCCTGCGATGGGCTTCGTCAAAATGCCCTAGGTCTTCGTGAGCAAGTAAGTTGGATGCACACTGTCGGTGTCAAAACCGGTGGATGGTAATAGGAGACGAGGGACACAATGTTTTACCCAGGTTCGGGCCCTCTTGATGGAGGTAAAACCCTACGTCCTGCTTGATTAATATTGAAGATGTGTGTTACAAGAGTGGATCTACCACGAGATCAAGGAGGCTAAACCCTAGAAGCTAGCCTATGGTATGATTGTTGTAATGGTTGTTCGTCCTACGGACTAAAGCCCTCTGGTTTATATAGACACCGGAGAGGGCTAGGGTTACACAGAGTCGGTTACAATGGTAGGAGATCTACATATCCGTATCGCCAAGCTTGCCTTCCACGCCAAGGGAAGTCCCATCCGGACACGGGACAAAGTATTCAATCTTGTATCTTCATAGTCTTGGAGTCCGGCTGACGATGATAGTCCGGCTGTCCGGACACCCCCTAGTCCAGGACTCCCTCAGTAGCCCCTGAACCAGGCTTCAATGACGATGAGTCAAGTGCGCATATTGTTCGACATTGCAAGGCGGGTTCCTCCTCCGAATAATCCATAGAAGATTGTGAACACCAGGATAGTGTCCGGCTCTGCAAAATAAATTCCACATTCCACCGTAGAGAGAATAATATGTACACAAGTTCAATCTGCTGACGTATTTTGTGGCATGACATCACACCACTACCAAGCCTTTACTTGAATCGTTTTTTTATTATACCACCTCAGCGCGTTTAGCGAAGCGGTTTCCTTGGCACGTCTTTTCGAAGCAGAGATCGTGTTCCCCTTATTCCGGGATTCCCATCAATACGGACGTGGGTAACCCAACCGCGCCATTGATGGTGGCGCTTGGGGGATAAGCGAGTTTTACCAGGCCGGTGGGGACGCATAGTCTTTGTCCGCCCATATATAAGGGGATAAGGATCCACCTTTTCACCTACGCCTTCTTCCTCCTTTGCTTATCCGTCTTCGCGCACTCGAGCTCCAGCGCCCAAGTTCGCACATCTCGTCTCAACCTTCCCCAGTCATGTCCGGACCGGGAGGCAAGTGGATGGCCTCCTCCGTCGTGGAGGGGCACATTGAAAGGCTGCGCGACGCCGGATACCTGTCCAGCGACTTCGCGCACCGTCTCCCCAACAAGGGGCAGCTCATCCCCACCCCCAGGCCCCATGAGAGGGTGGTCTTCCTCCCCCATTTCCTCCGCGTACTGGGCTTTCCACTTCACCCCTTTGCCCGGGGGCTCATGTTCTACTACGGCCTAGATTTCCACGATCTGGCGCCAAACTTCATCCTCAACATCTCGACATTTATCATCGTGTGCGAGGCCTTCCTCTGCATCCAGCCCCACTTCGGCTTGTGGCTCAAGACCTTTAATGTCAAGCCGAAGGTAATAAAGGGGAATCAGGCAGAGTGCGGAGGCGCCATGGTGGGTAAGATACCCAACGTCGTCTAGCTCAAGGGCGCCTTCATGGAAACCATCAAGGGATGGCAATCGGGGTGGTTCTACATCACCGAGCCGCGTGACCCTAAATGGGTAACATCCCCCGAATTTAGATCTGGAATCCCCACGCGGCTCACCTCTTGGAAGGAGAGTGGCCTGACCTGGGGCGATTCGGAATAGCTGACCAGACTCCAAGCTTGTATCCAGAAGCTGGTGAACAAGAAGCTCAAGCTTGTCAACGTGGTCCAAGTCATGCTCATCCGTCGGATTCTCCCGTGTGAAGAACGGGCATTTAAATTGTGGGAGTTCAATCCGGCACAGCACCAAACCTTGAGCAGGCTCTTTGACACTAGGTACGAAGATGCCTGGAAGGTGCTCTTCAAGGGCGCCGAAGCTCCCGCATCCGCAACTGAAGATTGCGGGTTTCGCTCGCAGCGTCCAGCTGACGAGGTAAGTGATTCTACCCCTTTACGGGACACTTGTTTTTAATAGTTCAATCTTACGCGGGATTTAATCTCCCCTTGCCTTTGACAGGAGGAAGAAGGTCGAGCAGATTATCTGTCCCGCTCCCCTGCCAGAAAACCCAGTAGATGCCCGTCTAGCGGGGCTGCTGGTTCCGGCACCGCACGTGGTGCCGGAGAAGAAGGCCAAGAAGGAGGCCACGGGTACTCGAAAGAGTTCCCGTTTCCAGGTGTCCGATGACTCCGAGGCAGACTCCTCCCCCGAAGGCGAGGAGGAGAAAGAAGGCTCTCCCCTGGAGGGGGGAGAGAGGAAGAGGAAGGCTTCCCCAATGGGGGAAGCCGAAGGGTCCAAGAGGGGAAGGACCCTTCCTCCGGACAGCTTCGCCAACGCCAACGACGGCGACGAGGAGTGGCCCTCAAGGGCCAAGCCCCTGGCAAGATCGTAAGTATCCGGATTCCTGAGTGATTTGTAATTTCTTTTTTGTGCCACGTAGTGTCCTTCTAATGCCGCATACTATCTGTAGCCCGGCCGAGGAGGACCTTCCCGCTTCATCCAGCGGGTCCTTGGCCCCTTTGGATGTAGATTCCATCCCGACCGCCTCCACCCCTCGCGATGCTGAGGACGCCGAGGTGGCATCCCAGGAGGGGACCCGCCAGGAGGGGGAGGCTCCGGAGGCGCCACAAGGCGACCTCCCGGACTTCGCACCGGACTCCGTGGCGGAACCCGCAGTGGTTCCGGAGTCCGGTAGGCGGCCCCTTCGCAAGAAGGGCAAGACTGTGACACCGGCGACCTCCGTCCAACCGGAGGCGCCGGAAAACTTGTTGGAGGTGCTCAACGGCGCTTCCATCGAGGGAGAACACCGCACTATTATGAGTGTGGTGGTTCAGAAGGTTCAGCTTGCCAAGAGCGGGCTGATCGAAGCTTGAAGCAGCCTTCTAACAGGCTTTGAGGTAAGAAGTTTAAAATATGTAATGTGATACCGCATAGACAGTAGCCCCTGATGCTCGGTTCGGTGTTCGAAAAGAAAAACTGGACCGAAGATCTAAAAAAGATATACGCAGGAGTGCTAAAATTATGTCAATATGGGTTTGCAGGCTGCGCTGGTGACCTCTGCCGCACTGACTGTGGAGGTCGGTGCTTTGAAGCAGGACCTCGAGCGGTCCGAGCGATAGCTCGGCCTTGCCAAGAAGCAGCTCGAGGACAAAGAAGGTGAGTAACACCACTTTGAAATTTGTACCTAAGAGAAAAGGATTTTGGTTGCAATAGAAATAACAAGGATAACATGGGTACTGCAGGGGCCACGAACGAGGTGGCAACCCTGAAGGAGGCCGTGTCCACGGCCGAACGCAATGCGGCCGCAGAACGGGCGGAGCGAGAGAAGCAGGAGGCGCGGGTGGCGGAGGTGCGGCAAGAGCTCCAGGCTCTCATGGAAAAGCATGAGAGTTTGGAGTGCGACTCAAAGACTCGAGAGTCCGAGCTTGCCTCAGCTCTTGAAAGTGCCAAAGCCGCCAAGGCCGAGGCCCATAAGTCCCTCCAGGAGATGAAGGCGATGAAGAAGATAGCAGCGGGTAAGGCATTTTTCATGCAAAGCAAGCATGTGAATGTAAATTACCTGTTACTTACCCAAATTCGGAGCTCTCCAGGGGTGTTTGCAGATCTGCCTCGCAGTGTGTCCGATGCCGCCGCATTCTACCGGGCCGAGGAGGGGAGCTCAACGGAGAAGGTCTTCTGGTCTCAAAATGCTGAGGCCGGACATCCGGTGCCCCCTAGCGACCAGCTGAAGCAGCTGGTCGAGCTCCACAAAGTAGCTGAGCAGGCCAAGAAGGGCCTTATAGTCCGGCTGTGGCCTGGAGGGGCCATGCCTGGGAGCTACTTTGGCCTCGTGCGGCGGCTGGTGGATGCGTGCCCTTGGGTGGAGGTCATCAAGCGCTCCGCCTGCATTGAAGGTGCCCGTCGGGCCCTTGCCCGCGCAAAGGTGCACTGGGGCAGGCTGGATGCTGAGAGGCTTCTGACGGAAGCGCCGCCGGCGGGCAAGGAGTACCGTACGCCCGAAATGTACTATAAGACTGCCCTGAAGGGTGCCCGCAAGATTGCGGATGAGTGCCCCAAAGATGTAATTATTGAGTAGACTCGCAATGTGTTATCCTGTGCGCTGAAAACTGTGTTCATATGCACTAAGAAACGCTTGTCTGATTTAAAATATTACCTTCTGTGCGGCCGTTTATCAAATCTGAGAGATGGCAAGTCGTCGGCTTCAGCCCCCATGCCACGAGTGCTGGGGTGTTCGGGATAAACTTGAGCGCTCTTGTTCCCATCTTTGGGTCCATCTAGGGAGGCGCTCAACACAACGAACAAGGCAACCGGACTTATAATGCTTGAACACTCTCACTTAGCCATAGAATTCTATAATTTTAAATTTCGGCGAAGCCCCTAGTGTTCGGAAGACCGAATTCGGGGCGCTGTCCACACCTTGGCCGGACATAGCCGGTTCATCGCTCTAAGCGGCATAAGTCTTTAAGGACTCGAAAAGACCTCTCGAACAGCGACCAGCTCTCGCCTTATCATGATGGTCAGTTTTAGCTTTCTCCACTGAGGCGTTAACCCAGCTCAACTGGGGCGCAATCGCAGTGGTTCTCCCAGTGCTACCTTAGTCGATGGAACGGAACGTAAGGTACCAAAACATGGGAGCTGGGCAAACCCAACTATTGACCCAAGACATGATTTGGAGCCGATGCATATAGTGCTATAAGTTCGGGGTGCCGCACTTGTGAAAGTGTTCGGACTTCACACCATAATGCGGGGAACATAAGCCCCTGGTGTATTCTGCCGTACTGAATTGTACGGATGCAAGATGTCATAAGTGAACATACATATATAAAGGTAATGCAATTATAAGTGAAAAATGATGCATTGTTTATTAGAGGGGTTCTGCTGTGAGTGCAGAGTGATACAAATAGTGCGGTAAGCAAGGGTTTGGACTATTCGACATGTCCCCCTCCAGGGATAGGCTGCGGAATGCTGTAATAAACAGATTTAATGCTCATAATGGAGACCACCTGAGTGTTCGTCGTAGCCCTGGTTCCTCCCTGGCTGTTGCATCGTGGGTTCGGCAGATCTACTGCCGGACAGGGCCTCTTGTAAACGGAGTCCTGTGGATAAAATAAGAATAAAAAAAGAAAAATATCGACACACTTAGGAGCCCCTGGTGTGGTTGAGCCGCACTCTAAGCCTGTCGTGGTCGTGTCCCTCCCCCTATGCCCAAGGTATCTCCAGAGCGTAATGATGTACGCGGGGAGCTTGGCTTACAATCATGTAAGGGCTAAGGTTGGGGCCGCATTTCTACGCGTGCTCGGAACGTGCCAGGTGGTCTTGGTGTATGTTACTCCGGGCGCGTTTAGTCCCGTTCGGTCTTTTAGCAGCCGGACTCGAAAGTTGCCTTAAGAGGCTGTTCTGAACTTCTGCCGCGAGATCCGCTGTGTGTTCCTCTGTTCGGAGGGAGCGTTCAGTGTTTCTGTTGACCGTGATGACTCCACGAGGGCCTGGCATCTTGAGCTTGAGGTATGCATAATGCGGCACCGCGTTGAACTTTGCAAACGCGGTTCGTCCGAGCACGGCGTGATAGCCGCTGCGGAACGGTACTATGTCGAAGATTAACTCCTCGCTTCGGAAATTATCCGGGGATCCGAAGACCACTTCCAGTGTGACCGGGCCTGTACAATTGGCCTCGACACCTGGTATGACGCCTTTGAAGGTCGTCTTTGTAGGTTTAATCCTTGAGGGGTCTATGCCCATCTTGCGCACTGTATCCTGATAAAGCAGGTTCAGGCTGCTGCCGCCGTCCATGAGGACTCTAGTGAGGTGAAACCCATCAACGATTGGGTCTAAAACCAATGCGGCGAATCCGCCATGGCGGATACTGGTGGGGTGGTCCCTTCGATCAAAAGTGATCGGGCAAGAGGACCATGGATTGAACTTCGGGGCGACTGGCTCCATCGCATATATGTCCCTAAGTGCACGCTTCCGCTCCCTCTTGGGTATGTGGGTTGCGTATATCATATTTACCGTCCGGACTTGTGGGGGGAAACCCTTCTGTCCTCTATTGTTCAGCGGCTGGGTCTCCTCCTCGTTGTCGCTATGTAGCCCCTTGTCATTGTTTTCGGCAATTAACTTGCCTGCCAGCTTGAATACCCAACAATCTCTGTTGGTGTGGTTAGCTGGCTTTTTGGGGGTGCCATGTATCTGGCAAGAGCGGTCGAGTATTTGGTCCAAATTGGACAGACCCGGAGTGGTTCTTTTGAATGGCTTCTTCCGCTGACCGGGTTTAGAGCCTCTGAATCCGGCGTTGACTGTCGTATCTTCGTGGTTATCGCCGTTAACGCGGCGTTTATTTTTGTTTCGACGCGACCTGCCATTGTGGTCCTTAGTATCCGGACTGCCAGCGTTTTTGCTGAGGTTGTTGCTGTGAGCTAGCCAGCTGTCCTCTCCCGCACAGAAGTGGGTCATGAGTGATGTGAAGGCTGCCATGGATTTCGGCTTTTCCTGTCCTAGGTGTCGGGCCAGCCACTCGTCGCGGATGTTATACTTGAAGGCTGCAAGGGCCTCTGTATCCGGACAGTCGACGATTTGATTTTTCTTTGTTAAGAACCGTGTCCAGAATTGTCTGGCCGATTCATCTGGCTGCTAAATTATGTGGCTTAGGTCATCGGCGTCTGGTGGTCGCACATATGTGCCTTGGAAGTTGTCGAGGAATGCGGCTTCCAGGTCCTCCCAACACCCAATTGACTCTGCTGGCAAGCTGTTAAGCCAATGCCGAGCTGGTCCTTTAAGCTTGAGTGGGAGGTACTTGATGGCGTGGAGATCGTCGTCGCTGGCCATATGGATGTGAAGGAGATAATCTTCGATCCAAACCGCGGGGTCTATTGTGCCATCATAAGATTCAATGTTCACGGGTTAAAATCCTTCAGGGATTTGATGATCCATTACTTCGTCTGTGAAGCATAGTGGGTGTGCGGCGCCTCTATATTGAGCAATATCACGACGTAGCTCAAGAGAGCGTTGTCTGCTGTGTTCAGCCCGGCCGGAGTTGTTGTATCCGGCGCGACGGTAGTCATCGTGGGTCGTGGGGTGCCCACGTGATCCGTAGATAGATCTGGATTGTCTTGCCTTGTCCTCCAATATATCCCGCAAGTCCGGCGCATTCCCCCGTGGCTTCGTACTTTTCGAGCGGTGCCGGGGTACGGTTCTGATGGAGGGCCTTGATGCCTCTCTGTTGCGACCACGGGGTGGTCGGTCTGCCGTATTGTGTGCTGGTGATGAAGGTTTGTAAGCTTCCTCCTTGGGGAGCAACTTGCGTTTTGGGTAGCTTTTGGAGGGGCGTTCGAGTTCATACTCTTCGGCCGCGAGGACCTCGGTCCATCTGTCGGCCAGCAGGTCTTGATCAGCTTGAAGCTGTTGCTGCTTTTTCTTTAGGCTGTTCCCCGTGGCCATTAGCCTGCGTTTAAAACGCTCTTGTTCGACGGGATCCTCGGGCACGATGAATTCGTCGTCATTGAGGCTTGCCTCGTCTTCGGATGGAGGCATGTAATGTTCGTCCTCCTCGTCTGCCGCTCTCTCCTGAGGGCTGGCTACTCCGTACTCCTGTGCTGAATCTTGCTGGAGGGGGTTGTCTTCGGCACTCTCTGGGGTGTTATTATCTCCGGTGCCGGACTCTCCATTCTTACTGTGGCGGGATTTAGAGCGGCGCCGCTGACGTCGGCGCTTGGGCTGTTTCTTAGAAGAATCCGCCTCCGCTGCTTCTTCGCCATCCCCATCCTTTGGGGTGTCCACCATGTATATGTTGTATGACGAGGTGGCCTTCAAGTGCCCTGTAGGCGCTGGTTCTTGATCGTCTCCGGCATCGTCGTCCATACCGTCGATGTCTTCGGAGTCAAAGTCTAGTATGTCGGTTAAATCATTGACAGTGGCTACAAAGTGGGTGGTGGGTGGGCTTTGAATTTCTTCGTCGTCCGCATCCCAGCCATCCTGACCGCAGTCCGGCCAGGGTTCTCTTGATAACGAGAGATGTTTTAGCGAATTTAGGATGTCGCCAAAGGGTGAGTGCTGAAAGATGTCCGCGGCGGTGAACTCTATGATCGGCGCCCAATCGGATTCGATTGGCAGGGGCGCAGGAGGTTCGGAGTCCGGCAAGGAGTCCGGCGCCTCGGAGTCACGAGCTTCATAAGGGACAAGGTCAGTATTCGGCTCCATCACCGTGGAAGTTGCAGCTCCCGAGGCGGTGTCCAGCCACATGTCCTCGATCTGCGTGGTCGGCTCCGAGCTATGGGTCAGAGCGGACTTGTGTGTGGCCTCCAGGGTACTGTCCGACGGCAGAGCTAGATCATGCCCATCGTGACAGTGCGGCACGCTCGGTTGTGGCTCGACTCCATCGAAGATCAAGTCCCCGCGGATGTCAGCCGTGAAGTTTAGGCTTCGAAACCTGACCTGACGGCCAGGGGCGTAGCTTTCGATCTGCTCCAGATGGCCAAGTGAATTGACCCGTAGTGCGAAGCCGCCGATCTCGAAGATCTGTCCGGGGAGAAAAGTCTCACCCTCGATGGCATGGTTGTTGATTGAAGAAGCCATCAAGCCTATCAGCGACGACACAGAGGAACTCTCAATGAAAGCACCAATCTCGGTGTCAAAACCGGTGGATCTCGGGTAGGGGGTCCTGAACTGTGCGTCTAGGCGGATGGTAACAGGAGACGAGGGACACGATGTTTTACCCAGGTTCGGGCCCTCTTGATGGAGGTAAAACCCTACATCCTGCTTGATTAATATTGAAGATGTGTGTTACAAGAGTGGATCTACCACGAGATCAAGGAGGCTAAACCCTAGAATCTAGCCTATGGTATGATTGTTGTAATGGTTGTTCGTCCTACGGACTAAAGCCCTCCAGTTTATATAGACACTGGAGAGTGCTAGGGTTACACAGAGTCGGTTACAATGGTAAGAGATCTACATATCCGTATCGCCAAGCTTGCCTTCCATGCCAAGGAAAGTCCCATCCGGACACGGGACGAAGTCTTCAATCTTCTATCTTCATAGTCTTGGAGTCCGGCTGACGATGATAGTCCGGCTGTCCGGACACCCCCTAGTCCAGGACTCCCTCACACACCCACTAGTTTCTTTTGTTGAGCTTTCATATATTTATAGCTCTAGTGCATCCGTTGCATGGCAATCCCTACTCCTCATGTTGACATCAATTGATGGGCATCTCCATAGCCCGTTGATTATCCTCGTGAATGTGAGACTTTATCTTTTTTGTCTCCTCCACACAACCTCCATCATCATCTTCTATTTCACCCATAGTGCTATATCCATGGCTCACGCTCATGTATTGTGTGAAAGTTGAAAAAAGTTTGAGATTATTTAAGTGCGAAACAATTGCTTGGCTTGTCATCGGGGGTGTGCAAGATGGGAGCATTTTTGTGTGAAAAAATGAAGCATAGCCTAACTATATGATTTTGTAGGGATGAACTTTCTTTAGCCATGTTATTTTGAGAAGACATGATTGCTTTGATTAGTATGCTTGAAGTATTACTATTTCTTATGTCAATATGAACTTTTATTTTGAATCATTTGGATCCGATCATTCATGCCACAATAAAGAAAATTACATTGAGAATTGTGCTAGGTAGCATTCGACATTAAAAATTCTGTTTTTATCATTTACCTACTCGAGGACTAGCAGGAATTAAGCTTTGGATGCTTGATACGTCTCCAACGTATCTATAATTTTTGATTGCTCCATGCTATTATATTACCCGTTTTGGATGTTTATGGGCTTCACTTTACATTTTTATATCATTTTTCGGACTAACCTACTAATCGGAGGCCCAACCCGAATTGTTGTTTTTTTGCCTATTTTAGTATTTCAAAGAAAAGGCAAATCAAACGGAGTCCAAACGGAATGAAACCTTCGGGAGCGATCTTTTTGGAACAAACATGATACAGAGGACTTGGATTGGAAGTCAAGAAACAAGCGAGGTGGCCAATAGGGTGCCCGGCGCGCCCCCTAGAGGTGGGCGCGCCCCCCACCCTTGTGGGCCCCTCGAGTGTCCACCGACCTACTTCTTCCTCCTATATATAACCATGTACCCTAAAAACATCAGAAGCGACCACGAAAAACTATTTCCACCGCTGTAACCTTCTGTATCCGTAAGATCCCATCTTGGAGCCTTCGCCGGCGCTCCGCCAGAGGGGGAATCGATCATGGAGGGCCTCTACATCATCTCCAAGGCCCTTCCGATGAGTTTTGAGTAGTTTACCATAGACCTTCGGATCCATAGTTATTAGCTAGATGGCTTCATCTCTCTCTTTGAATCACAATACAAAGTTCTCCTTGATCTTCTTGGAGATCTATTTGATGTAACTCTTTTTGCGATGTGTTTATCGAGATTCGATGAATTGTGGGTTTATTATCAAGTTTATCTATGAAAAATATTTGAATCTCCTCTGAATTCTTTTATGTGTGATTAAGTTATCTTTGCAAGTCTCTTCGAATTATCAGTTTGGTTTGGCCTACTAGATTGATCTTTCTTGCAATGGGAGAAATGCTTAGCTTTGGGTTCAATCTTGCGGTGTCCTTTCCCAGTGATAGAAGGGGCAGCAAGGAACGTATTGTATTGTTGCCGTCAAGGATAAAAAGATGGGGTTTATATCATATTGCATGAGTCTATCCCTCTACATCATGTCATCTTTCTTAATGCGTTACTCTGTTATTTATGAACTTAATACTCTAGATGCATGCTGGATAGCGGTCGTTGTGTGGAGTAATAGTAGTAGATGCAGGCAGGAGTCGGTCTACTTGTCACGGACGTGATGCTTATATACATGATCATGCCTAGATAATCTCATAATTATTTGCTTTTCTATCAATTGCTTGACAGTAATTTGTTCACCCACCGTAATACTTATGCAATCTTTAGAGAAGCCACTAGTGAAACCTATGGCCCCTGGGTCTATCTCTTATCATATAAGCTTTCAATCTACTTTTATTTGTATCTTTACTTTTCCAATCTATATCATAAAATACCAAAAATATATTTATCTTATCATATTATCTCTATCAGAACTCACTTTCGCAAGTGGCCATGAAGGGATTGAAAAACCCTTTATTGCGTTGGTTGCGAGTTCTTGTTTGTTTGTGTAGGTGCGTGGGATTTCTGAGGAGCCTCCTACTCGATTGATACCTTGATTCTCAAAAACTGAGGGAAATACTTACGCTACTGTTGCTGCGTCACCCTTTTCTCTTCAAGGAAAACCAACGCAAGCTCAAGACGTAGCAAGCGGTAGGGAGAGGGCGAGGGCAATGAGACGAAGCTGGTGGCGCGGTGTGTTTGTCGGCGGCGAGTGCTAGAATGAGCACGCACCAAACAGAGGGTTGGGCGTAGCACAGAGCGCGCCAAACACCTGCCAGCGCATGTCCACACACGACCACCGCGCTAACTATGCCAGAACGGTGGCCAGGTGCTGTCAGACCATGTCTAGCATGTTGTCCATGTAGTGTTTGGTCTAGGAGAGGTGAGGAAGCACATACAGGCCGACCAGATAGGACTAGAGCTACTTAGCAAGTTTCTGGACACAAACTTGTGCTCCAAGTTTGGGTGGCTTCTAGAAGGAGTTTAGGGCTAATGTTCCGGAGTTAAGGTTTTATTAGGAGGCTAGTGAAGCTCAAGAAAAATCAGCTTCATTGGATCAAGGGTTAATACACTTGCTGTGCAAAGTGCATTATTGGGGCAGAAAGGAAATGATTTTCTGTAGCAAAAATATTCCAAAGAACTATGAAATATTTTTGCACAGGGAGGTGTTGCAAGGTCCAAGGAATATTCAGAAATTTTCTCAGATTTTATGGCCAAGAAAAATGGGGGTTGCTTTGGAGCATATGGTGCTGAAGTGTATATCAGAGGGGGAAATGAATATTTTTCATTTATGAAAAATATTCCTATTACCATTTTGAGAAAAAAGAGAGGGAATGAGGTGTGTGAGAGAGAGGTGAGTTACTTGGGTGAAAATTAAGGACATGCCTTAGTGATTAAGTCCAACTAAGATGATTCAAAACCTCAAATTCCAATCAAATGGCAAGAAAATCCAGAAAAAGAAGTAGGGCAAAAACCAGCAAAAACCAGGGTGTCACTAACCTCCCCCACTTAAGATGAATCTCGTCCTCGAGATTCTGTGGCTTGGGAAACAGTTCCGGATAGGATGCTCTCAAAAAGTCCTCTCTTTCCCAGGTCGCTCCTTCCTCTGTGTGATGCTCCCACTGTACCTTATAAAACATTATTGCCTTACTGTGGGTGAATCTTTCCATCTCTTCCAATATATGAATGGTCTTTCCTCATAAGTCAGATCCTTAGCAAGTTGTAGCTCTGCCACATTACTCCCTTTCTTAGGTGTCGAGATACATCTTCTCAACTTTGAGACATGGAACACATTATGCACTTCTGACAGCTCTGGTGGTAGTTCCAACTGATAAGCCACCGTGCCAACTCTGGACATCATTGTGAATGGACCAATAAATATGGGTGCAAGCTTTGATTTGATTTGAGCGTGGGACTGGGCACCCCGGTACCGGCCATTTTCTCGTGAATGATGAGCGGAGTCCACTGATCGTGAGAATAACCCACCTAGCATGGAAGATATAGACAGACCTGGTTGATACATGAGCTACTCGAGCATACAAAACAGAATTTCATTTGAAAGTTTACAGTTTGGCACATGCAAATTTACATGGAACTGCAGGTAAATACCTCATATAGGTAGGTATGGTGGACTCATATGGAACAACTTTGGGGTTTATGGAAGTGGATGCACAAGTAGTATTCCCGATTAATACATGTGAAGGCTAGAAAGAGACTAGGAAGCGACCAACTAGAGAGCGACATAGTCATAAACATGCATTAGGATTAACCAACAATGGGTGCAAGCATGAGTAGGATATAAATCACCATGAATATAAATATCATGGAGGATATGTTGATTTTGTTTCAACTACACGTGTGAACATGTGCCAAGTCAAGCCACTCGAATCATTCAAAGGAGGATACCATCCTATGGTACTACATCATAGCCATTTTAATAGCATGTTGGCACACAAGGTTAACCATTATAAACTCCTAGCTAATTAAGCATGTCATGAGTAACTATAATCTCTAATGGTCATTACAAACACGTTTCATTCATAATAGGCTGAATCAGGAACGATGAACTAAGCATATTTACAAAAACAATATAGGTCAAGTTCATACCAGCTTTTCCTCATCTCAATCAGTTCATCAAATATCATCATTATTGCCTTTCACTTGTGACACGTCTCCAACATATCTATAATTTTTGATTGTTCCATCTTCTTAAATTATCATTCTTGGATGTTTTACAATCATTTTATAGTCATTTTATATCATTTTTTGGTACTAACCTATTGACATAGTGCCCAGTGCCCAGTGCCCATTGCCAGTTGTTGTTTTCTACATGTCTTTTACATTGCAGGAAATCAATAATGCAGCAAAACTTCTTCTGGTTTTTTTGGTCCAGACACTACTGGAATCAGAAGATTTGTCGTCTGCACCCTCTTTGACGTCTGCTAGCAGACGGCAAAGAATTCCTTTGCCATCAGCCACGAGAAAGCAGATTGCAAAGAGGAAGTGGATGGCAAAGGAAGGCTTTGCCATCAGCCAATATTTTGACGTCTGCTAGCTGACGGCAAAGGTTCTTTGCCGTCCGCTAGCTGGCGGGAAAGAGGGTGTTTGGCCCAGTGGCTGTTAAGCCCTAACGGGCCCCCTCTTTGCTGTCCGCCAGCAGACGGCAAAGAGTTTGTTGCCCTCAGCTTGCAGATGGCAAAGGCGACACGGACGGCAAAGCTTCAAAATTAGATAATAGTTGCGCCCCCGTCGTCGCCCTCTCTCTTTCTCATTTCCTCTTCGCCCAACGAGCACCGCATCCGCCCCGTCGTCCCACCACCTCTCCGTCGCTGTCCCCTCCCTGCCTCCCCACCCCTCTCCCGAGCCTCCCCGCCGCTGGCTAACCGCCCCAGCTGCCGGTGGACCGCCCCCGAGCAGTGCTGCCCCTAGCCGCCCCCTCCCCACCCCGTCGCCACCGCGCTCCGTCGCCGCCCCCACGGTGAGCCCCTGCCACCCCATCTCCTGTTTCTTTTCTATTTTTAGTTTAGTTAGTTCTTAGGTTCAATTAGTTAAGGTTTTTTAGTTTAGGTTTAGGTATAATTTGTTTAGGCTATTTAGTTTAATTAGTTTAGGTATTTTAGTTTAGTTAGTTTAGATTTAATTAGTTTAATTTATGTTTTTTAGTTTAGGTTTAGGTTTAAATTGTTTAGGTTATTTAGTTTAATTAGTTTAGGTTCTTTAGTTTAATGAGTTTAGGTTGTTTAGTTTAGTTAGTTTAGGTTTAATTCATTTACATTTTCTAGTTTAGTTAGTTTAGGTTTAATTGGTCTAGGTTATTTAGTTTAATTAGTTTAGGTTTTGTAGTTTAGTGAGTTTAGGCTTAATTGGTCTAGGTTATTTAGTTTAATTAGTTTAGGTGGTTTTTTTCCTGTTTTTTAAGAATAAACAAGAAAGATGAAAAAAGGAAGTAAAAGATGAAGAGGAAGAAGAAGAGGTGTCGGGCTGTCGTGTCGAGGGTCGGGGTGTCAGTGTGTCGTGTCGAGGGTCAAGGGGTCGAGGGGTCGAGGATTTGCCATCCCGACCACGACACCCCGACCCCGTGACACCGACACCCCAACCCCTCGACCCTCGACACGACACCCCGACACCCCGACCCCTCGACCCTCGACACGACACCCTGACCCCTCGACCAGCGACACGACACCATCGACACCCCGACCCCCGACATGACACCCCGACCCCCGACTGTATTGCCGATGGTCGAGGGTTGCCGAGGGGCACCCCTACTCCGACAGAACATCCCGACACGACACCACCGACACCCTGAGATCCCGACACGGCACCCTGACACTTACACCCCAATATTAATTAGTTTATGTTATTAGGTATTCAATTTTTTATTATGTTCATGGTGATGATACACACTAATTTTTTTATTATATTCATGTTGTACTAATTTTGTGTACTCTTTGTCATTGCAGGTGTTGACACATGGTGGGCTTGGGTCGAGAGCGCTCCGAGCCTCCTACCTCGACGCGTGGTAGGGTTGTTGATATTGCACCCCAGAACCTTCGGAGAGCACTGGTAGACAGCTTGCAGACAACCCCAGCACCTTTGGCGGGTGCTTCTTATTCGACCGGGAGAGGAGGTCGGGGAAAGAAGATGGGTGCAGGTAGAGGTGGACGGGGCGCTAGGAGAGGTAGGAAGGTTGTTCTGCCTTCCTCGCCACCACCCCCCGATGAGTCTCCGGACCACCGGAGTGCTACGTCTGAGGTGGACCCGTCTGACCTGAACCCGTGTTGGACTCGGGTCGATGAGCCTCTGGTCGATGAGCCTCGGGTCGACCAGCCTCTGGTCGTCGAGCATCGGGTCCCAGTGTCTTCCTCCCAGGTGACTTAGGTCCGATAGTCTTCCTGCCAGGAGACTAGGGTTCCAGAGTCTTCGTCACACGTGACTCTGGAGACTAGCGACCATGATGATGGTGTCGAAGAGACCTTATCTGAGGATAGATTCAGCGAGAGTGAGCGGGTTGAGGATGGCAAGAAGGTATACCGGCGTGGTGGTAGTAAGCTACCGTCTATGTCGGTGACCCGTGACTAGAGGTGTTTGATTCAGCCTAACGGGGAGAAGTAAGTGCATTTACTATTTTTTAACCTTTTGCCTTCATGTTTGTTCGAATTAATATCTAATGTATTGGCCTTGTCACACTGTAGGGGTTGGATACACGCAGATGGTGTCCGCAGGCCCAACCAGGTCCTTGGTACTCTAGTCCGGCAACACTTCCCGGGGTTGGTCACGTTGCCCGGTGAGGGTGAGCTTCCACAACTAGCACTGACCTGGGAGCTGTACGAGGCTTCCCCGACCCCGCCCGGGGAGATGGTCGACGGTGTCGTGTGTGAGACGGTGGCCGATATTGTGAGACGGCGGTTTTGGGTAATTTCTATTTTACAGAATTAGAAATCAACAGTACCTAGTGATTGTACTAATGATAAGTGTTGTCTTGTTTGATTGCAGATGTTCTACAGGTGTCTTGAGGAACACGAGGCGGACACGGCTATGGTTCTCGAAACCGAGTGCAAGTGCCTACTTCAGAAAAGGCTCGGGTGTAGGCTGTCCGAGACTACTACGCCTCGACTAACATCAGGAGGTAGAAGAAGAAGTGTCGCGTCAAGTATCTGAGTAAGGACAAGTACATGAAGGTAATTACCTATTCTTAAGGCCTTGTACCAGTTTCCTACATTTGATTCATTGGCGTAGCGCTGAAATTTCCCTTTGTCTAACTTAGGTACCCCCGAGATGGTGTGCAGATAAGATGGACTGTTTGGAGAGGTTGGTGGATGAGTGGTGCTCTCCCTAATGGCTAGCCATCCACAACAAGGCCAGGGACAAGCATGCCGAGATGCGAGGTGTGCCGCACCATCAACGGAGCTCCAACCTGTTTGAGTACGGGGATCACTGGATATGTGCTTCGGTTCATGCAATTTCATTCTTCATGCTAGCTTTAATTCCCAATTTACCATGTTCCTCTCTTTCATGCACGACACAACAAGAAGGAGGTGCCGCCGCTATACGACCTCTATGCCATGGCCCATAGTGCCACGTACAAGAAGGCCAAGGCATTCTCGGAGGATGACTAGGGGAAGCAGATGAAAGGTGAGGACTTCAACCCGAGCCAGAGTTCTTTTGATCCTGAGCTCGTGATGCTATCTGGTGATGGGAGGAAGCATGGCCATGTAGCCATTGGGGATGTACTCATATGTTGTCCTAGAAGTCTCTCGGAGATCAAGAAGCGGCAGACAAAGTCTCTTCCTGAGATGAGGCCTTGACCACGGCCTATGGATCTCGCTATCGAGGCTAGGGGCCAAGAGCTTGTGGTGGAGGCAACCAGGCAGGCGGAGGGGAACGTGAAGGAGATGGACGAGAGGACGGCTAATCTGTTGAAGGCAGAGAGGAACCGGAACGACGGGGGTCACCGGGCCCTATACGAGATCCTCGTGGTAAGTTTCTCCCGCATACTAGCCAAATCATGCACGTAATGTTCGTTTCATTACTAACTAATATGACTGACTCGTGAAAATAAAATGTGCAGTCCGTGTGCGACAAAACCGGCCAGACCCCTCCGCCGATGCCCCAGATTGCTATAGTGGACATGGTGAGTTTCATTTGAATGGCCATTAGTTACTAGTATTCAAATTTCAATTACATCATGCTAACTAAACACTGCAAATGATCTTTCGTGCAGCACACCTCCCACAAAGGATCGACCGATCCTTCTCCGTCTCACTGTGGCGCAACCCCGACCGGTCCTTCACCTCCCGGATTATGGTAAGTTTTCCCAAGTGTTTTGCTTAACAAATGCTTTGTTAGCTAGAAAATGGCATAACAATCTAGGATAGCTCAATAATGATCTATAGCTAGGTTAGCTAGTTCATTTATGACATAATTAGCTCACTTAGGTAGAAAAATGGCATAGCAACCTAGGATAGCTCAATAATGATCCATAATTAGCTTAGCTACTTCATTTATGACATAATTAGTGAACTTAGGTAAAAAAATGGCATAATAACCTTGGTTTAGCTCCAAACTATCATATAATTAGATTATTTTCCTCCAAAATGACAAAATTACCTTACCTAGCTCCAAAATGAGTGATTTTAACTAGTATAGCTCTAAAATGAGCTACACTTACCATTTTGTCCTACAAAATGAATAAATATGCTTAGTTAGCTCAAAAATGCCATAACTACGTAGGTTAGCTCCAAAATGACCTATTTACCTAGCTTAGCTCTAAAATGACCTACACACTTAGCATTTTTACCTACCTTAGCTAAAAAATGGCATTTTTACCTACCTTAGTTAGAAGAAGAAGAAGAAGAAGAAATCTTCTTCTTCTTCTTCTTCTTCTTCTTCTTCTTCTTCTTCTTCTTCTTCTTTTTCTTATTCTTCTGATTTTTTTTCTTCTAGCTAGTCTTCTTCTTCTTCTAACTTTCATCTTTTCTAATATGCAGATTTGCTTGAGATGAGGAAGCTAGCACTGATGGAAACTTGTTGCAAACTATTACTTGTGCTTGTGCTTCCTTTTTTATTTATGGAAACTTGTTGGAAACTTGTTGGATATGTTGTTGGAAACTTGTTGGATATGTTGTTGGAAACTTTTTGGATATGTTGTTGCAAACTTGTATATATGGAAATGTTAATGGAAACTTGTATATGTTCTTGTTGTTGGAAACGTGTATATGTTGTAGGAAACTTATTGTTGGTATGATTGTTGAAATTATTTGTCGTCCGCTAGCTGACGCAAAGCACGCCGTTAACCACTTAACGGACCTGAACAGCCATGTGTGCCGTCGAGGATCTTTGCCGTTTGTCAACAGACGACAAAGCCCTTTTCATCTTTACCATTCACCAGCAGTTGACAACGAGGCCTTTGCCGTAGCCTATTCAGCCGGACCTATTGCCGTCAGCTGGCTGACGGCAAAGGTCTTTGCCGTGATCCATGGCGGACGGAAAAGTGCCTCATTCTTATAGTGAGAAGACATCCACTGGGCCAAGGAAGCACCTGGGGGTGCCTCGAGGGGAGCAACACCCACCAGGAGGCCCAGGCGCGCCCTGGTGGGTTGTGCCCACCTCGGGTGCCCCCCTGAACTGCCTCTTTGCTCTATAAATACCCCAATATTCTAGAAACCCTAGGGGAGTCGATGAAAATCTATTCCAGCCGCCGCAGAGTCCAGAACCACCAGATCCAATCTAGACACAATCATAGAGGGGTTCATCACTTCCATTGGTGCCTCTCCGATCATGCATGAGTAGTTCTTTGTAGACCTATGATGTCTACTACACAACCTTCTTCTTGTAGATGTTGTTGGGCCTCCGAGTGCAGAGGTTTGTAGGACAGTAGCAAATTTCCCTCAAGTGGATGACCTAAGGTTTATCAATCCGTGGGAGGCGTAGGATGAAGATGGTCTCTCTCAAGCAACCCTGCAACCAAATAACAAAGAGTCTCTTGTGTCCCCAACACACCCAATACAAAGGTGAATTGTATAGGTGCACTAGTTTGGCGAAGAGATGGTAATACAGATGCAATATGGATGGTAGATATAGGTTTTTGTAATCTGAAAATATAAAAACAGAAAGGTAACTAATGATAAAAGTGAGCGTAAACGATATTGCAATGATAGGAAACAAGGCCTAGGGTTCATACTTTCACTAGTGAAAGTTCTCTCAACAATAATAACATAGATAGATCATATAACAATCCCTCAACATGCAACAAAGAGTCACTCCAAAGCCACTAATAGCGGAGAACAAACGTAGAGATTATGGTAGGGTACGAAACCACCTCAAAGTTATTCTTTCAGATCAATCTATAAAAGAGTTCGCACTAGAATAACACCTTAAGACACAAATCAACCAAAACCCTAATGTCACCTAGATACTCCATTGTCACCTCAAGTATCCTGGGTATGATTATATGATATGCATCACACAATCTCAGATTCATCCAACCAACATAAAAGTACTTCAAAGAGTGCCCCAAAGTTTCTATCGGAGAGTCAAGAACGTGTGCCAACCCCTATGCATAGGTTCCCAATGTCACGAAACCCGCAAGTTGATCACCAAAACATACATCAAGTGGCACATGATATCCCATTGTCACCACAGATAATCACGGCAAGACATACATCAAATGTTCTCATAAAAGACTCAATCTGATAAGATAACTTCAAAGGGGAAACTCAATTCATCACAAGAGAGTAGAGGGGGACAAACATCGTAAGATCCAACTACAATAGCAAAGCTTGGGATGCATCAAGATCATGCCATAGATGGAACACGAGAGAGATCAAACACATAGCTACTGGTACATACCCTCAGCCCCGAGGGTGAACTACTCCCTCCTCGTCATGGATAGCGTCGGGATGATGAAGATGGCCACCGGTGATGGGATCCCCCTCCGGCAGGGTGCCGGGAAGGGCTCCCAAGAGGTTTTTGATGGCTACAGAGGCTTGCGGTGGCGGAACTCCCGATCTATATTCCGTTTCTTTGAAACACTGAAATAGGCAAAAAACAGCAATTCTGGGCTGGGCCTCTGGTTAATAGGTTAGTCCCAAAAATAATATAAAAGTGGAAATAAATCCCAATATAGTCCAAAACAGTAGATAGAGTAGCATGGAGCAATCAAAAATTATAGATACGTTGGAGACGTATCAACCTACGGGTCCGTAGTTTTTTTTTGACCTTGAAGACTGCAGGGCTTGCACCCCACAACATTTTATTAATGCAAAATAGAAACAGAACTAGTACAAAGTATCCTCAAGAAGAGGAAAAAATAACAGCAAAAGAAAGCTATACAAGAAGACTAGTCCTAATAAATACAAATATACAGAAGAGAACAAAAAAACTCCCCTCAAGGAGGAAGGAAATCAATCCATTTAAGTAATGCCTCCTTGTGCTTCTGTTTGATTCTATGGGAAAGCAGAGTGAGATCATGAATGAATCCATATCTCCATGCTCTAAAGGAAGGCTTGATGTTCCTCAAAGCCCTGTCATTTCTAACCTTCCAAATGTTCCACCAGGCAGTAAACACCACTTCAGCAAAGAAAGGTTTGTTGAACTCCTTTCTAGCATGGAAGGCAATCTCCACCATGTCCTCACTATCTTTCCAGTGAATCTGCAGGTAGATCCATACGCGAGCACTGAAGTTGCACTAGAAAAAAAGATGATTTCTGTCCTCCAAAATCCCTGTTGGGCAAAGAACACATTGTAGTCCCTCATTAATCTTCCATTGCCTTCTCTGAATCATGTCCTTGGTGTTAACCCTGTCCATTATAATTAGCCAGGCAAACATCTTGATTGACATGGTACAGCAACTCTTCCAAATCCATCTCAAAATTGGGTTTGCTACCATTGGCTGGTAAGCAAAGTCATAAAACTTTTTTTGCTGTATAGGAAGATTTCTTTCCATGCCTCCATTCCCAAAGGTCATTGCAGCTGGAATCCAAATGGAAAGATCCCATTAGGGTCGAAAGCTGCTGTAATTCTTGAAAAGCTTGCTCAGTGAAGGGCAAGAAAAATAGATCTTGCAAGTTACCAGCCACTGCTCTGAAATTATCCTCAGTCACTGCTCTGAAATTATCCATCAACTTGCAGACATCTCTCCACCAAAAAGAGCCACAAAGGGTGGTATCATGAGGAATTCGTTCAAATAATAAGAATCCCAAATTAACTGGACCCAAGGCACATCCATTTTATTCTAAAATTTATTCAGAAACTTCAGAAGCAGAGCTTGATTTTGCAAACCCAGATTTAAGATTCCAAGACCCCCCTTTGGTTTGGGCCTGCAAACAAGAGGCCAAGCTGCCAAAGAATGGCCCTTCTCCTGACCATATTTCCTCCATAAACACTGCCTTTGGATCCTTTCCAACTGCTTCAAAATACCTTGAGGGATTGACAGGGTACAAAGGAAGAAGATAGGCAAAGAGGAAATGACAGAATTAACTAATTGCAACCTGCTTCCCTGAGGCAAGAACCAAGAACTTGCTGTCAATCTCCTCTCCATACAATCCACCATAGGAAGAAGATCCACAATCTTAGGCCTGGTAGTCCCAACAGGCAGTCCTAGATATGTGAAGGGCATTTTGCTTAACTTACAACCAAAGAAGGCAGCAAGATCAATAGCCTCCTGGTCAATCACATTAATGGGGTACATTGAAGATTTATAAAAGTTAATCTGAAGACCAGTTTCCTCAGAAAAAGAATATAACACTGATTTCAGAGCCTCCAAATGATCCCTATCAGCCTTTAAGAATAACAGTGTGTCATCAGCATATTGTACCACTGGAAAATCAGGATCATGTGTTGGCAGAGGCCTGCTTATTAAACCCTGCTGAAGAAGGTTATTAATAAAAGTCTGCAAAAGATCAGCACTAATAACAAAGAGCAAGTGAGAGAATGGATCCCCTTGCTTGACTCCACATTTGCATTTGAAATGATATCCAGGAACTCCATTGAGCAAGATAGAAGAAGTGCCAGATGACAGTATCTACCTAATCCATGTAATCCATCTACTGTCAAAACCTTTTGCAGCAAGAATCCTCAATATAGCCTCATGCTGGATGGAATCAAAGGCCTTTTCAAAATCCAACTTGAGCAAAAGGATGGGTTGTTTAGACTGGTTGCACTGATGGATATATTCAAAAGTCCATGCAAGACAATCCTGGATTGTTCTTGATTTGATGAAGCCATATTGGTTTTTATGAATACATTTAATGATTTCCTGCTGAAATCTATTAGCAGCGAGTTTTGTAAGGAATTTCAGACCAACACTAGTAAGTGATATAGGCCTAAAGTCTCCCACCCCCTCAGGTGACTGTTTCTTTGGTATCAGTGTAATGTAAGCATCATTGAGGTTTTCTAACTACACTGTACCAGCATGAAACTCATGCACTAACTGAATAAAATCAGCAGAAATTATTGACCAGCACTTTTTAAAAAAAGACCATTGAAGCCATCAGGCCCAGGTGCCTTATCAATGGGCATTTCATTAATAACTTGTTCAATCTCCTTAATCTCAAAAGGTTTTGTGAGGACCTCCAAGCCCTGAACCCTGGGTATTAATGAAAGAATGTTCTCATCCAAAACTATTGGCCTAATCATCCCCATTCTATCTTTGAAGGCTCTCAAGAACTCTCTGGCCATAACCTCATGATTAGATGTGACAGATCCATCAGGCAACATTAGACTAGCAATTGAATTTTTTCTGTATCTTTCAGTTGCCATTGCCTGAATTTTTTTGGAGTTTTCCTCTCCAACTTTAATATACCTGATAGTACATCTCTTCCTCCAGTAGAGGTATTGCATGTGTAGCAGATGCTCATGATGCTGCTTGATGATTTTTCTGAAGTTACTTTCAGGCCTAAAAAGATGTCTCATGTCCTCAAGATTGTCCAACCAAAGAATTACCCAGTTACATTTCTCAATCAGCCCTTTAATATGAGATAAGCCTTTTTGCCATTTCTTCAAAGCAAACTGCAAAGCCTTTAATTTATCAACAATACCTGCTGCAATATGAATTTTACGAGAAGGACGATTCCAAACCTCTTGCACACAATCAAAGAAACCAGCCTGATGGACCCAAAAGTTTTCAAACCTAAAAATATGTGCCTTTGGGATGGAAGTACTGATGCTAACGAGACAAGGCACATGATCAGACGCAGTTTTTGCCAAAGAAGTCACTTGTGTCATGGGATATGAGTTAATCCAACTAGCAGAAGTAAACACCCAGTCCAGTTACTCCGAAAGAGGCATATCCTGCATGTTGGACCAAGTAAACCTTCTTCCCTTTAAGGAAAGCTCAAGAAGTCCCAAATGGCTAATAATTTCATTGAAAATAAACATATCATTTATGTCACCACCCGGGAGGTTCCTATTATCGGTGCAACGAATAAAATTGAAATCTCCCATCAGCATCCACAATTGGCCAGGATCAATATCCAAATTGTATATCCATGAGACAAACTCATCCCTAAGTTCACCCTGACAAGGACCATAAACATTAACCAGCAACCACTACTCATTGTTATGCACAGAAGTAAACTGCATGACAATAGCGTAGGGTTTAACTTGTAACAGAGTGCCATGGAACACATCTGATCGCCAAGCAGTCAAAAGGCCCCCCGAGGCGCCTCTAGATGGTGATTCAACAAATTGATCAAAACCATGAGGGCATATGGATTTCATAGTTGCCCGATCGCATGAGGAAAGCTTAGTTTCTTGAAGACAAACTACTGAACATTGACTTTTAGTCACTTTCTCTCTGACAAAGTGCTGCCTCGTATCCGAGTTCAAACCATGGACATTCCAACACAAAATCTTCCAACTACGCGTTGTGAGACGATTCATTAAACACCGATGAGCAGAAAAGTATATAAAGCATGACACACAATGCCATACGACCCAAAAGATAACATAGTTCAGAGCCACATAATGACAGTTCCCTAAACTGACATAGATCAACCATAAAGAGAGTAGGCATAACATGCACCCGAGGCAAAGACAAATAAGGCGACATAATCATTAAGCTGAAGATGTAGACGAGTCCTCCTGTGGATTAGCCATAAGCTTATCCACCGACAGCAGTGAAGGATCGATCTCCAGCTCCGCGCCAACCGCCTGAAGAACTTGAATTGGAGTGTGTGGTGGTGCAGCAGTCGAAGCATCCTCAGCGCCATCCGCAGAAGTGGGCTGGGCCTTGTCCTCCATGGGCTTGGCAAGTGGGTGCTTCTTTGATGGCTGAAGTGAGAGCTGCTCAAAAACCACATTTTTGAAGCCATCTAACTTTGCCGCGCTCCGAGTGCAACGTCTCAGCGTCATACCGACCACATGTGGCTTCTTCTTCTCTCTCTTCACTTTCTAACAGTTTGTTCGACAGAGAAAACCATAGGTGTGGATTCAGGAGAGGCAGAAACAGGTGTTGATGCAGCAGAATATGAATTGGTAGGAAAAGCAGGTGCCACATCTTCAGAAGCAGAGGCTGCAGGCAAGCTTTCAAATAAAGCTCTGGCCATCGGCCGCTTCACCACAACAACTTTCCTGTTAGCCACAACCAAGGGCAGAGAAGCATGCAAGCAAGACATCTGCTTGGACTCATCAAAAGCAATGGACCAAGTCCTCTTGGAATAAATGACTGCGCCCAACGGCTTGCAAAAGATAGACCTGGGCACTTCCTTCACTGACAAATCAAACATGAGGTTCTGAAAAGACCTCTTCTAGATCATTTCCGGAGGGAGAGGAGGTCCAGCGACAATTTGCGCCATGCCAATGAATATCTCATGATATTGAATAACAGGAAGTTGGTAGGGCACTATTGCCAACTGAGTTTCCTCAAAGATTTGATGCTACTGAAGGTCTGGTGGAGGAACATGCTGAATGTCCGGCTCAGGTTGATCCACAGAGACTGATCCCTCCGGTAGGTCAATCACAATAGAAACTTGATCTTGTTCAGGCGCAGGCGGCTGCAAGACCTGCTCATCAACTGCTTCATCACCCCACACAGCATTACCCCAACCAGGCACATCCTCATTAACAGGTGGAGCAGGTGGAGCAAGAGGGGCATCATTCCATCCCAACATTGGGTACGGAGGAAGAACAAATGGAAATTATCCTGAATCAAGTTACCAGGCAACGGGTGGGGGTTTCCATCTAACGGCATAGGGTCTTCATCATTTGGCATTTGATCTGCAAAATCAGCACCAAGAACATAGCATGCAGCAGTCCAGGACACTTGGGCACCTCCCCATTCCGCATAATCACCAAAAACCACATCTCTTGGAACAAGCGGAGTGTCAGGAAAACTAGCCTCCACCATAGTTCGGACAAGATAAGGATCCTCACTGTCCCAAGAAATAAACTTGCCAAAAGTACCAACAGCCTGCGAGATGAACTCAGTAGTGCGGTAATCCAGAGGAATCCCAATGAACATTAACCAGCCCTTGCGAAAACCATTTGTTCCTTTGAAATTTTCCCCCTCATCATGCTTCATAAATCTAACAAAATGATCATTGCCCAACAGAAAAGGCGCATGCTGAATCAAAGTATATCTAACTGACGGATCTCTGACTTGAAACAGACCCACCCCATGGAACCACGGCTGAGCAGATCGAACCATAATACCTGAATCTTGGAGAAACTGAACCACCTCCTCATGCACTAGGCCCAGCGGTCCGTCCGGCGCCGGCATTACTTCAGCTACCATGTAGTCCTCATGGCGTCGGGTCGGCCGAGTAGCCGGCGTGAAGAAGGTGCGAGGAAGCCGACGATCGCCACCATCGATGATGTGGTGGCCAACAGGCACGAAGCGCTGAAGATCAAGTTCATAGTTCGCCATGGATGGAGCAGGAGGTGTTCGTGGTTTTTCTTTGGCGTGAGGAGAAGGAAGATGCAATGGGGGCGGCGGCGATGGGACTGGACAGTCTATCCCAATAACTCCGGCTCTGTTCCCATGAGAGGCAGCAGATTCTGATAAAATCGTTTTTTGGTGCACCAAAATTGGCTTCCAAACCAATCCATTGGAGCACGCGAAATCATTACAGTCTCTGCTAGAGTGACCTGGGCGAGAGCAAGCCGAGCAGACCGCTCGAATTCCACATGTCGTAGACAGGTGGCCCCTAACGGAGCAGATAGAACACATCATCAGACGGTCCACCATGTCATCGACCATAGCTTCAAACTGTCTCACAGCCTCTTGAGAGGAGGGGATTTGTTCATCACAGATCAGTGGGCTTGGTTCCGAAGGCGTGGAAGGCCCAGAAGAAACTGGGCTGACCGACTCATTTGGGCTGGAAACATGGCAGGCCTCCATCTCAACTGGATCAACATTAGGAATATTTTGAATCGGAGGCGATCCCGCGTGAGCGGAAAGAGCGGGCGTAATCCCCGCATGCACGGAGGAGGAATCCTCGAAAACCGGATCCGCAGCCGGAGCAGATGTGATCGTCCGGCACAACTCCGGCAAAGGAGAGATCGTACCAAAGACAATGGGTGGACGAGCCACAGTCCAAAGCAAGTCCAATGCGGGTGATGGATGAATGACTACACGTTCATGAACAGGAAGATCATACCCCGCATCCCTCATAGTGTCAATGCATTTTTGTGAAGCTGGGTATCTATACCCTTTGCAAGCCGAGTAGCACTCAAACGTGGCAAAAGAAAGAGTCTTCTTGGAGGAAGCAGCCGATTTTATGGCAGATCTAACTGGGGGTTTATGCATAGCCACTAGGCCTAAAGAAGATCGGAGCTTAGTTGGACTAACTAGAATCCACTCAGCATCACATTTTTTCCTCCAGATCCTGAGCTCTCTAATCCAATTCGGTCCACCATTACCCCATAAATGAAAATAACACTTGAATAGATCACAAGCAAAAGAGCGTAGGTCCATGATGATAAAACCAACTTGCTTGCAAGAAACATGGAAAGAATAAACCTTGCCTTTGATGTGATCAACGTGAAGGTCAATGGCCGAACCTCCAATTGCAGCTTCCAAAGCCGCAGCCACAGAATCCACCGAGAGATGGAATGCATGACGGCTGAATGAAACAATTAAAATAAAAGGCCTCCTATGCCCCGAAGGATGAACCGAATTCCCAGTAGATTTGAAAACCTCATCTGAAAAAACCCTACCCTTGGAGAAATCCAAGCCAAGGGTAGATCCACCAGAAGAACCCATGGAAGATGGGTATTTCCTTGATCCAGAGGAGACGCCGGAGATGTTGATCGGAGAAAATCCACAGATTAGTGGAGGAGTGGAGAGATCGCCGGAGAGGGGGGTAGCGCCATGGTGGGGGGTGGATGCACCATCTGATCTTACTCACCCTCTTCCTGCTTACGGGTCCGTAGTTAGTATCTAGATGGCTTTCTCTCTCTTGATTATCAATACAATGGTCTCTTGGAGATCTACATGATGTAAGTCTTTTTGCAGTGTGTTTGTTGGGATCCGATGAACTTTGAGTTTATGATCAGATCGATGTTTTTATCCATGAAAGTTGTTTGAATCTTCTTTGATCTCTTATATGCATGATTGCTTATAGCCTCGTATTTATTCTCTGATATTTGGGTTTTGTTTGGCCAACTTGATCTATTTATATTGCAATGGGAAGAGGTGCTTTGTAGTGGGTTTGATCTTACGGTGCTTGATCCCAGTGACAGAAGGGGAACCGACACGTATGTAGCGTTGCTACTAAGGACAACAAGATAGGATCTATATATAAAAAATAGATAAAAAATGGATCTTGTCTACATCATGTCATCGTTCTTATTGCATTACTCTGTTTTTCCATGAACTTAATACACTAGATGCATGCTCGATAGTGGTCGATGTGCGGAGTAATAGTAGTAGATGCATGCATGAGTCGCTCAACTAATCATGGACGTGATGCCTATATAATGATCATTTCCTGGATATCGTCATGATTCTTTGAAGTTCTATCAATTTCCCAACAATAATTGTTTTCCCACTGTTTGCTATTTTTCTCGAGGGAAGCCACTAGTGAAACTACGGCCCCCGGGTCTCTTTTCATCATATTTGCCTTTGCGATTAATTTCCTTTGCATTTATTTTCAAATCTATCAAACCAAAAATACAAAAATATCTTGCTGCAATTTATTTTTCTGCAATCTATTTATCCTATCTACCACTTTTTACATCACATTATTTGCCTATGTTGAGGCGCCGTACCCGAAAGGGATTGACAACCCCTTTTAACATGTCGGGTTGCGAGTACTTGTTATTTGTGTGCAGGTATTGTTTACGTGGTGTGAGGAGGTTCTCCTACTGGTTCGATAACCTTGGTCTCATCACTAAGGGAAATAACTAACATCGCTATACTGCATCATCCCATCCTCTTTGAGGAAATACCGCGTAGTTCTAGCAGACATCAAAAGGAATTTCTGGCATCGTTGCTAGGGAGGATCTTCAACATCAACCAGGTTTCTAATCACAAATCTCATCTCCTCCCAATTCACATTATTTGCCATTTGCCTCTCGTTTTCCTCTCCCCCACTTCACAAAATTTGCCGTTTTATTCGCCCTCTCTTTCGTTCGCCATTTTTCTCATCAGATCTCATGTTTGGTTGTGTTGCCATGTGCCTTCTATTTGCTTGCATCTTTGCTTGCTAAAAATATGTTGAGATGGATCCTCATCCACTTGCTAATCTTTTCAAGAGATCCAATTATGATGAGCCAATTGCTAGTGAATTGAGTTCACTAGATTATCTTTATGAAGTTTTGCTTGAGATTTATGAATCTGAAATTTGTGATGAAGTGTTGAAAGAAGAAATTTATGAAGTGATTCACGATAGCTCCTTGCATGAAAAGCAATATTGCAATGGTATTATTATAAATTCTATTAATGTCAATTGTGCTAATAATATGCAAAACCCTAAGCTTGGGGATGATCATTTTGATATATCTACTACTTATTGCAATGACCATGATTGGGTTGATTCTTCTTATGATCTTGAAAATTTATTTAAGCCTCATGATGAATATGATATTGATAATAGTGTTTGCAATAATATTGAAAGTGGGTTTGGAAGAGTGTCAACTCTAGGTAATAATGATCCCACTACTTTGTAGAATGATCAATCTTCTGAAATTTTTGATGAAAGTGGGTTTGGAGAGGTCATGACTTTGCATGCATGTGTATCATGTACAAAATATGTTATGTGATAGCTATATTGTTGAATTTGAATATGATCCCACATATAATTATTATGTGAGAGGGAAATATGGTTATGGAAATCTTCATGTTACTAAGTTACCTCTCTTCATGTTGAGATTGCTATTGTTTCTTTCTTCTTCCTTGCATATGTTAGATCTTACTTGTCTTGCTAATTCGTTTTCCTACAAAATTCCTATGCATAGGAAGTATGTTAGAATTAAGTGTGTTTGTCATATGTTTCATGATTCTCTCTTTGTGGTTCATTTCTTATCTTTCGTGTGAGCATCATTGAAATTATTATGCCTAGCTAGGGGCGTAAAATGATAGCGCTTGTTGGGAGGCAACCCAATGAATAATATTTTTTCCTTTCGATTTCTTTTCTTGTGTGTTAGCACAATTATTATACTGTTATGATTGTGTTTTTTGTGTTTTAGTAAGTGTTTGTGCCAAGCAAGGCCTTTGGGAAGATTTGGGTGAAAGTTGATTCGATCTTGGTGAAAAACAAAAACTTTTGCGCTCGCGAGATTATTTGTCATTTTTAACAGAAGAGTGATTTGAGTTGATTATTTTTGCAGAAGATTAATAGACAAATTGCTCACATCCACCAATTTATTTAAGAATTTTTGGAGTTACAAAAGTATTCGAAATATCCAGATTGCTACAGACTGTTCTGTTTTTGACAGATTCTGTTTTCTTTACGTTGTGTGCTTGTTTTGATGATTCTATGGTTTTATTTGATGAGTTTTTGCATTAGAAAAGTTCGAATACAGTAGATATAATGCAAAAAAATATGAATAGGTTTTTTGCAATACTTATAGTAGTGGTTTGCTTTCTTATACTAACGGATCACATGAAGGTTTTGTTTGAGTTTTGTGTGATTGAAGTTTTCAAGTTTTGGGTTATCTTACGATGGATGAAGGAATAAGGATTAGCAAAAGGCTAAGCTTGGGGATGCCCAAGGCACCCCCGAGTGGCATCCCCGTTTTCTTCTAACAACCATCGATATTTTACTTGAAACTATATTATTAGTCGTCATATACTATGAGTTTTGCTTGGAGCGTCTTGTATGATACGAATCTTGCTTCTTTTGCTTTGTGTCTTAAGTGTTGAATCCTTGCTGAACACACCCTTTTTTAGAGAGCCAAAATTATTCTATGCTTGCTCCTATGCTTCACTTAAATTTTTAGAGTCATGGATTTGCTCTAGTGCTTCACTTATATCTTTTTGAGGACGGTGTGCTTTGTTATTTTTGAAGAAATGCTCTCATGCTTCACTTAGATTTATTTGGGAGTTAGTGAAATTTTAAGAAATTCTCTCTTGCTTCACTTAGATTATTTGAGAGAAAGGAAAAATTATGCTCACGATCTTCACTTATATTTGTTTGAGCTTATCAAAAGCAACATATGAAAATAGTCACAAAGTGATAGATATCCAAGGAGGATATAATAAAAAAAATTCATGAAGAGCATTGGACAAAATTAAATTGACTCTCAGTAATGGTTTTGAAATATGATGATATAATATGTGAGTCATGTTGATGAGTAATTGTGCTTCAGTAAGAATATTGATGTTAAGGTTTGTGATTCCCTATGCAAGCACGAAAGTCAATAGTTATGCAATGAAATTTATATCCTACTTATGGTGCATTATTCGGTGTTACTTATGCTTAATGCTTGGGTACGAGATTTTTCTCTTTTTGGTTGGTCGCTTCTCAATCTTTTTGATAGCCTTCATTTTGCACTAAGTATGATCACTACTTGTGCATCCAAAACCCTTTAAACCAGTTTTGCCATAAGTCCACCATACCTACCTCTATGTTGTATTTCCATGCCGTTCTAAGCAAATTTGCAAGTGCCATCTCCAATTTTCAAAATAAATATCTATTTTGTGTGCTCTACCGCTCGCGAGGAGGTGAAGGGTGACCAATATTTTCCATGCTAGATGTGTTATTCTCACGATGAGTGTTTATTCACTTGTCATTGCACGAGAGTACGACAAAGGTATTAGGGATGCCTAGTCCCGAAATGAAAAATGAATTTACTTTATGTTGTCAAATATTAGATTCCTTGGAAAGTGTTGGTATGGAGGGCACCCGTGGATAAGCTTAGCCATGGAAAGTGAAAGTAATGGTGGAAAAAGGAATAAACTTTATTTTCTGTTTGGGAACAACCTATGATGTATCTAGCATGGAAAGTATTGAGATCTCTAAGTCGTTTTCATTTGTGGGGAAAGTATGCCTCTCAAAAATATTTTTATCTCTCAATTTAAGCTTTGAGATCTGGCACCTCTAAAAATCCCTACTTTCCTCCGCGAAGGGCCTTCCATTTTTATTTTGAATTTGAGTCTCCATCTTGTCTTATAAAGCACCAACTAAGGGGCACTATGATTGTATTTGAGCACTGGGTGTAGCTAATATTCAAGTGTGTTTCATGAATGGATCAATTATTTAGCATAATGGGCTATGGATAACTTACTTTAGTGTTGATATTTTGAAAGACATGGTTGCTTGTTGGTATGCTTGAGTATTAAAGTCTTCATGTCAAAACTAGACTATTGCTTTGAATCATAAAGAAGTCCATATGTCCATGCTATAAAGAAAAGAAATGTGATGAATATGTTAGGCAGCATTCCACATCAAAAATTCTGTTTTTATCATTTACGTACTCGACGACGAGCGGGAATTAAGCTTCGGGATGCTGATACATCTCCAACGTATCTATAATTTTTGATTGTTCCGTGTTGTTATATTATCATTCTTGGATGTTTTACAATCATTTTATATCAATTTTTGGTACTAACCTATTGACATAGTGCCCGGTGCCAGTTGTTGTTTTCTGCATGTTGTTTACATTGCAGGAAATCAATATCAAACAGAGTCTAAACGCAGCAAAACTTCTTGAGGATTTTTTGGGCCAAAAGACATCAAGTGAGGCAAGGAAGCACCTGGGGGTGCCTCGAGGGAAGGAGCACCCACCGGGGTGTGCCAGGAGGCCCAGGCGCGCCCTGGTGGGTTGTGCCCACCTCGGGTGCCCCCTGTACCGCCTCTTTGCTCTATAAATACCCCAATATTCCAAAAACCCTAGGGGAGTCGACGAAAATCAATTTCAGCCACCGCAGAATCCAAAACCACCAGATCCAATCTAGACACCACCACGGAGGGGTTCACCACTTCCATCGGTGCCTCTCCGATGATGCGTGAGTAGTTCTTTGTAGACCTATGGGTCCATAGTTAGTAGCTAGATGGCTTCCTCTCTCTCTCTCGATTATCAATACAATGGTATCTTGGAGATCCATATGATGTAAGTCTTTTGCGGTGTGTTTGTTGGGATCCGATGAAGTTTGAGTTTATGATCATATCTATGTTTTTATCCATGAAAGTTATTTGAGTATTCTTTGATCTCTTATATGAATGATTGCTTATAGCCTCATATTTCTTCTCTGATATTTGGGTTTTGTCTGGCCAACTTGATCTATTTATCTTGCAATGGGAAGAGGTGCTTTGTAGTGGGTTCGATCGTACGGTGCTTGATCCCAGTGACAGAAGGGGAACCGACATGTATGTATCGTTGCTACTAAGGATAAAAAGGTGGGATCTATATCTAAATAAATAGATAAAAGGATCTTGTCCACATCATGTTATCGTTCTTATTGCATTACAACATTTTTCCATGAACTTAATACACTAGATGCATGGTGGATAGCAGTCGATGTGTGGAGTAATAGTAGTAGATGCAGACAGAAGTGATGCCTATATAATGATCATTGCCTGGATATCGTCATGATTATTTGAAGTGCTATCAATTTCCAAACAGTAATTGTTTTCCCACCATTTGCTATTTTTCTCGAGAGAAGACACTACTAAAACCTACAGCCCACGGGTCACTTTTCATCATATTTTCCTATGCGATCTATTTTCCTTTGCATTTATTTTCGGACCTATTAAACCAAAAATACAAAAATACCTTGCTACAATTATTTGTTCCGCTATCTATTTATCCTATCTACCACTTTTTACCTCACGTTATTTGCCTATCTTGAGGCGTCGTACCCAAAAGGGACTGACAACCCCTTTAACATGTCGGGTTGCGAGTATTTATTATTTGTGTGCAGGCGATGTTTACGTGGTGTGAGGAGGTTCTCCTACTAGTTCGATAACCTTGGTCTCATCACTAAGGGAAATATCTATCGTTGTTATACTGCATCATCCCTTCCTCTTTGGGGAAATACCGACGTAGTTCTAGTAGACATCAAAAGGAATTTCTAGCGTCGTTGCCAGGGAGGATCTTCAACATCAACCAGGTTCCTAATCACAAATCTCATCTCCTTGGAATTTACATTATTTGACATTTGCCTCTCGTTTTCCTCTCCCCTACTTCACAAAAGTATGAACACTGACAACTAGAATGAGTGTGTGAACATGAATGTAATGTTGGTGAGAAATACGTACTCCCCCAAGCTTAGGCTTTTGGCCTAAGTTGGTCTAAGCACATGGATCAAAGTGGTCCTCTCCGGTGTACTGAGGAGGGTCCGCGGGGTTCCACTGGTTCGAGAGCTCCTGCGGATCCAACTGATAAATAGACTCCTGATATGGATCAGACTCTGGGTACTGTGTCCTCTCCCAATATGCATAAATGTCATCGGGCATGATAAGGTATGTGCCTGAATGAATATTAAACAAAGAAGGTGCAGGCAAGGTATAATCTGACAAGTATTTTCACTAAATACCAGGTTATAAATGTGTCTCTTTTCCTTATCATCACAAAGCAAATCATGTGCTACCATACTTTTATAATCTGAGTAAACAGTGGGCAACACTTTTCGTTCCTTCTCATAGTCTCTAATAGGTATCTCAAAATATTTAGCAAGATGCGAAGCAAATATACCACCAAAAATGGGGCCCTTTGTATGGTTTAGACTCAACCGTTTAGCAACCATAGCGCCTAAACTGAAAGTTCTATCACGAAGTAAAGCATCGCGCAAAATAGCGAGGTCAGGAGCGCTGCGGCCCCCACTATTCTCGCGACCAATTAAACATCTACTTGCAAATATTTCATAGCAACGTAGAACAGGAAAATTTATACTAGTAGTTCTTGCATCTGACACTTTTCTCCTTTCCCCTACAGTAGTTTCATCAATAAATTCTTCCACATCACTAGGATGTGGTTCCTCGACGATGCCTTCAAAAGGCAATTTGCAAACCTCACAAAAATCATAGAGTGACATCTCCTTAAACTCATCATATGAATAAAAATCTACCGAAGGTGGTGATCTCCTAGGATGGAAATGAAAATTTTGGACAAAAATATTAGTGAGTAGGAGGTGCTGATCACACTTATCGTGGATGAATTCGGTGATGCCTACATTATCAGCCAAGTAATAAAAGTCTTCATAAATTCCAGCGGCCTTCAAGAATGCATCACAAGGCCATTCACACGGCAGAACCTCCGCGGTGCGAGGAAGGTTGTACTTGGGTTTTCATTCTCTTCATTCTCCGTTTCCTTCGAACCCCGGGTCGAGGAGCCTCTCAACAATCTCCTCACATTTTTCATCCGCTGAAAATTTCTGAAATTTTTAGTGACTCAAAATAAAAGTGAACCAAACTCAGCAAGATTGATAGCAACTACTCCCACAAGTGCCTAGGGACTATATCATGCATTAAAACTACTTTTGACCATATAAATTTGACATGCAAGCTCAATAATAGGGTCACCTCAGCAGCAAAAATTTGCAATAAATAAAGTGCTAGAATAAAAACTAATTGGACCATTAGAGGAGTCACATACCGAAGAACAATCCCCCAAAGCAGTTTTGTGAATGAAGCTTTGAGCAAGGAGATCGGAAATGGCAGCAAAATGAGCAAGCACGAGTTTGAGCTACATGATGATTTTTTTCTAGAGGAAGACAAAGTGGATGGGTGCTGGAATAAGTGGAGGGGGGAACATGGGGCCCACGAGGTAGGGGGCGTGCCCGGGGGGTAGGGCGCACCCTCCACCCTTGTGGCACTCTGGTGTGGCCACCGGGTGTGCTCTAAGTGCTAGAAATTCTCAAATATTCTATAAAAATCATACTAAATATTCAGGGCATTTGGAGAACTTTTATTTTCGGGGTATTTTTTTATTACAAGGATAATTTAGAAAGCAAACAGAAAATACTATTTTTGTTGTATATATTCTAAATAACAGAGTGTGAAAGGAGGCTACAGAAAGTTCTGCTTTCTAAATTCATCCATCTCATGCTCACCAAAAAGAATCCACTAACAAGGTTGATCAAGTCTTGTTAACAAACCCCTTTCGAATAACATGAAACCGGAGAATTTTCGAATAAAACTAGGTTACCTCAACGGGGACATGCATGTCCCCAACAATAAGAATAACATATTTCTTTTTCACAGTAGGAAGAGGGAATTCAAAACCTCCAATAGTAATAGTTGAAAATTTTCCAATAGAGTTGATACTATGGACTTGAGGTTGTTTCTTCGGAAATTGTACTGTATGCTCATTACCATCGACATGAAAAATGACATTGCCTTCGTTGCAATCAATAACAGCCCCTGCAGTATTCAGAAATGGTCTACCAAGGATGATCCACATACTGTCATCCTCGGGAATATCAAGGATAATAAAGTCCGTTAAAATAGTAATTTTTGCAACCACAACAGGCATATCCTCACAAATACCGATGGGTATAGCAGTTGATTATCAGCCATTTGCAAAGAGATTTCAGTAGGTGTCAACTTATTCAAATCAATTCTATGATATAAAGAGAAATGAATAACACTAACACCGGCTCCAAGATCACATAAAGCAGTTTTAACATAGTTTCTTTTAATGGAGCATGGTATAGTTGGTACTCCTGGATCTCCTTGTTTCTTTGGTATTCCGCCCTTGAAAGTATAATTAGCAAGCATGGTGGAAATTTCAGTTTCCAGTATCTTCCTTTTATATTTAACAATATCTTTCATATGCTTAGCATAAGGATGCATTTTAAGCATATCAGTCAAACACATACGCAAAAATATAGGTCTAATCATATCAGCAAAGCGCTCAAAATCATCATCATCCTTTTTCTTGGATGGCTTAGGAGGAAAAGGCATGGGTTTCTAAATCCATGGTTCTCTTTCTTTACCGTGCTTCCTAGCGACGAAGTCTCTCTTATCATAACATTGATTCTTTGATTGTGGGTTGTCAAGATCAACAGCAGGTTCAATCTCTACATCATTATTAACATTATCACTAGGTTCATGTTCGTCACCAGATTGTGTTTCAGCATCAGAAATAGAAATATCATTGGGGTTCTCAGGTGTGTCAATAACAGGTTCACTAGAAGCATGCAAAGTCCTATCAGTATTCTTTTTCCTTTTATTAGAAGGACTAGGTGTTTCAGTATTAATTCTCTGTGAATCTTGCTCAACTCTATTAGGATGGCCCTAAGGATACAAAGGTTTCTGGGTCACTTTACCACCTCTAGTCATAACTCTAACAACATTATCATTGAGCAAATCATCTTGTGCCTTAAGTACTTGTTCTACTTGAGTCGTAACCATGGAAGCATGTTTGCTATAAGCGTAAGATCACTTTTAACTCTAGACATATAATCACTCAAGTGTTCAACCATAAAAGCATTATGTTTCAATTGTCTACCAACATAAGCATTGAAGTTCTTTTGTTCAACAATAAAATTATCAAACTCATCCAAGCATTGACTAGCAGGCTTATTATAAGGAATATCACCTTCATCAAATCTATAGAGAGAATTTACCTTTACGACCTGTGTCGGGTTATCAAGACCATGTATCTCTTAAATAGCCGGTAAATTCTTAACATCTTCAGCTTTAATACCTTTTTCTTCCATGCATTTCTTTGCCTCTTGCATCTCTTTAGGACTGAGAAATAGAATACCCCTATTCTTTGGACTTGTCTCAGGAGTTGGTTCAGGAAGTGTCCAAACATTATCATTACTCAATATATTATTCAATAGCAATTCAGCTTGCTCAACGGTTCTTTCCCTGAAAACACAACCATCACAACTATCCAGGTGGTCTCTGGAAGGATCGGTTAGTACATTATAAAATATATCAAGTATTTCATTTTTCTTGAGAGGATGATCAAGTAAAGCATTAAGTAATTGGAGAAGCCTCCCCCAAGCTTGTGGGAGATTCTCTTCTTTAATTTCCACAAAATTAATTATTTCCCACAAGGCAGCTTGTTTCTTATGAGGAGGAAAATATTTTGCAGAGAAGTAAAAAATCAAATCCTGGGGACTACGCACACAACTAGGAGCAAAAGAATTAAACCATATCTTAGCATCAACCTTTAACGAGAAAGGAAACAATTTAAGAATATAGTAATAGCGAATGTTTTCCTCGTGTGTAAATAGGGTGGTTATATCATTTAGTTTAGTAAGATGTGCCACAACAGTTTCAAATTCATAACCATAGAAAGGATCAGATACAACCAAAGTAATTAACTTAGGATAGACAGAGAATTCATAATCCTATTCAGTAACACAGATAGGTGAAGTAGCAAAATCAGGATCATATTTCATTCTAGCATTCAAAGACTTTTCTTTCAGCTTAGCTAATAGTTTCTTAAGATCATATCTATCATTGCAAGCAAAAAAGTTTCTAGCAGTTTCTTCATCCATAACATAACCCTCAGGTACAACAGGCAATTCATATCTAGGGGGTGAATCTTCATCATCACTTTCATTAATATCATCAGTTTCAGTAATTTCATTCTGTCTAACCCTAGCAAGTTGTTCATCAAGAAATTCACCTAGTGGCACATTATAATCGAGAAGAGAGGTAGTATAATTATAAGCATCTTGCATAGCAGAGGTGGCATCATCAATAAAATGCGACATATCAGAATCAATAGCAAGTGAAGGTGTCGCAAGTTTACTCAAAACAGAAGGTGAATGAAGTGCAAAGCTAGATGGCAGTTCCTTACCTATCCTCGTAGTTGAGGGATAGATCTTGGTTTTGTTATCTTTCAGATTCCTCAGAGTGATCAACAGATATAAATCCCAAGTGACTCAGAGAATAGAGCTATGCTCCTCGGCAACGGCGCCAGAAAAAGGACTTAATAACCCACAAGTAAAGGGATCGCAATAGTTTTCGAGGGTAGAGTATTCAACCCAAATTTATTGATACGGCACAAGGGGAGCCAAAGAATATTCTCAAGTGTTAGCAGCAGAGTTGTCAATTCAACCACACCTTTAAGACTTAATATCTATAGCAAAGCATTTAGTATCAAAGTACTATGGAAGTAATGATAACGGTGGAAAAACTAACAGTAGCAGTTTTGTAGCAATCCTGACAGTGGCAACGGAAAAGTAGCTTGGCAAAGATCAATATGAAATGAGCTTGTAGGCAATGGACCAATGATGGATAATTATGTCGGATGGCATTCATCAGGCAACAGTTATAACATAGGGAGCAAAGAACTAGCTCATGTTCATCATTATAATGTAGGCATGTATTCCGAATATAGTCATGCGGGCTTATGGAAAAGAACTTGCATGACATCTTTTGTCCTACCCTCCTATGGCAGCGGGGTCCTAATAGAAACTAAGGGATATTAAGGCCTTCTTTTAATAGAGAACTGGACCAAAGCATTAGCACTTAGTGAATACATGAACTCCTCAAACTATGGTCATCACCGGGAAGTGTCCCGACTATTGTCACTCCGGGGTTGCCGGATCATAACACGTAGTAGGCGACTATAACTTGCAAGCACTACTAGGGAAAAGCCTATACACAGAGGTATAGCAGTAGCGCTGGTTAAAATAGGGCGCTACTGCTAATTTGTAGTAGCGTGTTCCCGCAAAGCGCGCTATAGCTCAGTCGTTAGCAGTAGTGCATGTTCGGAAACAAGCGATACCACTATAATTCCCACGGCTTAGCTGATAGGCTACACATAGTAGTAGCGATCCATATAGAACCACGCTACCGCTACTTCATTTGTAGCAGCGCGTTTTCTTCTAAACTCGCTACTGCTAAAGGATATAAAATTAAATGGAAAGCAAAAAAGAAAGGTAATTGGAAATGAAAGAAATAGAATAAGGTGAAAGGAAAAAAATAAAATGTGAAGAAAAATAAATGAAAAATGGAAAAAAGAGAAAGGAGTAGCAGTAGCGTGTATACCAGAACGCGCTATAGCTAACGTAGCAGTAGCGCTCTTTCTGAAACGCGCTACTGCTACTTCTGAATTAACCACCCGTCGGCTCAAAATTTTGCTAAGTCCTCCATTCCCCCCCCCCTTACCCCTACTCCTCTGTCGCCGCCGCCCGAGCCTGCCCTCACCACCGCTGCCCGCCCTCAACCTCAGTGCCGCCGCCCGCTGCCGCTCTCGACCTCATCGTCGCCGCCCTTGACCTCACCGCCGCCGCCCGAGCCCGCCCAGCACCGCGGCCTCCCGATCCTGAGCCCGCCCACGCCGCCCCTACCTCTT